>NW_027223327.1:7822498-8262498 GCF_030449975.1 Polyergus mexicanus | reverse complement strand
TTTCGCGTTTTTCTGCGTCCCCCTCCGGTTCTTTTCCCATAGCGCGTCGGGTAGAATTTCCTCGATTCGTCTTATTGTGCGTCGCGACGAAAAAGAGAGATATGTCTGCGATACGAGAAGAACAAGAAGGAACAGAGGGTGGAGGGGGAAAAGTGAAGGAGAAGGAAAGCGGGAGAGGAGACGGACGGACAAACGGACGAATCTCGTCGGCGTAGGAATATAAAACTTAACAAACGATCAATTTTCTGTTCTTTGTTTCTTACCGGGGTGGAACTATACGGCATTTCGCTACACTCTTTTCTCTCCGATCCTCGTCCCCCGTCGCTCGTTGGCCTCTCCCTCCTCCTCCTCCTCCTCCTCCTCTTTATTACTCCCTTCCTCTGCCGCTTCCGCGCGCGCTTCCACCCTCTTTCTTCCCTTCGGTCGGTTCCCTCTTTCTCATTCCCCGTTCCCTTCTCCTGCCGTTCTCCTCCTGCTCTGTTTCTCGTTTCCTCGCGGCTCCCTCTTTTTCTCTCAACGGCGGCGTCTGTGCGTCGAAACGAGCCGCGCAGAGGAGAGGCACTCTATCAAAGTAGAATACGTTCGGCTTGGTTTATTTTTTACTTTGGGAGGGGTCCAAATTGTAAAATCAATACTTCCTCCTAAATTTAGAATGCCGCCGCCGCCGTCGGCAGAACGCGCACGGGCTTTTTCGTTTCTTTTCCCCGTGCCCGCATCGCGGGCGACTCGCTTAACTCGTGTCTTGTCCCCTTTTCCCGCCGCTGGCAAAAGCCGGCCGGCCGGCTCTCGCCGCGCTTCCGGCGATACCATCGGGTAGGGTCGCGATAAAGGAAGTCGTCGCGACCAAACAAAGCATCGATATTTAGAGCCAGTGATGTGTAATTAGGCGTAGAATAATTTCTTTTCGCTGGACATTTTTTTTTGGACATCCTGGTCTATATTTAGATTCTACGCCTTATCCGTATCCGTAGCTAGGTGAATGAAAATAAAATATCTTGCACATCTCCGCCTGGAATTGGTGAAAAGAAATAAGGGAAGAAAGGAGAAAAAGAGGAGAATCGCGCCTTTATACTTTGTAGCTTTGAATATGCGAAAACTGCGAAAATATGCAGATTACAACATAGCTACTTTGAAATTTACAAATTGCATTATTCTCGACATGACGAATGTCTGGGTGAGAAGAGAGAGCATAATACTTTTTCATCTCTCTTTATAAAATAAAATATATGTGAGGAAAAAAAAAATACAAATTAACTCGACGTGTTACGAGTTACTTGAGATAAGATATATCGACGCTGAAATATCATGTAGACACCTTGCGAGTTACCAGACGACGACGACGACGAAACGAAAACGAAAGGGATTCGAGGCGACAGAAGTTCAGCGCGTTGAAGGGAATGGAGAACGGGCGCGAGGGGACGAGCTTTGTGGACAGCTGTTTCCACGTCTAGCACCACCTGCGCTCAGTTTGCCTGCGCGCGCGGGACACATACATACCACGAAAAGAAAGAGATAGCGCGCGCTCTTCGTAGGCAAAGCTTCGATCCTCGATGACGCGACTTTTTCGAGGTCTTTGCTCTCTATCTTTCGGTGATGTTATGAACTAGTTGGGCCGATAACCTTGTTTAACTTTGGACAGCGATTACTTTACTCTTTTGAAGTAAACAGCCCTAGTTACGCTTTGTAGACACACTGTTGTTGGTGAAAGAGAATTTTGTCAAAAATAATCTGTGACTTAGAATTCACAGGAATCTATCTATTGATAGCTTAAATAATAAATTCTCTATTTACTATTTTCTAAATAAATTAACTTTGGAAAATATGATGATTTAGGAAAAGAAAAAAAAAATTCAGTTATAAAATCTCTATACCAGCTGATAATACTATCACTGCTTATTATTAATATCATTTAATTCTTTCTTTTTTTTTTATTAATTTTATATTTTAAATATTTATGATTTTAAGTTATTGCTAATCTTGTTGAATTGTTTCTTGCTACTCGTTCAACTTGAGCTATAACAAGCAAAAAGAAAAGATGACCGATTTTTACTCGTCACAACTATACAATGAGAGAATAGTCTCATATAGTTATCTTGCCTTGCTCGAGGAAAAAAAGATTCGTATTGTTGAAGAACGATCTATAAGGTGAGACAATAATCATAGCTACCGATCGTAGATACTTCTCTTATCTCGAGCGACACGAGAAAAAGATTAATTCGCTATAAAACTTTTGTGATATCGAACTTTCGATCCGGAACTTTCGAAAGAAGAAGATTCGTCCATCGTGACTCCTTTCGATACGTTGTAGAGAACCCATGGCAAAAACCTTCCATGTATCTCTCGAAATAGGAGAAATATACTTTATATGGCGATTGTTATCGCGCTGCGCTGCCTGTATTCCCATCGGACCGAGCTCTCGGAAAATTTTTATCCCGCACGATCACCCATCAAGGGAGAAAAGGAAAAAGATAGAGAGAGAGAGAGATGGAGAGCAAATGAAACTTTTGAGATGCCTCTTAAATGACGCTCTGAATGTGGAAAGAAGGAAACGCGCACGCGTGGCTGGAACAAGAAAATCTTATATTCGTTCGCGATGGCTCTCTCGCGTGATGTCTTCTCTTGATTCATTCGCGCTGATATCGCGCACTGCAAGTACCCAATACCCGCACTGATGTGTGCGAAGCACGATAGGAACGAGATACATTCAGCGAGAATAATTAATTTTGCTTTTCTCGATCCAGGAATTTAGAATCTCCCCTCGGTACGGAAGAATAAATGAATCCCTTGACGTTGAGTCGTTTGCGATTGAGAAACCCGTTCCCCGTTCATTTATCAGATATTTGACAGACAGTGCAATATCTTATAAAGATAATTTACAATAACATATTTTTTTTATATGATAAGAGAACTATGATAAAGAGAATTCCATTGTACTATAAAAATCTGTATAAATAGTTATTGGATTCGTGTTAGTTTTTCTAAACAATTTTGATATAATCGTGCCGTCCAAGCGACGCTTATTTTTTTATCATACTATTATCAATTGTACTATGTTGCGAAATAAGTTGCAGTGTCATCGAGAAAGAGCATCATCCAATCCACGCATCGAGCGTCTCGGGAACGTAAAAATACCAGTTATCATTTGGACTATGCAACACATTGCTTTTTCCGATGACTGTATCTTGTTAATCGCTCTGCTCCCCCACCCACGGCTATAAACGTGATAACGTTTTCCGGGATTCTTTTTTGAGCGCGTCAAAACTCGGAGTGATCGAATTACACAATGTTTGAAAGAGAAAGAGAGAAAGAAATGGATTTTTTGTAAAATTCTAACAGAATTTATCTTTAAACGCGTGTCATAATTTAACGAATTAGCATCTGTAATGGATAATTATCGGTCGCACGATTGGCAACAAATGTTTTAAAATCATGTTTAAATTTTCTGTGTAATTGTGACTAGTAATTGTGAATAGTTTCAATCTCTGTCTTTGCAATATTTAAGTTTGAGTTTGTTTTCTATTAAAGATAATCGTTTAACTAAACATATTTTTTCCAGTTCTCTTTCCATAAATGGAATACATTATCCTTACGTATAACGAGGATTTGCTTTTTATAAGAAGATAAAAAAAAAAGAGAAGTGGAATAAAAGATTTTATCATCACTTAAATAAACTTGAGATAAATGATTATTCTCCTCAGTTCAAAACGTTGCAAAAATTGAAGAACTTTATAATTATTCTTCGCATAAATTCTTCGCATTCGTTTAGTTTTTAAATAATGCGAATGTATGATATGTAATTTCCGCGAGGTAAACTTTTATTTGCTCGCCGCTAACCGCGTGTTTATTACAATTTAATTGGCCCTCCTTTTGATACTCAATTGAAGCGCGAAATAAACGTCCGCGGGGGAAGAACTAATTTATTATGATAGCATTGTGGGAACACATTTTTCAATCCCGATCATACCATCGTGACAGACATGGAAATTAATTGCAGTGCATAAATATTACGTCGCGATGTCAAAGAACACGTTTAAAAAATCCTAAATTGAATTAATTATTGTTCGCGAAAAATCAACAACTTGTATTTTACAAAAATACGCGGAGGAGTACACATGTTCGCATACACACCCGTGAAGTTACATTAAATCTAAATTAACACTATTTCATGCTCGCAAAGAACGGAAACCCATTTATCCATCGCTATCACAGAGAATTATATACTTTAGATACCACGAAATTATACATTCGATAATATAAACGTGAGGTAAAATATAAATGTGAAGTATTTTCTGTTATATCTCTCTCGTCGCATGTGATTTAAACATATTTTTCTACTTAAATCATAAAATTAATATAACGTTATATTTATGCATAATTATATCATGTTATATATATATATATATATATATATATATATATATATATATATATATATATTAAAAAAAAAAAAAAAAAAATCTTGTAAGCTACGCAATAATATGTAATACGGAAAAATTATTTTTCAAATATGATATATCTCTCAAGAAAATAAACGTATAAAATATTTAAAGTAAACTGCTCACAAAGCATAAGTTCTTTTTTTTACTCGTTCGTTAGCGGGTCGATTGACATCACGAATCAGATACATATGTATATGTATACCTAAAACGATGATCACATACCACCGACGTAGGGCGGAGTTCGAGCTCGATGACAAGCGATATTTCGAACATCTGGTGAAGGGCGAAGGGGGGAGAGGAAAGTTTAGGTTCAATTTTTAACCGCGATGAGTGTTAATACTAGTTGGATACATTATCGATCAAGCCACGCGGCCACGTAAAAAAAAGAGCGAGAAAAAAATGACAGTGGAATTCCACGCGTTCTCGACCGTAACGATATCCACGTCTCTCGTTCTCAAGATGCACAACGGGTATTACCCTGGTGCGTTGCGGGTAATTATGTGCCGCCGGTACAGAGGGGCTGCCAGGTGCTAAGGTCGTTAAACCCGGACATCCTGCGTTCTAAAAACGCGACAGGCCTCTCTCTCTCTCTCTCTCTAATTGTACAAGTAATCATACGATTTGACGGCGTTCTTTCTCGCAATGTGATCTCGAATCTCAAATTGTTCGCTTGAGAATCGACCTACGAAATATCGAGTATCTCGTATATATCGCCTACTATTGCATCAAATCGAGGGAACAAAGTTCTTCGTAAGAGAAGAGTTAACAACATCTGTTTAATGTACTTTCGAGAATTTTTATTTTTTATAATAATTAAGTTTCAATTTTTAAAACTCTATTCGAGTAAAATTCATTCAAAGTTAATACAAAAGTAACATTTTTCTACATATTTCTTTGAAGATTTCCACAAATTCCTTCATTTCCAGACGTTATGAGGATTTAGAATATCTTTGGGGGGAGGTGGAAAACCGATATCCCCCGAAAAAAACGACGTGATCTCACCTGCCAGCGTTATCTATTCGAATTTTCGTCCGAAACCAAACGAGCAGCTCTTGCCGACAAGCTCTCGCACGTGCGCTAATAGGATTTTACGAGCGACGCGTGGCGAAGGAGAGATCGTTTTTCGCGAAATTAACACTCGCCGGAGCGGGTGAACTCGTAAAAAAGTATAATCGATATTTTCGTACTGGCGTGAATACTTTTTCCCGACTAACCCTCTCCGTCCCACCCATTTCCCACACGCACCCACACATATTCCTCTCTCTCTCTCTCTTTCTCACTCATTCATTCTCCCCACCCTCTCCCTCTTTATCTCCCTTTGCCTCGTATACATTCGACTATCTCGCTCTATCCGTTGATGAAGTACACTGCCCCTCCCCCCTCTGCTCCACCCATCCTTTCACTCTTTGAGAACTGCCATTACTGAGTCACACTATCCTCCCCCCCCCTCCCCACCCGCGTGTCTACATATAACCGCGAACACCCACTCACACGAACGGGGGGGGCAGCACTCCGACAATGGTAAAGAAGATTAATCTGTTATATCTGTATCTCACATGTGTGTACACTGATATTTATCAAGGCTTAATATTTTTCATTAGATTCCGCCGTGTGCAAGTCCCACTTGTCATGTTGTCCTCCACGTTGCCTCACCTCAACGTTCATTTACATTACGCGATGCGCGTGCATCGACGCTTTGTTTCGGCCAACGATACGAAAATCGGGATAAGTCATTAGTATGCGCGAAAAAGGCGGACCGCGAGATACGCGAGGATCATAAACCGAAAATGCGAGAGGGTGATGTAAATATATAAAAAAAAAAAAAAGGTTCAAAATATTTCGAATCAATTAGGGAATACTGCATATATGCGAATGCTATAGAAATAGAACTCGTACTCGTGTATGAAGATTTCTGAGATAAAATTGAAAATATCTCTCTTTCTGCAGATGCAGATTTAATTAAATTGGCTGGATTTTTTATTCAAAAATTTAAGGAACGCTAATGTGTGTGTGTGTGTGTGTGTGTGTGTGCTATTTCTCTTACACATTTTCACTGGGAAACATAGAGATGTAGCAAAATTGCGTTTGTAATTTAATACCGTACAAAATTAGAAAGACCATGAGTTCTCTACTTTTCTCACATAATAAAAAACACAGTACAATTAGAAATGTAGAAATTAAAAGGAAAAGGAGATAGCGTAAGACTAAAAGTATGTTATTTTAAGAAAATATATAATATATATATAAAAAAAAAGAGTATATATATATAAACTTCTTGCACCTATACAATTTTTATGTTCGTTACACGTATTTTGGGTATCTATTTAGATGTTTCATAAAAAGAAGTAAAAAATAAAAAAAAAAATATGTTGCTTCGCGTATAGGTAGGGAGTTCGTAAACTCCCACTTGGACACACCGTTATTTTTTTACACATATACTTCGGGGTTTGTTCGCTCTAAAACGCACACCCGGCTTGAGACTCGACGGCGCGTTTTCTTGCTCGTTAAACTCGTCGGGCATGACGCGCGGCAAAACAACGAGATCTGCATTATTAGAAAATTCCCGCGTGACTTACGTGCGGCAGATAAGGAACTTTCTTACGCCATCGCAAACGGATATGCGAAACGAAAAGATTTCGTCTCGAAATTAGAGCGTTTAATGACAATCGAAGATCGTTATCGTTATTTTATTTTGTCGATTTTTGACACATTATTTTTGCTCTTTGTGTATGACTGTTTATTTTTATCATTTAGCTTTTATCTTTGTTATTTTTCATCATAATATATTTACTAAATACATTTGTTATCGATAAAAATTATTGTATATTCTTTGCTGTTGCGCTCTTAATAATAATATCTCGATTACATAAGTAAAAAGCAAGTTGATAGTCAAAGGAAATTAAGGACGCGAAACTGAAAATTACAAAATCCGCACGAGAATGAATACGAAGTACGAATATATAATTGTGGAAGATATCTATCATAGGACAGCAGTAAAAAATATATACATGGTACCGAAATATATATTATAATACGCATACGTTCTATTCATGCGTGTACACAAAGAATATCGCATTATTTCTTTTCTTCCGCAATTCCGGTTTCTTTTATATCTTCGTTCATCTTTTTTCTTCTTTTTCTTTATTATCCAGTCGCTTCTCGAAAACAACAATGCTTTAGAAATTTAAAAATATTCGTCTTTGCTTTTCATTACGACTGTGGCCTTCATGGTCATAGCCTTCGAGGGCGCTTGCTTTCTTAGAAATTTTTGAATCGTCTCGCGACCACGATCGACAGCTGTTACGCGATAGTTTGCCGGCGCAAACTCCACTCGAAGAACGAGGAAATGAGCTACAGCAGCGTTGTATGTGTTTACCGTGAGACCGTACACATACCGGCATCCAACCCTCGGCGCGCGAAGGATCATTTCGCGTTTTGAGACTCCCGGAATAAAAATATATCGCGATATAAATATTGTTATATAATTCCAGGAAATCGAAGTTTGAAAATTCCGTCTAACAGCCTCCCGCGAATGCGAACGCAATTTCGCGGCTTGCCGCAATTCCTTAAAACGCGTTACATCGCGTATCGATCCATAATTTCATGCATGCTAAGTTATAGTCATCTGCCAGGAATCGTATGTCGCTTGCGCCTTCTCTTTTTTGTTTCTTTCTCTCCTCGATTTTGTATGGGAAGATGGATTTCGAAATTAAAATTACGGACACGTACAATCTTGGAATTTTTATACAAATTGAAATAGCTTCTTCAATTTTTATTTTATTTTATTTTATTTTATTTTATTTTTTTTTTTTTGGAGATACGAGAAAATAAACATTTCAGTAATAATCTTTTTTATTAAATAATTTTTTTATCGTTTATGGTAGCCTTTAATGATAAATATATAAATCCTCGCAAAATTTAACTCTTTATTCGGACGTGAATCGCGCAAAAAAATCTAACAAATCCTACCTGCCGGTTTTCGTCAATTCCAGTTTTGTCTTTCGTCACATATATGATGTAACGTAGTACGATGAACTTTCTGCGAGGAAGATACCGATCAGCCTTTAAACTGGAAATCGCGCCTATACATTATTTATAGAATTATGTCAGATCGTTTTTCCATAGGCCGATTTACGAGCGCAAGAACACAAGATATCTTTCTCTTCCTCATTTGAATTTTCTCCCATCATCGTGTAGCAAAACTCGTCCTCGTTGAATGACAGCCATTCTTTATACGAGTATTCGAGTATTTTGAGTCGCTTTCGAATCTCCTCGATCTTCATTATTGTTGGTCGAATTACATTTCTGGATCGTATATAATTCAATTTCTATAATCCGAGGTAATTAATGCAAGAATCAAGAGATCACGCGCGTATATCGTGATTATTAAATTCTAAAGAAGAGACTATATATTTGTGCCTCGAAGAATTATAAAATTATATACACATATATGATTTTTTACATTTTAAATTTTCCTTCTTGAAAATCTTAATAATACACCATCTTTCTTCGCAGTCTCTTGATTTAGCCTCAAGATTAATTGGTTTTATAACTAATTGTTAAAGTAAAATCAAATTAATATTATCTGCTCGCGTCAAACTTAATTTGTGTGAGAAACGCGTCTATAATCTAAAATTTATCGTTATCTTGATATTTTCGCAAAAGAAGAATCGATCGCAATTTGCTCGAGAAGCAGTTCACATTTGTAGACGGTGAAATACTCTGTATAAAGTATGACACTTTCATCGCGGCAAGACAATCGCTGGCAAAACGAATTTTTACAAAGCTCTTCGAAGCTAGCTGCGGGAAGGATCGACGCCTTAAAAAAGACAGGTTCGTTAAGTTTCTTGTGTCGATTCTACCCCTCGCGTCAGACACAAAAAGGGGTATCCCTTTTTTCTTTCGTCTTGCTTCTTCTCTCCTCGTTCTCCTTCTCTCTTTCGCTCTCCTATTCTCTTTCTTCTTTCCACCCGCACTGTCGTTCGTTCGCTAGAAACGGGAAACGCCTAAACTATCGATCGAATTACGTAACTGCAAGCGAGGGGCCAGTAATCTCGTTTTTATAACGAACTTCGCCGCGCGAGTGAAATGTCTCCGGTATCCTTATATATGTTATGAATTATGAC
Organism: Polyergus mexicanus; assembly: GCF_030449975.1. Classification (NCBI taxonomy): domain Eukaryota; kingdom Metazoa; phylum Arthropoda; class Insecta; order Hymenoptera; family Formicidae; genus Polyergus; species Polyergus mexicanus. Next base: position 8,252,933 of record NW_027223327.1, on the reverse strand, counting down.
TCTTCCGGATGATCGAAAGCGCGGCTCTTAGCAGGGAGAACGTCGATATTAATTTCAATACTGATTGTGAGTATCGACAAGTATCGATAATCACAGCAAGATATTACAAAAAGTTTGACTTATAAGAGTTAATATAATACTTATAAAATAATACGGGGCGTGTGCAAAAAATTTTTCTTATTTTATATTTTATTATATTTTACTCTATTATTTAAATAATAATTTTCCACGTTATAGGTGTTGAAAAATTGATATAGCGATCTGTTTTGGTTGCACTTGCACATGACGTTCTATTAAATATCTCTAGAAAATATTCTCCTCGACGTTATACGCGGCTAGGATGCACTTCATATTTTCACAATGAACAGCTCTATTCTCGATTTTATAGCAGCATCAGATATTTATACTATAACCATTTTTTACTTCCTAGGATCGAGATACTTCTCTTATAGCGTCGATATTTATTGATACCGATTTCGATATCAATGCATCCATTCTTCGCTCGGTACACGGAATTTTCCCCCGCGATAACACGTCGCGTTTCGCTTATCTTACCAGCGCTTTCTGGAAATTTCTCAACTTTGTGAACTCTCGTGCACTTGCTGATTCGTGCCAAGATCGGCATAATCCGCAAAAGACGGAAAATCCGAAAAATCCACGCTGCGAAAATGCGAACGAGTAATCGCAAAACATATTTATTCTGTAATATAAGTAAAAGTCGATTTTTTCCTATTGCATGCAAGATATAGACTATTATTTGATTTCTAGGGAATTACGTCTCTATCAACATACAGATAAAGAGAGAGAGAGAGAGAGAGAGAAGTTATTATTATTATTTTTTATATCGTTTTTTATATCGATTTTTGCTGCAATACAATAAGATCCGGGTTTTTACATCAAATAATTATCTAATTTTTAACTATTGTAAAGTGCAAAATTTTTAAATTATCAGCGTATGATTTTTCGCTAATACCGATTCACTCATCGACATTCGTATTGCGGGCGATGCTCGTCATTACGCTTCCGTCCCCCTCCCATCCACTCTCTTTCTCTTGCCGATACGCTTTTATATCGATTCATATAAATAACTGAAATAATGTCCGGTCGAATAAATATTTATTGCGCGCCATTACGAATGTAAATTTCCGTTGGTATTCCGCGTTTCGCTGCCGTTTTCGCCGTAAGCGTCTTGGGATCGATCGCGCGCTTGTCATGCTTTCGCGTTCGCCGTAAAAAAAAAAAGAAGAAGAAGAAGAAGAAAAGAAAAAAACCTGGCGACGGCGGGAGAGAGCGGTCAGGGGACGGCAGACGAAGGAGATCGACAAATTTGACGAAACATCTCTTTTCTGCGCAGACAGGGGGGTCGTTCTCTCTCCACGGTTTCTTCCGTTTATATATTCTTTTTTTTCTTTCTTTCTTTTTTTTTTTTTTTTTTACTTTGGGCGAAAGACGAAGCGCCGTTATGCACGATAAAAAGTTTAATGTCAGAAGACGTCGCGGATGGTGGAAGGGGTGGCGGATGAGAGGGAGGGAAGGAGGAAGCCGGTGATGGAGAGAGGGAGGGAAGGGGGTGAAAGTGCCCGAGGATCGTAATGACTCGATATGAAACCCGGGCAGTGCAATTTCTTTCTTCTTCTGCCCTTTCCTCCCGCCCCCGCTCGTCTCGACGTCTTCCTCTTTTTTTCATCGCAGTATTTCCCCATAAAAGCGCCCTGGCATAATAAAAAGCGTTATATAGCTGGCACTGAAAAGTAACGCGTCTATGCGTCTCTCTTTCTCTCCCCCGTCTACCGGCTCCTCTACCCCTTCTCCCCCGTTCCGTCCGTTCGCGAGACGATCTTTACGGCCTTATTTGCGGAGACGTAAAAATCGCGAAAATCAATACGGAACTTCTAACATTAAATATTCAGGCTATTGACTGGGCGGGGCCGAGTCCAGGCACTCATCGTTCGCGGCCCCTTCGCCCACGACGGAAGAAACGAAAAATTAGTGCGAAAACTAAGATGGATAACAAAGAGGATACATGACGAACGGGGAAATATACGAGTCGAAACAAAAGAGGTATCGCTTTCTGTGTAGAAAGAAGGCTAGATGTGTCCTTTTTAACGCGTGTATCTTTATTCTGCGATCGTTATTTCAAGTTGAAAAAGCATTGCCTAAAATTGACGAGGAAGAAAATTTTTCTTACGGCAAAATAAAATTTACAGCGACGTGAGAGGAGAGAATGCCTGTTATCGTAATAATGATTGTGACATACGTGTTCTTCAAACTGGCTAGTAATTGAGAATTTTGTCTTGACTTAAAAAAAAAAAAAAAAAAATCTTGTCCCGTTACATTTTTCCTCTCTAACGACGGTGCGCTATTATTAACGAACGTTGAAAGAAATTCGCGCAACCGTCCGGAAATTCCCACGACATTCGCGCGCGTTCGCCAACAGGTTTTCGTACCAATTTACCTACTACTGTTCTGGGACAACATGCACGACGACATCGGCAAATTAGCATACAAAAGAGACGCAATTAATTAAAGGCTATCATGACGACGGTACAACACACGTTTAAATAAAATAAAGATCTTTCGGAATATTTGTACAAGATAAATTGATTGAGAAAAGAATTAGAAACTCTCGACAAGATTTTTCTAGAAAATCAAATATCTCTAGGATGACGATGCATCCCGCAAAAGATTTAGCATTCTGCTAAGAGACACTAGGTGATTTGAAAATTGAAGTACATAGACGATCGGAAAATTAACGTCGCGATACGTCGACTTTTTCATATCGAGACATTATAAATCCATCGATCAAAAAGAGATACATTGCTTTGTGTAAATTTTTTCATCGCAAAAAGAAATCGTCTCGAAGAGAAGTTATAAACGATGCCAAGTAGCAAATGAGAATTCTTATAAACGAGTATGAGGAATCTCATTGACTTTCATGCTAGATATTTACGTCGAGAGGAGCCGAGTTGGGGTTCGGGAATGGGACTGCAAAAATTCTCCGAGAATACGCAGACAGGAATTCATATTTTATCGGCTAATGCGCTCGCGCGTTCTCGATCCATACATTACGTTAGTCACGCGCTCGTTACGCGCGTCACAATGCGACTTCCCGAATAATTACATTTCGCCGGTAATTAACAATGATCGACACGCCGTCGTCGCGCGTGTGTTCTTACTTGCCGAAGCAAATAAATTGGATCGTATGTCGTAACACGAGACTAAGTAACGTTTACCGCGGATTGCAAAAAAAAAAAAAAAAAAAAGAGAGAGAATAAACAGATAGTATTGCATATTTGTTTGTATGCTGATTGTGAATTCAATAAATTGATCGTGCATTCAATTCAATATCGGGGGAAGGGGGGAGGGAGGGGGTATACAATATCAATTGCGGATTAATCAGAGAACGTTGAAATTACAGCTATATACAACTTTTTTGTAAATTATATTACAATATTTATGTATATAGGAAGGTGGTATAGGAAGTTCTCTCTACCTGTGAAATTTGATCTCATGCTCTATACGACAACTCATAGCTCTACGAAATGTCGTTTAGTTTCACATTGTGTAACGTCCTCCGCAATTAACGTACGTCTATCGGGATTAAATTTTGAAAGCGTAATTATATGATGGAGATTACAGATTAACTTCGGACTATGTCTAAATAAATGATGTAATAATAAACGTTTGCAAATCGAGAAACATGAAAGTGCATTGATTGCCTACGCAATGAATAGAATAATTAAATTGTTATAAAAGAATGAAATAATAACAGACAAATATAATATAGTTAGAGAAGAATAAAATAGTAACAGAAAGATATAATATATTTATATATAGAATTATACATGTATGTGAGAGCGTACAAAATATAATAACGTATAATATAGCATTTTTTTCTTTCTTCTTTGTAAAATTTCTTTATTAAGCTCAGATTTTTAACTTTACTGTAATTAAACTGCGTCTTATCGATACATTTGATATACATGTGTCGTGCAGCGCGTTTTCGTGATATATGTATATGTAGAATTCAAATTGTAATAGTTATTTACATGATAGTTTACCGCCTTCGCGTTCGTAGAGATAAAATCATCGCATAAATGATTAACAATTGCGCCAACTTGCATGTTCGCAGGTTGTACTGTCGGCGTGTAGCACATACTTCGATACAATTTTGTCACAGTACGAGGAGAAGGATCCCATCGTCATCATGCGAGACGTCAAATTTTCGGATATCAAAGTACTCGTCGAGTTCATGTATAAGGGAGAGATCAACATCGATCACGTAAGTATCACAACCAGCTATAAATGATTTTCTTTCGCTCTTAGTATAACAACTTGTCGGTTTTTTTTTTTATTATTATTATTATTATTATTTCAGAACTTATTCGATAAATTACGGAGAAATTTGAAAAATACTTGCAAGTACCACTCCCCCAAGTTATCATATCTGATGAATATGAAAATACGAGGTAAAATCTGTGACGAAGCAAAAGCAATTTCCGCAAAAGAAATAAGAGACAGAAATTATGAAATTTTCAAAAGGATAAAGGAGAAACTAAAAGAAACTCGAAACATAACATTTATATCACCTACCCAAAAAGCTAATTAAATATTGTCAACATAATATGAAATAAAATTTTTCATTTATAGATATATTAAATATATTTTCACTCGGTGCTCATTAATGTTGCTGTTTGCGGCGGGCCTTTTATTACGTCGCCGTGAAATAAAGTTAGACAGTAAAACCCCGGGACAATAATTCCTTGCCTTCTTCAGCACTTTTCCAATAACAACAATATCGCGTAGATAAGAGTCGTCGTGCCGTGTGACAGCTATAGTTAACGAGAGAACTTTACGATGCCTATTATCTTGCGAAAAGGTAACATTTCTCATTCGTACTGACGACGAGCGTAAGTTTGAATGCGCCGCGACATGTTATGACAAAACCGTCGTGTATATGCGAAAGTACGTGTCGAGAATATCGACTTGTCGGAGTGAATTCTTACAATTTAGAAAATCAACAAAAATGAAGAGGTATAGAGTGATATTCGAGTCAAGAGATCGATAAGGATATACACGATTGTGTCTGACACATTGATGAATTTAAAGTCAATTTTTTTTTTCCCCATGTGAAAATATATTTGAAGAGAAAGCTCTAAAATATATATAAAAGGATATTTAATATAAAATTACATTTTTAATTAAAAATGGATTTTATTTGGAAATTTTATCTGAAACGGAAATTTTACCTGAAAATGTTAAAATATTTAATGTTAAAAATTGAAAAATTGCGTACGCGTTAAAAATATTTTTATTGAGACAAAATCAATTTCAAATCATTAACGAAGATTTATTGTATGAAAATGTGAGAAGTGACAATGTATTATCTTGCATATTTATATATATTTATAATATGACAAAAGTTCCTAATCGGATAATCGTTTAACAGATTTTGCTAATTGTTTTCTTGTAATCCTTGAGAGACTTTTCAGCTATGGATTAAAGAGAGAGCTTGCACTTGGCAAATTTAATAATAAAGCTAAGAATATATAATCCTTGAAAGTCCACGTATATTTATAAGTTACTGTGCTGCTCCTTGCATTTGGATTTAATAATGAAAAGGAAACAAGCATTCTCCAGCATCTTATTTGCGATGTTATTATATTTTCTTGTGCTTTCAATTTTGAGATTGCCTAAAGTAAATATTCAATGAAAATTGCTTTCTTCAGATTTTCTCGAGATACGTCTTCAATATTTCTTTTCTTTTTTTGACAATAGTTTAATGTTTAATCTAATTGACAGTTCTTTAATACGTTTCCAATATTGAAGTTTTCATAAATCGTACATTTAAAATCCATATGTTTCTTAAGATTTTTTCCCCCAAATATCTAATTTTCGAAATATTTTATAAACTATCGATTATTATTTTTTTTTAAATATTTGTTCATAGAATTTCTTTGACATATTTGGCTGTTCAATTTCAAATATTTTGTTTACGGTGATAAGTTTACATTCCCTTTTTTATCGTCACTCTTTTGAAATAAAAGTTTAAAGTCTAATTAATCACTTACTTAAGATATTTTTAGAAATATCTTATTGTGTTGTTAGTCAATTTTCAAAATCTCTCATCTCTATGTAGTATTCGATTTTGTGATACTTTACAGCTTCTTTCCCAGCTTTCTTTCTCTCTTTTTCTAATGATCTTTTGAATCTTTCAATCTTATAAATCTGTTTCCGAGAAGAACGAATTCTTCCTTGATTTCTAATCGTGATGCTGCAGTCGCGCGAGCTTTCTCCGACACGCTTTGTATCGCATAGGCCTAATCGCGAAAAATTGCCGAGTGAATGCACGGAGCCCGATCCCGGATTGAAGATTGGCGATTTAAGCTCTCCATCTGATCCGAATAAAGCGCTATAGAAGAGTCGGAGAAATTTTATATCGAACTTTTGCGTCACGCGGAGCACGCCGTCCTTTTTTCCCATGATTCCTTTTCTTGCACCCGTTCTTTGTTCGCGCGCAAACAAAAAATAAGAGAGAGAGAGAGAGAGAGAAAGCGGCGATATTTCTGAAATACATTATTTCGCGGCGGCGCTGACCCACATAGGCATTTTTCCAATTCCGAGCGTGGCTGATAGAAAGCCGTACCGCGCGTTTGTAGAAAGTTTCTATATTATTTAGCATTCGGTCGCGTCCGCGAGCGTGTGCCATTGCTGTTATCTTTGTCGGTGAGAATTAGCAAATAATAATTAGGATTGTTCATTGCTGCAACCCCGATATGTGTTCACGATTTTCTTCTTCGTCCGATATTTATCGTGCGAATTTTTCTACTTCTGCAGACGAGAGGATACGACGTGTACGAATATCTTTTTTTCAGAGAAAAAGGGTCTGGAGAAAAATTTGCGAGGGAAAAAAAATATTCTGATGAAAATAAATAAGCATTTTATGCCAGCGACGTGAAAATAATGGATCTGCCTTTCATTTTTATTTTCCCCCTTTTTGCAGTATTTCAAATTTATAAAAAAAAAGAGAGAGAGAGAGAAAAAAAAATACGTTGTCTAAATATATCGTCTCTTTGTAATTAGAGAATAATTAATCATTCCTAACAGTTATTTAACTCATTTTTGTCTAAAGTATTTCATATGATAAAATATTTTGATAGAGAAAACTTTATATACATATATACACATTAAATTTATATTAAATTAAATTTTTCTCGTAAACTTTATGTGTATATGTAGAGTATACGCGCACATGTAGTCACGGCGGATGAATACGAGGAAAATCGGTGTCCAAATGAAAAACGCGCTTATTTACTCATTTCCGCTTATTTCAACCCTGACCGTCCTTTCCTTATGAAGAAGCGTTTATTCTTATTCCCCATCATTGCACTTCTTATTTTAATGTCATTAATATTAACGACATCGTATATAATTATCATCCTAATGTTTTATCATTACATATGTTTGCCATTATTCACGCTTTACCATATATGTAGTTAAAGCATTTTTAGTAGTTTGAAAAATTTTAACGTTCAGATACTTAATTAACGATGACATAGCTTCATGTACGCAACATTATAAATATTTTATTGTGAATTTATAAATAAGTATAATCAATTTTTCCTTCGGTGGAATTTATAGTGGATTTATAACGAGTTTCGTAACTGCATAGCTCACATCTATTTACGTATTTATTTTACACTTTTTTTTCAAAGCTTGAACTTTTACCTTTAATCACATTCGCCCTTTTTATTCGCGCCCACATGTTGTAAAATTATAAAAATAATAATTATAGTATGTTATTATTATGTTATAATTTTATACGATAATAATTAATATATTTTTTATATCATGTAAAATATTATGATAGCGATAATAATGACAATAATAATTACGTAAACTTATTAGTGATATTAATTATAGAAATTAGAGACAAGTGATTATATTCCGTTTTGCTTTACAGACGAGGCTGTCGTCGTTATTGAAAACCGCCGAGGACTTACACATCAAGGGGCTCGCCGAGGTGAGCTGGCGCAGTGATTCCACGCAAAACGACTTGAACAACACCGGTCACAGTCCAGGCGCCGCGACTCCCGGCGTCGAGGCAGTCCTAGGCAGGGAGGGTGAAGACGAGCCGCCACCCCCGAAGCAGAGACGCAGGGGTCGTCCGCCTCTGGACGATCCTCCCTCGGCACATGACGTTTTCACGCCCAAGATCACTTGCATCACAGGAAATGTACGTAATTCGAATCTCTTAAACACTATCACGAATGCCCTATGCCTGTGTAAGAATCGGTGCAGTTACGCCGAATTTATTGTTGCATTTTGTAAAACTTGTTCACATTCTAACAATTTATATATTAATTGAATGTTGTGATTAATATATTATTTTATGTATGTGTTTGTTATAATTATATATTATTTTTAAATAATTTTTACGCGCGTATTTCAATTGACGAAAACTTTTGTTGGTTGTTTCTTCTTCTGAATAAAAGAACACGTCGATCGACGAAATTGAAAACATCATGGAAAATAAAACATTGACTTTTACATTGTCATCACGATTTACTTAGAGTAACATTTTCTTATTTATAATTGATCGATACTCCAACAATTGCATCGCGAACGAAAATCTTCAATCTTTATATAACATACATAGTTTATAGAACTCAATTAAAATATTTTATCACTTTGATATTCTCGGGCGTATTTATATTTAGATATTCGTGCATCATGACTTCTAATTAAATAATCTACCGTTCAAAACTACCATTTTATTGATTGTTTTTATATCATATAAATTACTAATTCGACTTTTAATTTAAAATTTATTTTTTTGCGCATATCAAATACTTACAGACGGCATGTTGTCAGATAAACTTTTCTGAATCATGATACACGAATCATCTATGATTCGATGTTCGATTTAAAATTCTCTAACCGGAAATGCTAAGGTATCAATAAATTCTAGCTTTGATACAAAGACGCGATATTAAATATATAATGAATGTCTAAAAAAAAAAATGAGAAAAGAAGTGAAAGGAAGAAAAAGACAAATCTACGCTGCAATATTATTTCGTTGCAACGCCACCGAGCCTTACGCATGTGAAATACTTGAGATAAACAAATTTATGGGTTGACCCTTGTCGTGAATGTAGAAATTGGAAAATTTTGTTAGACTCGCAGCGGCGGGTATTACACATACGCGGGGATACCCACGCACGACTCTAATGTGTCACGTCGAACCTTTTCCCAGGAGGAAATGATGAGCGAGGGCGGCGACCATGAGAGTTGGGACGACGAGATGATGATGAACGAGAATAACGAAACGCCACTGCCGGTGGTAAGGCCCCAATTAGATATAATATATGATTCTCTTCTTTACTTGGACGCGCGCGTAATTAAATCAAACAACCATTAAGAGAGGTCTCGTTCTACTTTCTTTCAACTCATTAAACTATTCTCGCGCAAATATTCTATTCAACGACTTTGACGACGTCTTTTGTGCTTTTTTTAGCTGTCCTACATGTCCAAGGATGATAATACATCTGATCAGGAAAAGAAAGGTACATATGATTTCTCTGTACTCGCATCTCTCTCTCTCTCTCTCTCTCTCTCTCTCTTTCTCTCTCTGTCTGTCTGTCTCTCGCGGTAATATTTCTCTATCACAAATTCTTCTCTTGAATCTTCTAAAAGAAAATAGTCTCTATCTTTTCAATGGTATTATATATCGTCATCCAGTTTGGTGGTTTCGCGTTAAATAAATATTTGCTATTGCAGCGCCTAGCACTCCATCAAACTCTAACGCCTCGAATCTGTCGATTCCCGAACAATTCCGAGACGTGATAAAGATGAACGATTATCTGACGACGGGACGCCGACAAGAGTTCTGGGAGGAACCGTTCACGAGACGTGTCATGGACGCCATCAAGAGTAAAGAACTAGAAATGAAGACTGCCGCCGAAATCCTCGGCGTCTCTTACGGCACCCTATATGGCAGATACCGCGATAGTTATGGTTGCCTTAAACATCCGTACAGGTAATAAACACGTAGATGACAATCGAATTGTAAAATAAAGGAATACAATATTGATAAAAAGAATTGCGATAGTAATGCACAGTCAATCTTTCAGAGTGAGAGATTTCTGGTCTGAGCCGGGCCCCGCTGAAGTGTTAGCGAAACTGCGGCGGAAGGAGATTACTTTGTTCCGGGCCGCCGAGTTCCTTAATGTGACCGTCCATACGCTTGCCACATATTTGTCAACCCTGCAAGGTCCAGACAGAATTTCGTTGGCCGGCGACTTGGCATCCAGTGGCAACATCGACGGCGGCAGCAGCAACAATGCGACGACAACGGAGTCGGCGACGACGGAAAACAACGAATCCGTCAACGATATACTGCAGAAGATCAACGCGAACGCGGCGACTGCGGCGACGTTAACTACGAGCACGACGTCGATCAAGCGTGAGGGTGGCGGCTATATCGAAGTACCGACAACGGTGCCGAAGGCCGCAACGTCCATGCTGGAGAACAATCCGGACATCACGATTGTCAAGTCGGAGAACACGCCGCGCAAGCGCGATTACGCGAAGATGTCCAGTACGGAAAATAATAATGCGAAGCTGATGAGCGGCGGTGCCGTCAGCGAGGTCAGTCAGCAGCAACAACAGCAGCAGAAACTCGCTGATCAGTTGTCATTAAATAACGACAACAGCAAACCCTAACTATTCAGACCATATTTAACACCTACGGCGAATCACTATCATCACCATCACCCCCGCAGTGCAGCGGGGCCGAACAACGTCAACTACAGATCCGACCTGCAGTGCCCGCGCAGTTTTTATTCCAACGTGTTTACGCGTTTTCTCACGAATTTTCATTTAAAATAGGTAAGAAAGGACGCCGCTGCTCCACGCACGCCCGATTTCAAAAAAGAGATTCCAAAAAAAGCTTCAAACAATCTCACGTGTAGTCGATTGCGATTGATTGGTGTTGGGCCGTGACTGGTGTCGGAATGTAAAAACAAATTTCAAAAGGCGACTTAGAATCAAGGAGAAAGAAGTGCTACCGCAAACTCTATTGCGAATCATCCGAGAAACTGTAACGCGTACACTTTGTCATGCCTTTGAATTAATTTCCGCACACATGATTATGGCCCTATCATGTATTTTTCATTTCTATAGAAAGATATTAACCTTGCGAAATCTACCCTTGAAAAATTAACATTCAATAGCGCGAGTTGATGCAAAATTTCTCCTTTCGTTTTATCTTTAGAATCAGTTCACTTTGATCTATACACGTCGGTAGCGTGCGTGACTTTGGCCTTCATGAGAAAAAAAGAAAATAGCAAAGAAAGAAATAAAAGAAAAGCGTATAATAAAAAGTTCAATCGAAGTTCCTTTTGAATAACGATGTAGAGTGTATTATCGCAAACAAAGAATGCCTAGACTATTTTCTGCCGCATGTGTCTGTATGGTATAGCACGTAAAGAGCGACAATATATTCATCACAAGTAGATCCATCATAGTGTAATACATACCTCCTAAAGAGGAAAAAAGAAAGATAAAGCGGAGTGTGACGGTCCTTCAACGATGTTCCTTGTGCGATTCATCCGTCAGAATCGCGTTGGGAGCGCGTTTCGTTTAATGTTCTATGTAAGAATTTAAATCATAATGCATATACTATTGGAAGAAGTGTCCATTCGCGCGATATGAAAGAAGCTACACGAAGAGATTCTCCCAAAAAGAAGATTCTACTTGTATTTACAAAAGTATTTAGAGAGCGAGAGATAAAATCATCACTTCGTCAGATTGTGTCCAATAGTAAATTGTTTATGATTTAAACAAATTTTTACGATGAAAGCCTTAACATTTAGAGTACCGGTCTCTCTGATTACGTTGTCAATTCGTTGAGATTTATTTATGTACACTACCGCATTTTTTTTGGAGAACTGTCTAGAACAATTAGACAGAGCGACTTCGATTTTAAAAAAGCGGCCAGACGCGATTAAAGTAAAGACATTTGCAGTTAGCAGCAGATTTTTGCACGTTATACGAAAATTCAGAAAATAAATCGCGGCAGCTGCGCTGTTTTTTTAATAGTATTCAGAACGGGATTGTCTATTTACACATGTAATAATTTTATTTTGTTTCTCTTTTATACCAGTATGTAACGTTGCACTAGCAACGTTTTAGAGACAATGTTTATTATGTTTATTATGTATGTATTAAATGTTTTCTTTGTTTTTTACCAGAGGGAATATTTTTAGTGGTTTTTATTTGGATAATAAATGTCGACCGATATCAAAGATGATTCGTCAATCGATTGAGACAAATACGAAATGTAAACGTCCATTGTAAATATCGGTGCAATAGAGAAAATATTCAAATTAATATTATTTGACGTGAGAGAGAGAGAGAGAGAGGGGTGTCCGAGCATTATTTTAAAGGGGAAAAGGAAGACCTTCCTGTTTCGTGCAATCACAGTCGGATCCTTGTTGTAAAAAGCAATGTGGGGGAACGATATTGATACAAGTAGCATTGTCGGCGACGGACAAGAGCACTATGATAATGCTGCTACACATGATATTACCGTTCTCCCGTTCTCCGTATGATTCGCGATTCCGTTTATTTTATTTTCGTCGTAAGCAATTCGCAAGCGCGGTGTTTATGTTAAGTTAGATAAACAAATGGGAAGCTATCCAGAGACTACCGCACGCTATATATATATATATATATATATATATATATATATAAATATATACATATACAATAATTGTACTCTATGAGATATTGACTGGAAATGAGTATTCCTGTTCGCTAAAACTAAGTAAGAACTAATAGTATAATAGAGGTATCTCTTGATGATATTTTTCGATGATATAAGACTTAGTTGCATTGGAAAGGAGGTTTATTCTCGCGGTGGGTACTTGTAAAGTAATCCGAATGGAGTAATCCGTGTGTAGTAGGATGAAAGAACGGAATGACGTTTCCTTTCATGGTTGGAAATTTCAGTATGACGAATAGAAAATGGAGAAAACGTGCGTGCGGTTATATATCGTGAAACCTGTAAATATAACAATGTGTATAATATTATAACACAATGGAGACGTGCATTCCTTATACGCGAATGCAAAAACATGTAAGTATCTCTCTCTTTTTCAACGGACCCTGAAATTGACTGACTACTAAAGTAAATAAAAAGAAATATAATGATAAGTACATTGAGATTCTCAATTAAGTGTGACACATTCACACACATTTAGACACAGAATATATTTCTAACAGACGCGTTGACTTATCTGACGAATAAAATAACATTATATTTTTTAGTCTACTTTGTATATTTAACATGAAATAATATTTTGGACATTGAAAGAGTTGGTCTTTCGATTACTTTACGAGTGCTCCAAACCGATTATTTTTATCATACATAAATGTATAATTTTATAATGCAATAACGTTTACGATAATTTTATTCGTAACTTCTTAAATGACAAGAGATAAAAAAAGAAAAGAAAAAAAAAGGATAGATCTGTTCATCTTCATCGTTTAATTTAATACTTTTTTCATTTTATCTTCTCTCATCAAAACTTTGTATTCAGTAAAGGAGTTTCTCCCTTTTTTCTCTTCTATATATTTTTTCTTTTTTTAAATAAAATAAGACTAAGACATACCAAATGAGAGAAATGTAAAGGCGAGTTTTGTTAGGTTAGTATCTATCGCATATCAAGAAAGCAAAAAAATACATGCGCTGGTACACACTGTATTTGCCTATGGCGTCCAGATATATTTATACCTGGCACGCGCGAGACCACTTTTACTCTAGCGAGAGTATACGACTAGAAGTATTAATATTTAATAATGATAATTTATATACATATATATATATATATGTATATGTGTGTGGGTGTGTGTGTGTGTGTGCGTGTAGCGCGCGCGCGTGTATATATATATGTATAAGTATTGATATCCGAATGGATGGTCATGTTTTTGAAGATTATTGTAGAGCCATAGAACAAATGAGGAATATTTTTAAATCTTTTTGGAGATGTTATAATTTTATTATTATTTTTAGTATTATTATTTATATATATTCTCGTGTTACTATATTATTATATATATGTTATTAGCTAAAATCTTTTAAATTTATTATATGAAATTATATGAATTAATATACGCTAATTATAATTAATATTAATAATATTAATATTATTAGTTAATATTATTAATTAATATTGATATTAATATTATTAATTAATATTATTAATATATTATATATATAGTTTTTCCATTTTTATTTAATATATATGCAAATTTTTCTTCTTTGACGTTTACTATCAAATTTTGTTTGAAGTACAAAATATATCGGTTATCCGACATGAATTTTAGATATCGCTATATGAATTATACGAAATGTCAAATCATACATTCAAAGACTGATGGCCATTCATTTGGAGGCTCTTGTATCATAAGCACGAATCGGGTATGGCAATCGTTGTTTTCTTTTTTAAAGGAGTCGAAAGAGAGATTGCGTGCGAGTCAGCGTAGGGTGCGTGAGTGCGCGATCACACATTGTGCGAGATAATAGGACAAGACTATTATTATATATTATATTAGCCTATTGGCGAATGACGCGCCTGGAATGTGTGCCCCTGGAACGTTGTACCACGAGACTAAAAAAAAATCGATATCATAATTATGTGTCGTTTGATATAAACGAGTAATATAGTATGTATCATCGTTTTATACACAATCTAATTAAAAGATATCTCTCAACGTACACTATGTACATTCCTAGTATATATATATATATATATACACATATATACACACACGCTCTTCTCACTGTCATACACGTTGCATTACACGCGCATAAAGGAGAAGAAAGAAATGCATGGACCTATTATATATACATATACATATACATACATACATACATACATATATATATATATATATAATTATATATACATACATGTATGTGTATATTTATATATATAAAAAACATATATAAATATATTTATAATTGTAGCTATTCCAAAAAAAAAAAAAAAAAAAAAAAAACGGACCACCGCGAATATCGACGTTTGCGAATGATCATTAAATTAATGCAAGTGAAAATCATTGACGATACCTTCGTGCGCATTAATCATCATCGGCATCATTTATTATCGTCATCATCATCGGTAATAACGACGTAACGTCAGAGCGTGTTTCGCGTTGAATAATACGCCCGATTACGGAGTGTCTCACGTATAAACGCACGAACAGTGAAATCTATCGACCTGTGTCTGCAGTATAAAGAACGTTTCTAATAAAAACACAGACACACACATACATACACTTGAGCGCAATAGAGAGAGAGAGAGAGAGAGAGAGAGAGAGAGAGAGAGAGAGAGAGAGAGAGAGAGAGAGAGAGAGAGAGAGAGAGAGAGAGAAAAGAGAGAACAAAATATATGAATATAGTTTTACAAGATGGCTTTGCCAGCCATCCCCTTTAGTTTTATATCTGAGACACGGAAAAGGCTGAGAAGCGATTAGCCGATAATACTAAATGACCTTGAGATATCCTAATGTAAAGTTTCATTCTTTTACCGATGTACGGTTATTGTACGCATACATACATAGCACGACATTTGAAAAAAATAAGTGTACACACACACACACACACATACGCATCTTGTCGAGCTCATTTATATAACTCTCAAAAGACTTTGTACCAATTTTCTCTTTATTTAGTTCGACATTTTGAAATTGGAGAACGCGACAGCGGTTCGAGAGGGGAACCGACGTCGCGCTCTAAGACGCGAAATGTCAGTCTCTTAGCCAAAGTTAGAATTTGCGTTTTTTACCTCTTACTACCTTTTCTCTTTCCTATTGTTTCCTGCTCTCCCCCTTTCCCCTTCCCTCCTCCTACTCCACCACCCATTCTTCCTTCTCGCCTCATTCCTCTACACGATATATACATATATATATATATTTGACACTTTTTTATCATGATTGCTATATATTAATTTTAATTATAATTTCTCTAAAGTATATATAGATATGTATACTTATCTTTATAATATAATCGTGGTAATTCTTAAACTTAGAAGAACAATATATTTAGCGTATATAGAGATTGAAGTATACATATACATAAAAGTGAAGTATATATATATATATATTGATAAAGTAATTAAGGTCGCAAATTAGAAATTTGAGATCGAGCGCATGTAATGTGCCGTAAGGACGACAACCGGTATATTTACCGTAAGAATTATTAAGATTCGGGTGTGTTATAGACACGTCGGACACATACACACGTTACATACACATATAAGGCAGCCTTGTATAGTCGAACGCTATTCGAGGGCTGTTATCTCGCGAAGAATATTCATTGATTGAACAAAAGACGAAGATCAGTAAGTGTAAATGTTTGTAAACAAATTATGAAACATTATTTGTTCAGTGCCTACATATTTACACAGTAATAATAAAGATGAAGATTAGTGAAATCACCTGATTCTTTTTAATCTCAGTTCCCTCCTTTCTCCTATATCGGTTTTTTTGAAAATTAAAAAAAAAAGAGAAGGACAGCTCTGATGAAAGAAAAATTCTCTTGTTATATATTATTCTTAGAAATGTCCACGAACGCGTATATATATGTAACTTATGCATAAATTGATTAATAAATGTGATTACACGATATAATGACATGTTTCATATATACATGCGTACAGCATAAATGTATTCGCGTTCCGTTCGTCGAGGAAAGTAATGCATTAATCAATATTTTTTTTTATAATGTATCTATCATCTTCGAAAAAAGAGAATACTTTTTTGAATTTTTTTCACGTTACTTCTTATCGTTATGTTATACGCGGAAGCGCAAAAGCAGGGTCCAAATTTAACGAGCTTAGGCCATTCTCCCTTTTGTCCCTTTTCGCTAACTTCTTTCTGATGGATATATTTTTCTTTAGGGATATAAAATATCACATATGTTTTGATAACTACTACGTCTAATAATGCAAACGAACGCACCGATTAGACATAATCGTGAATCATCCTCCTATTTTGTCTTTCGTCTCATAATTAGACGATGGCAAATATTGGCTAATTTATAATAAAATAAATTTATATATCATTTATAAGATAAAAAAAATCTTATTTCTCAAAACTAAATATAGATACGTATATTTTTTATTGCGTCATATCCTTCGAGAATTCGTATCCGATCGGTGCAAAATATTATTGAATGTTGAAAGATGTCAAAATATAATCAATATATTGCAAGAGCTATGTCATAAAATTTTATCGGGGATCTTAAAAATGAAGACGAAATATTCGCTTGTCGTCAAAAATCACCTGATCGATCGTCATCGCATGACAGCCCATCTGGCACGCACATTCGTCGCCGCGACTTGTCTTTCCAGGAAACGCCGAAATGCTTTTATCGCGGCTAGGTCACGTAATAAACAAGACGACGAATCGGTCGTTTTGATCCCGTACCGACACCTTGTGTCTCTTTCTTCGCCGCAACATTTTCTAACATCGAGAGCTTGCCGCTGATACGTCCAACACGGGAGAAGAGTCTCACTCTCCCACCACCTCGACTACAAGTAGGGGGACTCGAACTCGAGGCGACGCACGTTGTTCCTTGTTCCCAGAGTCTTCGGTATCGGTATCAGTAGTTGATAGAAAGTCGCTGACGTCGGTCGATGCGCGCCTCACTCGCTTCGCCGAATAAGCTATTCGTCCGCGAGAAATACGAAGTTTCTTAAAGTTCCGCGCGAAAGAATCGGCTACGAACTGTCGTAGCACATTAACGGATCATGTGCGTCATGTTGCCAATGTTGCAGGAAAATTCTTTGTTCCCGTTTAATCCCAGCTTGGACGAAGAAATAAAGCGGCTATTCGACATCGCCGTAAGCAAAAGGCCACAGCCAAATGGTATGTTGTTGTATCTTATTCGATTTATTGATAATCTCTTTATTATTCGTATATACATTTATAGAGTTGCTAAAAATCTCTGTTATTTATAACGGGATTTAGGATGGAATGCTGATAATTTTATGTATTAACGCTGCCGAGAAAGTTGATTTAATGGGATCCCTCTTGTCACAATTATTTAAAATTTATAATACATACTTAACGCTATCTGTGATCTACCTATATTAGCTAATTGCTAACTAATTCCCCGTAGTTAACGGATTTTCTTATTGTACTTTGTACTCTATATGAGAACAAAAATTCAACTAAGACATCTTGGTATATTTTGATTTTTCTTAAGAAAACTTAAAAAGAGGGTGTAAGTATTTTTATGGTATTTTATGACCAGTCGAAAAAAAAAAAGAAGAAAGAACGCGCTTATATTAAATTTGGGAAAACGGTTATAAGGTTTGACTGCATTGCGCAAATATTTTTAAAAACTTTTCCTTGCATCTCCTTTCATATTTTCGCCTTAGAATATACGAGACACGATTTGTTTTTTTCTCTTCTTTTGTTTTTAATTCTATTTCCTATAGTTTACATCTCTCTTTCTTTGCTTGAAGCTTTTAAGTATATGATTATTTTATTTTAAAATAATCATATGCAAAAATATAAAAGAGAGAACGCAGCTATAAAAAGAAAGGAAATTTTTATATTTTAAAAAGAGAGAGAGAATGAATAATTGTCGAATAAAGTAATGTTAGAAAATCACATGATGCAAATAAATCTTGCATGTTTTTTTTTCTTTTATTTTCCAAGTTTTTTATTTAATATGGAGAAATGCATAGCCTCTTTTGAAATATTGCATATAAATCTTTTGCGATTAGAAACTATCCGTGTCGTCGATAAGACTTATGATTCGATTTGTCAAATACCATTAGTAATTTCACAAAGGCTTATATAAACTATATAAAAAGAAAAATAAATAAAGGACAAGTTTTGGTTTGTTGATTGAAGATTGAGATTTTTAAGTAAAGAAGACTGTAGTCAAGTGTCCGGAGATTTTTTTTTAATTCGTTAAACGAGCAACGTTGGATGTGTGTAATAACTTTAACGATGTAAAATATTTAAAAATACGATTAAATTTTTCTTGTACAACAAAATAATTTAGGCTTTGTTGTAATCGGTAAATTAACGTGAATAGTAAATGTGTTTTCCTTTATTGTTGGTTAAAAATATGTATTACTTCACATATGTAGCCTATGACTCTTCATAAAATTGACAATCGCGATTATATTTCGTTGCGTCAGTCGGTTTTACTTAAATAGGCATCTATGCCATCGAATCTCAACGAAATCACTAATACATAAATAAAAAAAAAATTATAAAAATATATAGATTTTTCGTAAAACAATTTGAAATAATTTAAATTAATAAAAAAATATGTAGAAAGATATGTATCGAGATTTTTATTTTTTTTAATAAAATATATCTTTATTTATACGCTATTTCTCTATAGCTGCTGTTGAGATTAATTCGATATGTAAAAAACATAAGATGATATATATAGATTATTCAAGTTTTAAAAAGACGTAAATATTATTGTTATTAATTTTCAAAATCAATTTTCTCGAAAACGAAGCCTTGTACAGTATATCAGAAAATATATTTTATTTTCAATTTTTATTTTTACTCAAAGAATATTATTCCATTCATAGTTATACTATAATTTTGTATTAACAAGCATGTAAGCTTCCATATTATAATTTCTCCAATTTGTTCATTTTTAGTCCATTCTAGTGTATTTTCTGGTCCATTAGAGTTTATTTTTCCAGATATTTTCCGAATTACTAGATTATCTTACCATGATTGTGGAACGAGTCTCAGTAAAACTTTTCTTTGCAGCCGAAAATATCCGTTTATCGATGATCGTTGCCGCGATACACACGGATCACGGCTACGCCGATCGTAATCTCTTATCGCATTTTGCACGTGTGCATCTTTCGTGACCGCGATCGCGGTACCCTTTGTGAAAATGACCCGGCACCGGTACCGGCGAGTATTCGGCCGAATAGCTTTTATTTCATCGACGATGAGACAAAAGTTTGATTGAGGTTGCGTGCAAGGATTTGTTTATCTTTCGATACTGATTCCCGATGACGAATATCGTGCCCGGTTTAAACGCTTAGTGACGGACTTTCGGTCCGAGAAAGGCCGGGCATGTTTACAAAATCAGCGGCCGATATCGAATTACGCTCTCTCGCTCTGCCTGCATTATAGAAAACAGCTCGAGACTCTGCTATTCCGAAACAAGAGAAAAGGTAAAAGATACGTTTACCTTTTTTATATATATATATATATATATATATATATATATATACAGGTGTCTTGCGTCGTTATATCGTATTCGTTTATTAAGAATCGATCCTAGGTTTAATGTTACGTCGACGGTGATATTATTTGTGTGTGATATAATATATAATCTTATGTTCTCAAACTTTTAATATTATTCATGATTGTATTAAATTTATAAAACATTATATTTTGACGAATTTTTTAAGTAGTTTCTTCATTTGATAGTGAACGTAAATGACATATTTTACATTGATATCTTTATGAATTATTATTTATTACGAGGATAGCTTGTGACGGTTAAGAAGACATTCCTAATATTAATATAATTTATGCATTTACGCGCAAATTTAATCTTTTAATTCAGAATGTTGGTCCAGGAACGTCGGACAAAATGAAATAGACGTCAGGATAATATTATTAGTATTTTAGAGAATGTTATCTATATTATTACTATAGTATTTAGTATGTCACCATCAAATTAAAGAAATCTTTTTGTTTAATGAGAGGTATTCTTGTGAGAAAAAAATTTCTAGTTTATACTTGTTCTTATTTGCATCTAATAAATAATAGTCTTCTTATTTTTTTACGATTTTTAAAAATTTTTGTTATAGTTGAAGAAGTGATGGAAGAATTTCGACACAATGGCCGCGACTACGAGTATTGTCCAGACTTCGATATAGACGTAACGAAACAGAGCATGCCGCGGCGAAAGAAGAACAAGAAACCCTTACCAACGGAATGCGTCTTTTGTAGAAATAACGGGGAGGAAGAGGCATATTATCGGAAACACTTGCTAAAGGACATCGATGGACGTATCATATGTCCCGTTCTCAGGTATAGTTTAATTATAACGCTCAAATATACAAATTTTATCGCTTTTGGCGTTAAGATATTGCAACCTTCTTATTCACTTTCATATAGTCGAAACGGGTTTTATGTAAACGATAAATATGTAGTCAAGTGATATATTGCGAGAGTTTTAAAGACGATAACTAGTGTTTATAAATAAGAATGCGACGCGTAAAAATGACTGAGTGAATAAACAGAAAATTATTTTTATGAATCAATCTATCTCTTGAATTTATTTTCTTTTAAGTACCTTAGATTTTAATTTAATTGACAACAGAGAAAAGATCGACATTTATTTTTTATTTCATAAATATTCCCTTGATAAATGCCTACAATGTAGTATTTTACAGTGTTTATTAGCCTTGGTGCTCAGATTTCTTCAACAGAAAATAATTTTCCGGCATGATTGAAATACCTCTTTTTTTTTCCCATATACCATGTAAAAATCGAGACGTTTGATTAACAGGGCTTATACATGCCCGATTTGTGGCGCAAGCGGCGATGTAGCACACACAGTTAAATACTGTCCAAAGGGACCTTACAATCCATGGGGAATGAGCATACCGAATACCTTCAAATGGACGAGAAACTCTACGGGAAAACGTCGCAACAAGTAAGGCAAGGCATATGAAACTTTCTATGTGGGCGATGGAACAGCCTCTCTCTTTTTTTTTTTTTTTTTTAGATTATACCTTGCTTAAGGTAACTTATAGGGAATAAAAGTATCGTAATTAATCTTGACAGATGAATACTACAATTTTTAACCCGAAAGTACACTCGTTCTTCATGTTATTCAATTTTGATATAATTTGTAAATAATAAATTATAGTGGATACATAGAAACTATTCCTATACATATATATATATATATATATAAATTTAAAAAATTGTAATAATTTATTAAACTATGATTTTAACGAAAAAAATCTCTTTTATTATATTTTTTAAACTGCACATAACTTACTATATACAAGAGAACATCCTGTGTCACTTTTATATATAATTCATTTTGCACTCCCAATTTCTCATTAAACATCAATATCTTTAAATAAAAAAAAAACAGAGAGAGAGAGAGAATATAATTTTTTTTATTTTGTAATTCCATCGCCCACAATTGACAAATATTTCACGAAATTATATCTTCTAAGCGCGAGATTTTCAATAGGAAGGAATAAGAAGCGGTTCTTTGAGTATACATCTCCACTGTTAATAGAGGCTATCCACGTCTAAATGACAACGAATTCGTATAAAATAATCTAGATTATTAGATTTCTTTTATATACTTTTGTACTTAACATTTACACTCGTCTGTGACAGACGAATATTGACACTTGACGTGATCTCGCATCCTCGTGAATACACTGAAACATCGGTTCTAAATTGAGATCGAGATGTGACTTTAGTTAGTTTCGCGTCGCCCTTCCGCATTTTTCCTGCATTTATAATTTATCCCATCTCTCTCGCATTCTTCCTATTTGTAATATAATTCATTCCATGTCATAATTCATAATGCAGTAATGAAGAAAATCGATTTAGAACGAGGAAAAGTTTACGCGTATTTCGAGAATCGCGCGATATGATAGATTCAATGGCACGTATACATCAATTTCGCGTCGTGATTTTAAGATGAAACGCAATTTTTTTACACGCGCGCGATATACTTTCGCGATGATTTCTTAAACAGTAGAGACATTTAAAATTCAATGTGACTCACAATATATCATCGATAAACCAATATACACAGATATTTTCTTAAGATTCTAAATATCGTAAGAAATATGTGCGCGCGCCTGTATAACACCCCTCGATAACATATTAAGTCACATTGAAAGAATCGTGTATGGATAAAAGAAACTAGCTGCTTTTAAAATGATTATAATAGAAGCGTTTAATTTTTCACGAATTTAGATTTCGATATGTCTCTATGTGCGTATGTCTTAAGTAGTTAGATTTATAACAAGATTACGCATTCCAAAGATCCTCGATATATGAAGAATTCATGGGAAGAACACAATAAGTTCGTAATTTGTAACATTTTAGATACAACTTTATCGTATCTGAAATGAAGCTAAATTATAAGCTATGAATATATTTTTATATATTGTATGATTTTTCTTCTGAATTCATCATTTATATTATAATGTGCCATATATTTCTACTACTTTTTTCTCTTCTTCTTGCTAAGAATATGAAAAAGTCGTCAATATGATGTCAATATAACGATTAACGTGATATATCATAAAAAGTACGTTAGATACTTTGGACATATATAATGATATGACCAAGTTTGTGGCGCTTTCTTTAATTTTGGAACTTGACATTTTTCCAGCGCTTAGTTCATTGAATTATGATTCAACTTAAAAAAAACAAAAAGAAAAAAAAAGGTACAAAATGCAATATGATGGTAACGAGAGAATTTTATATACAATTTATTAATTGCACATGTTCAAATGTAAGAACATCTGTCTCGACTTCGAAGTGATAAGAACAATGTGATCTTTTAAAAGAGAGATCTTCTGGCCTTGCTTAAATATTTCAGTACATTAGTCTCTTATTTTCTATTTAAACATTTTCCCTCTTCATATATATATATATATAGTCTAATTGATACCAAATTATTGCAATCAAGAATAACGTACGTCTTTATTTTAATTTATTTTAATTTATTTTTCATTATATATGCGATGTGTTTCGACGATTATATGATTTATCATAATTACATCGTAATTTACCATTGAAAGTTGAAGCAATATTATTTAATCGTAACACTATCGATTAATTTTCAAAATATTATTCATTATTTGTTTTCTTCTCTTTTTTCAATCAAACGTGATGATAACATGTGCCTTATAAGATGTTCAGTTTTTATAATTTTACGATATAGGTTGATGAGACATATATAGTTTAATGTTTAATACATATATAATATAAGTATAGTATATCGTATGAAAGATAACTATTATATATGCGCATTTCACATGCGTTTTTACGACAAATTTGAAATGTGCATTTCGAAAATATGAAAAGTCTTATCGACCGACATCGAATGTTTTGAATAGTTATAATAAGAAAGTGATAGATGCTCTTATACGAGCATTACATGAGCAATGATATTAATTTATACATCTTGCAGCGTTATAAGATGTATATTTTATGAGCTTATAAATTATCATCGCAATATCTATATATTTTTATATGTGTGCGGAAGCGTGTCCTTTGCGTGATATCAAAAATCTGTGTAGCAATAATCTAGAATAATTGTATAAAAATAATCTTCCCTCAAAAGTTATCTTACATGTTTAAATATATATTTCCGTAATTATTTTATTTATTTTGCTTTATCAATTCAGGCACAAAACGGTCTGTTCTCAATTCTGTGTATTGTACGTATTATTGCCATATCCAGAGAATATTGGAATTGTTGTCACTGTCAGTCTCGCTACGATCTTGTCAAGGCCATCGAAACAAACTCTGTTATCGAAACGGTACTTCTTCGTGTTTATACGTAGGCTTTCGCTTCGAGGAAGATTTGACAGTTCGTAGAAGACGCATGCTTTTTTGCAGTCGACCCTTCTTTCCGATATTTTTTAAAAATTCGCGAAAGGACACGCTTTCATATTTTTTCGGCACATAATTACATACATATCGATAAACTTTCTAAAATAATTAAAATGAAATATTTCTTGAAAAAGTTTTAACAATTTGAAAATTTTCCCCGAGAAAATAAAAATACATGTAGTTGAATGATAAATAAATCAGCTATTGTGTTGTGTTGTATCTTTTTATTCGCATCAACAAATGTAATAAATCTGTACATTTATTTTCTATATAATATATAAATATATATATAATCTCCATGCAAAATACACGTGGTTGAAAAATAAATCGGGTATTGTATCTTTTTACCGCATCAACAAATTTAATAAATCTGTACATTTTTTTCTGTTTAATATATAAATATACATATATATGTTATTTCATTTCTTTTTAATTACTTTGGAAAATTTATCAATATGTGTGCGAATTACGTAGAGAAGTTCCCGCGAGAAAAACGTCAATTTTTTTCTCTGATATTTTTTTTATAACTCTGCTGTTGAATGAGTTATTGTTACAACTTAATACTTATATTAATAATATTAAAATTAAGTTTGAAGCTTTCCTATTTTTTGTTACTCGTATAGTAAAATGTTGATAAAATATAGAGTATATAAGATACAGAATATATGTGTATGTGCGTACACAGACAGTAAATTGAGTTAATTCAGCGCTATACGCTTAATTCCATCAGTTAAAAGCAGCTAATAATTAATGTCGCAAATTTAGTTTACAATATTTAATAGATTACATCACGAAATATTTAGAATTTATTATTTACGCGGTTATTATTTATGATCTTCAAGATACATTTCAATTCTCAAAATATAATTCATCTTCGAAAGAATTCATGTTTCATTAATCAGCTTTAATAGCATAGCACTAAGAATTTTATTTGCATAAACATTGATGATATTTTGAAGAATGTACAAATAATAATTACTAGAAAATTATTAATTAATAGAAAAAGATAATTTGACAGCATTATGTATCACCTTCGAATGACAGCTTTTTTCAAGAATTGAAATGTCTTAAAGATTTAATATCAGCTGGAAAAGAAAAAGAAATAGGATAAAGCACTCGAATATTACGAAGGACGATGCAATAAATACTTCCAGTTTTGTTTTTTGCCGACGATAAAATAGTGTTTAAGAATTGTCCATATCAGAAATTACGACATTATAAAATTGTTCCTATTAGAAATTAATAATATATAGCAACGAAGTGTTATATTTCTAAAATTTTGGAGTGTGTATGAACACTTTTGTAATTATTACTTATAAAGCATACTATTTAATAGTGCGAATAAGTTCTTACTTTTGTAAGATATGATGCGCCTTGTACCTTATGGCATACGTTGCCAAAGCTTAGAATTATATGCGCAATTTCTATATAGAGTGCTGTCGTAATATATCGATTGATTTAGAGAGTGCGAGATGACTTTATAGTAACCTGAAACCGTGCAGCGGCATTCTCGTAATTAATAGCAGCAACAAATCATAACGATTAAAGCAGCAAATAAGAAATAAATTTCATATATATATATATAAGCAAAAGAAATTTAAAAATTTCATAATTCCAGATTCACAATAATTTAACGTCCAGTTGCACGTTTTACAGAATTGTACAAATAATTATTTTGTCGCCTCTGATATTGATCGAGGCTCCTCTCGGATTAAGCATTTTTGTTCGCAAACACATAACTCGAGCGATTACACACTACTTATCCAAAAATGAGAATTTTCTAGTTGATACGATGAAACCTTTTGGATTTTTATTTTTCTTGTATCCCCTCACTGTATTAAATTTCCGTTTATTCGGAACAAATCTTGTGCATTCTGGACATTCCTTCTTTTCATAGTCGTTTGTATTTTAAGATTAGTCTTACACGCAATCATCTCGCCATTCTAATTGTATTAAGGATAATTATTATTTCCGCTTTATATATATATATATATATATATATATTAATATATTATTTAAGTATATTTGTACAAAATTGTATTATGCTCAATAATGAAATATAAAGAATATATATGCATTTGAATAAAAGATAATTTATTTACCTTCTGTCATATGATATCGCTTTCTTTTTAGTTATATATTCAATGATATAACGTGTTACAAAACATTGCAAAATTTATCGGAGATCTACGAGTTACACTTTCTGTCCCTTCATTTTAAAATATGACGTGACTGTATATGTATCTTTTGCGGAATCTATGTTATTCGCGCATGTGCGAAAAAAGGCTATTTATTTAGCCATTAATCTTATATTAATATTTTTAAATCAACGCAAACTCTAAATAATTCTTTTTTTTTTTTTTTTTTTTTGCATGAACTATAGTCGCTATTTTAGCATCAACTAATTGTATAAATCGTCACCACACACGAATGTTAGCGTATGTTTTTGTTATAAAATTTTATTTTTATTTTCATTCTATAAAGTTGTAATTATTATTTAAAAATACGCAGCTTGTATTATAATGAAACATTTTAATACTTAATGATATTAATATATGTACGCTCATAAAAACTTTTACCGGTTGCTGCTTTCAGTATCGGCTAGTATGTAAGTAGGTCATATCCTTTGTACTTGTCTAGTCAAACGATATTCGTCCTTGACATTCTATAGAATTATATTATTTAAATTGTGAAATTAATATTCAATTTTGCATTTATACGTATTTTCCGATCTAATAATGTTACCATTGTTCGTGAAATTATTTAGTATTTATTATTTTTTATCTCATATAAGATCATTTCTTTGTAATTCCGATTAAACAGAATATCTCTTGGTTATTCTCGTTATATTATTTACGGCTACTTTGATTAATTTAATTATTGATTAATTTGCAGGATGTGCTCTTTGGAACAGCAAAACTTCTATTATGTTATGAATAATAATTATATCGTTTATTACCAGCATCCACGTTGGCACAGTACGAATGATAATTATATTATTCGAAATTTTGATGTTAATCATGCAAGTTAATCAATGATTAAATTTATTGAAATTTAATCAAGTGGCTTGCAGAGTTATAAACATTTTTAATATTCGTTAATATCTTCTCTTTCTCTTTTTTAATATTTTGAATCATGGTGATATATATATATATGAAACACGCCGCTATTATATTTTACCTTCGAAAATTGGTCGGTATAACAAAAGATAGTATGCTATTAGCGTCATATCTGCATCTGAACATTCCCCATAAACCGGGAAATATTTAGCACATCCTGCATACATAAATGTACGCTCGTGTTAAAAATCCTTCAATAGACCACAAGCCACCGGATAGTAACGATTCGTCGTCATGCCGCAACGCTACGTGCTGCTAGTGAACGTTATTGTCGTCGTGACGATGATGATGATGATCGGCGTCGCATTTTCGGAAGGTACGAATCGCGAACTCGTTCAGATCGAAAGACCAGTTCGAATGATTCCAGTGGGAAACGTCCTCTTCCCTCAAAATCGGAAAGCGATGTCATTCACCGACTCTTTGCCTATATTCTTTTTGCATCTCCTCAAATACAAAGTACAGTATCAGAAGCTGGATAAAATCATGACTACCACTACCACTACTACTACTACTACTACTACTACCACTGTACCACCGCCTAGAGTTTGCATCTGTGTAGCGTTCTATTTGTGCGGTAGTCAGACTGATGATACAGGAATCGATATTCGGTGAGTTGATAAAAATTCGGTAATTTTAATCGATATTATTTGTTAGTCCATCAACATCGATAAATTTTTATTATCTATTTAGTCTTAATTTTATTTAATTTTAACTTTATTTAAATTTATTTCACATATATTCTTTTTATTTGATCTTATTCTCTCTATTAAGATTTCATTAAAATTTTAGATTTAATTTTATAATTTTTTAAATTATTTTAAAATTGTATCTCTTTTTAAATTTTCTATAGAATTAAATTCTATACTCTTATACACATTAGATAAACTAAGTTTTAAATTATGATCGATTTTGATCTAGAATTCAAGATATAACTAATTATCGTAATAATCGTGTCGCAGCGCTTATAGATGCTCTGAAATCTACGAGGTCTGTTGCCGCCTGTTACGGAATGTCACAATACCACCTTCAACAATATCTCCGACTGCACCCCCGACTACTCGTCCAACATCACCACCGATCATTTTTCCGACCGTACCACCGATTCCTACCATACTTCCGAATTGCATCTGCATGGAGATATCACTGTGCAACCCCAATGGAATAGTCAACATTTTTGGCGAGGGTATAATAAATCCGCGGCAACAGTACGGTCTGTGTCCAAATGCCAATCAAGTTTGCTGCAGCGTATTGGCGACCACGAGACAGCGACCAACAACGAGCCCTCCGATGACCACGGTATCGATGATGACGACGACGACGACGACGCCGACACCTGGACAAACGCACCTATGCTTCATGTGCAACAATACTATTCAATGTTTCATTTGCGTGAACATTATCGCGCCAAATAACAGCGTGATAGACCCCAGGTTCTCCCAGATCTTGTCGGGAGGAAATGTCTGCACGCTGACAACCCTGTTGCCCTGTTACGCTAGCCCATCTGCCTCGTCAGTTATGGATTTGCTCGGTCCATTGAAGAATCCGGATACTCCGCAGGCTTGTTATTGCGTGAAGACCTGGCTGTGTTCCGAGGGAAACGTAGTAAGCCCGGACGGTCTGGGTATAATAGATCCGAGATTCACGGTTTGCTCGTCAACCGACCAAGTGTGCTGTCGACTGGTAGGAATCGATCTTCGAGGTCTTCGCAGCGTTTCCGTTTCCTCGTCCACAAATCTCGCTGTCGAACGATTCGACCATTTGACTTCGGAGATTACTTGTGGTATACAGAACAGCAATTACGCACCGCGTAAGTATAAACTTGCTTAAAATTTTAATCGAATGACAATAATAACAATCGCTAATTATTACAGCGCAGTCTGCTCCCGCTGATTCCGGGAAGACTTATTTCGCCGAATTCCCATGGATGGTCGCGCTTCTCGTAAAGCCCACAAACGGCGATTCTTACGTTTTCAAATGCGGTGCTTCAATGATAAGTAACGAGGCCGTCCTTACTGCCGCACATTGCGTTGTAAAGTATGTTTTATTAAATTATTACTTAAAGTATGCATTATTGCGTTATAAATTGAAGGCGAAAAAAAGCCATCGGAAAAATGTCGAAATATGAAACGTCTTTTGAACTTGCGTATCGATATAATCGATCGATATATTATATATATTTTTCTTCTATTAATTTCTTGACAGTGAGAAACCTGAAAATTTAATTGCACGCTTCGGTCAATGGGACATAAGAAGTAACATTCAACCATTGCCTATTCAAGAAGCAAAGATTCTCGCAATAGCTGTGCATCCGTCTTACTACAGCGGTGGGCTATTTCACGACGTAGCTGTTCTTATTCTGGAAAAATCAGTCGTCTATAGCGCGAATGTCATGCCGATTTGCCTTCCTGAACAGAATAAGGTCTTCCCGGCCGGGAGCATATGCTACGGAATAGGATGGGGTAGCAATTCGTTCGGTAAGTTTCAAAAGTGATTTTTGCGCATTCCTTACTGTTTCTTCTAATTTAGCATTTATTCGTAAAATCATGCTCTAGGATCAGAAGGACAATATCAGGCCGAGCTTCGAAAGGTCGATCTTCCTATCGTCGATCATGCGGATTGTCAGACGCGTTTACGAAATACGAAATTGGGCCAGTACTTTCAACTACACGGATCATTTATCTGCGCGGGCGGCGAAACGAACAGAGACACGTGTCGCGGTGACGGCGGTGGACCTCTGATTTGTCAAGCTACGACGGGACAATTTTTTCAAGTGAGTCAGAGATCAATAGACGATGTTTTCTTCTTCTTCAAGAATTTTGAAAATCTTCTCTTTAAATATATATATTTTCTCTCTCCTTCTAGATATTCGCAATATTAAATTTTTTAAATAATTATATGTTTAATCAATAACACACTCTCTCTCTTATTTTGTGTTAGTTATTATTTCAATTCTTATTTACTTACTACTTATTTATTGTTAATTTTGCTTATTGTTTTAATTATATCCGAAATTAAATTGAGTCGATAGACACATATTAATATCGAATGATATAAGAAATATGATATATACGGATATGTGTGTGTGTGTGTGTGTGTGTGTATATAAGCTTAGATAAATTTAAATTTCAGGCTGGCATTGTATCATGG
The DNA here is from genome assembly GCF_030449975.1 of Polyergus mexicanus. Lineage (NCBI taxonomy): Eukaryota > Metazoa > Arthropoda > Insecta > Hymenoptera > Formicidae > Polyergus > Polyergus mexicanus. Next base: position 8,221,989 of record NW_027223327.1, on the reverse strand, counting down.
GGTATTGATTGCGGAATCTCTAATGTTCCTGCGGTATATGCCAGTACATCACAACATCGTCAATGGATAGATCAACAGCTTGTGACTTTTGGCGTGTAGGATGTTTAATATTTATAGTTCAATAGTTATCATGTGCTTTTTACAATCATATAGTTACCATGATCTTTTTACCTCGCTTATATAAATTATGATATAGAATGTATTATACAATTGTATTTGTTAGAAAATATCGAAATATATTATATATGTGTAATATATTTTGCATTATAAAATATTTATAAATATTATTCACTATATAAAGTTAATAAACACCATTTACTTGTATAATATAAGTAATTACGCATTTTTGTGATATTAATCTTCAAAAATAAATTATAAAAAATATAGAAAAACTGATATAATTTAATATATATATATATATATAAAAAACTGAATTTTCAATTTAATAAATATTCCACATAGTATCGTACATAAATATCATTATCGTGATATCTAAAAATCGGTTCTAAAATAAAATTGCACTAACAAAAGACAAATATATAAAATATAGATATTTAAGTTTGCGATATCGTTATTTGATAATTAACAATTAAAAAATTGTCAAAAAAAGCTTCCACCGTGACAATGTTTTCACATTGCCGTGACCAGGATTCGAACCTGGGTTACTACGGCCACAACGTAGGGTCCTAACCACTAGACGATCACGGCTACTGGAAGAACTGATTGCATATTGGAGAATTGAGCATAATGTTCGCGCCAGTGATAGAATTTTCATAATTAAGCACATACTTTAATATCGTAATAAACAGTATAATTAATGTATTTTTGTAATGAGACAATGTATACATAAGATAATTATAATATATAAAAATCTGAGTTTCAAAAAATTACACCGGAGGACGATGTAAGTATATAAAATATCAAAAATATTTATGCTCACATATAAGGCTATTAAGGTAGTGATGGATAATTATAAAAAATAACTTCCACCATGATAATATTTTCACATTGCCGTGACCAGGATTCGAACCTGGGTTACTACGGCCACAACGTAGGGTCCTAACCACTAGACGATCACGGCTATTGGAAGAGCTGATTCCAAAATTGGAGAACCGAGTAGAAACAAAAATAATCTGTAACAAATTCTAAATCATTCAATATATATATATATATCTTGTTCAATAATATCATAATACATTAAATTATTTGGAATAAAACATAATAAAAAAATAAAAATAAAAAAATATATAGAATTTTTAATTAATGAGGTAGTTAATATTCTCGTTATATATAAATATAAGGACGTTGTGTTTAGACTAAATAACAATATTAACAATATATGCGCAATAAATCAGAAATAATTAAATTGAATAATAAATTTGATTTTTAATTTAATCTCTTTAAAAAAATTAATTTGAGGTACGTTTTTTTTTTTAAAGTAATGTGCGCAAAAAATACGCTTGTTTTTAAATAACAATACGTCAGCATTGTTTTGATGAGGAAGTAATTATTTAATTAAATTATTATGTGAAAGGCAGATATATATAACGCGTGTATTCATGATTTCCTGCTAACAATTATAATTATAATTACTGTCAATGATTACATCCTTTAGATGGTAGCAGAACATCTTAAAGCATAACTCTTTTCAAGTTGCTGTCAGATTTCTTATTGCAAATAATATATATATATATATATATATATATATATAAGCTTTGTTAATCTTGAGACTTTCATAATTGTAAGAAAAATTATAAGAGTAGAAAGATATTGTCTCTCTCTCCATATATCTGCGATGCCAAAGATTTTGATTTTATAGATTAAGATTTTACATTTTGCACAGTAGATTTTTATAAATTCTTTTAATTCATTCATTTTGCGCAAAATGTTCACTTTCCGAGTGATAAATGCGTTTGAAATGATTTGCGAAAAACGTGATTCATATTGTTTCCCGTTGCGTTTGATAAAATGGCAATATAATTGATCATTGACATAGTGCTGATGAAACGATGTTGCAACAGCTGATATCTGTCAGTGTTACGTGTAAGCAGCGCAGCGGTAAAGTACACGACAATTTCTATATATCGAAATGCGTCATTTATGATGATTAAATAGCATGTATTTTATTGACCCATTTTTAATATGCTATAAAGTACGAGTTTTCTTTAATGAGCTATTTATAGAATACGAGATGTGCATTGTTTTCATATTATATAAATTTCAATGGTTCGATCGTTTTCTTTGTAACTTTTTAAATCAAATTATAATTCGGATATTTTTTTTCTTCCTACGGTAAGCTGTACAAAAAAAAAAATCTTGTTTAAAATATCATGGCAAACGAGCCGTTGATTGTTTTAATAATGGATTCTAAGAATGCTCATCTAGACATAAATGACCTTAACACTAAAAACTTGGTAAGCCCCTACCGAATATAGAATAGAATAGCGAGACACGTTGAGTATATCGCAATTCGGCAAGGATTTAATACGAATACCAAAATTATGTCGGATTTGCATATTTTATGTGCATTTATATTATTACTGATTACAATTTAACAAAGTCACTTTTCGGCTTTTAAAAATGCGCGTACGAAACTTCAAATTCTTTATCGCGATATTTATATCATTTAGTGATTCTAATGTCAAGAAATAAATAAACTCTTGTTATTTATTGCAAAATTTGCGACAAGATCAACTCTGGATGCAGCAAAAACCTGTGTTATCTAAAAAAAGTCCCGTTCGTTTACTTGTTTCGAGACATTCCTTGCTACCTAAAAGATATCAATATATGAAGGTTTTGCTTAACCCTTGAACTCTTTAACATATGTTATATTATGCATCACAGAGGAACGGGAATTTCATATTCCAAGAACGATAGTGCGAATTCTTGTGCTGAAACTTCCAGGAAAACCGCATCAAAAATTCCCAGGGTCAACGCATGAGTGGGAAATGCCGGTTCTCCAAGTTTACAATCTCAGAGTAGTAATGATGGTATGACAACAGCGAGGGAAAAGGTGGGGAGAATACTCGGTGATAAATGCTGGGAGTAGGGATTCTACGGATTATACTAAGAAAATCGCGATTCTTTACTCAGAGGCGTTCTAATCGGGCATCGTTGTTCCAAGTGGAAGGTACTCGTTCGCCGTTTCTTGTGTTTTTTTCTTGGTGAGTATCAAATCAATTTTCGTGCTCGATCGAAACATTTAGATAGCTTAATTACACTTCTCATGAATTTTTTAAATAAAAACTAGTAATATCAGTTTGCCGTTTATCTATAATCAGTATCTAAATATCATAATTTGTGTGTGTGTGTGTGTGTGTGTATGTGTAAACTTCGTTTATGTGACCTTAATGATCTGAATTTTAACTATTCGAAAATGATGAAGACAATTTGATGCTCTTAGCGTATAATAACGATTATCGAATTAATTAATATGTAATTATATAAATAATGATAACTATGTAAATTATTTTCTACAATATGTAAAATTGTGTCTTATACATGTGTGCGTGCGTACGTATGTGTGTGTGATAGCGCAAAAAAGTTTTTGATTTATATTATTTCTTACAAATCATTCGAATTTTGTTGCCGCTAATAATGTTGGTTAAACGGAACGTTAATATTAATAATATCGGTTTTGTGATTGCCAATCGTTATTCGATGCCAGACAAAGGTCAATAGCAAACAATTATGGATAAATATGTCGAAAGATTTTACGATCAAAATAATTATATAACGGTTGTACCAAACGAGCGTAATATTTCAATGCTTTGGAATGATGAAATTCACATAGCAACAAATTTCGAATATTCGGGATAACTGGCGAAATATTCTCTAGTCTTATAAACGAGAATATTTTATCATAAAATTCCATCATGTCTGAAATCTACCTAAAAAACTCTATCTAAAAGCGCGCTTATATGCATAAACAAAATAAGAAAAATATTTTCAGATGATGACGCATATATTTGTACATATATTTTCATTGCAGAAGCGAACATTATGCTGATTACACGAGAACATCAAATATCCTGAATAATTATACATTGAAATTATTGCGTGTATTCCATGGTCATAAAAAAAAAATCGCTATACGAATGTCTTATTTTGTAAGAATATTTTTTTGCATGTAAAATTAAAAATTTAATATAATATTTCTATTTTTATTACAATAAATAGAATTTTTATTATGATGTTAATATCTTGTATAAAGAAAAAGAATTGTCTCCTTTATGATATAAATTTATAAAATTTTCTTTTCGATGTTCTCATATTAAATTAATATATAATATATAACTTTTCATATAGTTCATTAAAAAGCGAATTTTAAGCAATTAATGCTTAATAAATCTTAGCATAGTTTGTTGTTGCGATTACAGAAGAAGAATTCAACCCTGTTTCATTAAATGTCAAAACATTTCCATTTCTTGCATATTTTCATGATATTACGGTTATCACTACAATTTAATTACTATAATTGCGAAATACTTAATATGGTATCTCGTATTTCTCGATAAGTCAGAGGAATCCTTCTATAAGACGGAAAAAAATTATTATCGAAAAAACTTTACAACTTTTATTCTCAATTTATTATGCTATAATTGTTTTAATTTTGAAATTTAATTTTTCTCGAAAAAGTGTATTATTTACAGAAACAAATATTGTTTCCCTTTTTTTTTTAATTGTATAACATGCTGAGATATGAAATATTGAATGCATCTTGTTATATTTTTACGTATTTTCAAACAGTTTGCAGGGATATATTTGGAAATACTTCAACATAAATTTAATATACATCTTTCATTCTGTTATCTCGAATAGAAATGTTCTTTACACCCGTTTTTTATTTATTCAAAAATACTTCTTAATGATAGCGATGAGAATAGCTGAAGGTTAAATTTTCTTGCATTAATATTCGTAGAAAAGGCGTAGCGCGATTATGGACTTCACGGAACGCTGAATTCTAATTTACATTTACTTCCTCTGAGTTTTCTGGCTTATAGTGACCGTAGCATCGCTCTGTGTCATCGCTATTTATAATAATAATAAAAAAAAAAAAAAAACGATCATCGTGAAAATTTTTCATTGTAAACCATTCGAGGACGATTGCGTTCTGCATTACCTCGCAGTTATATTACACCACTTCATCGTATTTGTTTCAGGCAGACTATAGTCCTTGGTACGAACCATGTGGCGACTGGTTCTTATGTTGACCTTGGTCAGCGTAGCCTTGGTAGCGTCGTTGCCAGCGGCACAGCAGGACAGCGGTAGCCTCGACAGTCTCATCGATCAGGCTTTTCCCGAAACGAAGACGACCCCTCAATCGGTGCCTCAGATAGGCGGCGATCTTGACAGCCTGATCGACGACGTCTTCAAGAGCGGAAACATCACCACCACTACCCCGAAAAATCTCTATCTCGGCACGCAAAATACACCGGCCCCCAAACTTGACAATTGCGAATGCGTACCCTACTATCAGTGCAAGGAAGGCAAGATCTTGGACAACGGGATCGGTATAATCGATATCAGGTTCGGTGCTGATGATAACAATGGGCAGTCCCAGGGGTGAGTTTATTGACCAAAGATCGAAGTCTCGGCCGGTTCTCTACCGGTGGATGGATTGCGGCATGCTGTGAAATTTTTTTGTCGTGTACAAAATTTGCCGATTAACGACGCAGTAAGATCAAGGTCGGAAAACTTTAATAACAATTATAGTTCTGGTATGATGACTAGTATTACATTCTCTTATTCTCAAATTTATTTACATTGATTTCCCCGGTTTTGATTAAATTTGGTAATGGTATCCTCTAATTATAACATTATCTTTTCATTATCTAAATTTCTAGATATATGTAGATATGTAGATAAATGTAGTATAAATATATATAGTACTTATACTCGTTTGAAATTTTAATATCTATTTATAGTTAACTGTACTAAATGCACTTATTATCAGTTAACATTATTTATATATATATATATAAGTATTTGATTTAAAAATACTTATTTCAATTAAAAAAATGATAACCAGCTATTAATAATAATAATTATTATTATTTTCTGTTTTATATAAAGTAATAATAGAGCAATATTATAAAAATATTTAACTTTCTTTCTTAATAATTTGCAAATATATTATCTTTTATTATGTGAAGATGTTTTTAGATAATGTTTTTAAAAAGCGTAACTTTTTGTTACAAATTTCTTTGTAAATTGATAAAAAACATCTATCATTATTTATCATTATACTTGCATCTTTATAATGTACAATATATAGTCATCGAATGCGTTTATAGCATGATGGTTGCAACAAGTGATTTGAGTCATACACGGAGGATGGTTACGTTAGAAGGAAAGCGGAAGTAATAGTGCGTCAATGTTGCTGAACTAGAAACGGTTTACGATTTCTTTTGTACTCTTTTGTACAGTGCTCAGCTCTCGCACACAATGTTGTGCATTCATAAATGACAACGTAATTAAATATATTCTACGCGGTGACTATTGCTTATCGAGGGCACAACGTTCAAAAAAGTGGCTCTCCAATTATTATAATTATAAGTAATCGAAGTATTATTTAATTATAGTAATTGAAATTGCAGAATTAAAGAAAAATATAACTCTAAAATATTTACATTTACAATATCACACACGGTATCGTGGTCATCATTAATTATTTACCGGCACAGTTTGCAATTAGCTAAAAATGTTCTCCGTGCGTGACTTAGCAAGATGAAAATGTCTGCATGCATGTATGTACATACAGACATTTTCATCTCTTGCTCATTTATGGTCAATATTATGATTAATTATAAAAAAAATCAAGTGTGCTGTGGTTTTGAGTTTCAAAGTGACTATTTATTTTAAGCATGTCATTTCTAAATGTATTATGTACGCCGCATGAGACTATCTTTGGGAAATAAAATCCTTCTCTCTAGAACTGCTAATAAATAATAATTTCCATTGTTAATTTAAGCACATATAATTTTCATTCGATAAGCAATTAAATCGTGCAGAAAAGAAACTATTGGCAAACATAGAGAATTGTTTATTTTTAATGATTCTTTTATTTATATATATATATAGGAGAAATTATGAAAAATGAGCAATTCTTTATGTTTATATATATATATAAAATGATGATTTTATGTATAAATGTTCTTAGAATTAGGCGACTGCCTAATATTTAAATCGTTTTATGTCACGAAATTTTGAACCTGCAATCTTTTAATATTCAAAAATATAATTTAATAAATTGTCGTTATTAGCGAAATAAAAAAAAAACATTTTATTCAAAGATTCAAGATTTAAAAAAATAGAAACAATATGTTTTATTGATCTCTCTTTCTCTCTTTCAGATATTCATTGAAACTCTTTTAGAGATGCTTTTCAGATTTCTCTATTACTTGCTTATTTAGATGCGAATAAATGACGCGTCGCTATTCGTAGTATAAAATTAATCAATAATGAGAATAATCGATCGTGATATTTTCACAATTATTTGGTTGGACATTTAGAGCTTTTGGACCATGCGAGAATTATTTGGACGTTTGTTGCAAACCGCCGGATCGACAGGCACCACCCACGCCGCCACCGAACGATAGAAAAGGATGTGGACAACGACATGCTGAAGGAGTCGGTTTTAGGATCACCGGTCAGATCGATAACGAGGCCCAGTTCGGCGAGTTTCCGTGGATGGTGGCTATCTTGAAAGAAGAGGCCATCGGCGAAAACGGCCAAAAATTGAATGTTTATCAATGTGGCGGTGCACTTATCCACCGACAAGCCGTTCTCACTGCGGCTCATTGCGTTAATGGGTCAGTATCCGACTTGTTATAAATATTGTTATGATAACAAATGACAACGTCATATTTGATAACCTTAGTTGGCAAAATGTTAACATTATCTATTCTTCAATCTTGGTCTTGAACAAGATAGTTTTAAATGTGATAAAAGGAAATACAATCAACCGCAACTGGCGTTGCGTTAACGCAACTGAATGAGTGAATATGAATTAATTTAGGATACAAAAATATTACAGATCTTTCTGAAGAATCTTTCGATTTGGCAAAAGAATATATTCGATTATGTCGAGAATTACAATAGAGTATTACTTCAAAATAAGTCTTGTCTCAAATATACGAATAAAAGTATAGAAATAAGTGTTATTTCGAGTACAAAAATAAGAACAAAATCTTAACATTTTGCATCTTGCTCTTTCTTCGTTATTTCACTAATTTAACAAAACATTTCGATCAAAAGAAAACAGCCAAACGAACTCAAAGTCCGCGCGGGAGAATGGGACACGCAGACGAAGAACGAGATCTACCCGCATCAGGACCGTGACGTCGAAAAAGTCGTAGTTCACGAGAGTTATCATTCTGGCGCACTTTACAACGATTACGCTATACTGATCTTGAAAAGCCCGGTCGAGTACGCGGAGAATGTAGATATCGTCTGTCTACCGGAAGTGAATACGAATTTTGACGGATCCAGATGTTTTGCCAGTGGATGGGGAAAAGATGTATTCGGTAAGCAATATGCAAAAGTATAAAAAAGAACGAATATCCATCGATTAAACGTCTTAATATGTCTTTGACACGATACATTAATTGAAACGATAACTGATCATTATATATATATAATGATCATTAACGTATATATGTGTTTTGCGCTATTGTCGATCATAATCCGGACGGTTAAGTGAAATTCTCTTCAATCTTTAACAAATTTTAATTTACAAGTGTATAAAAAGAAATATATAATAGTGTTTTGTCTCTTCGTCATATATTTTTAAATCTGTGATTATATTAATTAAATTTTGTTACTGAGATACAAAGATAGATATAATTAATTATAATGTTTTATTATATTCTAATAAAACGTTATAATTAATTAACATATATAAACATATATATATATATATTAATGATTGAAAAACTAAATTCTAAATTGGTGCAACATATAGTAATCTTATTTGCTGATATTTAATTATAGGTAAAGAGGGACGTTATCAAGTGATCTTGAAAAAAGTGGAACTTCCTGTAGTAACAAGTGAAACATGCCAAGATATTATGCGTACCACTAGACTAGGAAAATATTTTGTTTTGGATAAAAGTTTCATCTGCGCAGGTGGAGAAGTAGGGAAAGATACTTGCAAGGTAAATTCGAAGCATCTTTCACGAAAATTTCTCTTTGTTATTTATATAATTGTAATATTGATTTGTGTAGAGCTGTTCTATCAAATTCACGCTTTATTTTTATTTTACAATTATGTATAATAGTTTGCGAATTCAAGATTATAAAGATTCGTGTAATAAGAATCTCGATCAAATATTTTTATTTTAATCTTCTTACGTTGAACAATCGTATCTTGCTGTAATTTCCTGAAAAATAAACAAAAATTGGAGCAATAATTATTTATATATGAATGCTAATGTTAAATTTTATAAGTTTGAACTATAACTCAAGTCATTTTCTCTCCCAACAATTTTCTGCAAAGAACGTTACTCTCTACTTTGTATTTTATATTAGACAAGAAAATAATTATTCGATTTTCTTTTTCACAGGGTGATGGTGGAAGCCCCTTGGTCTGTCCCTTAAAGAACGATCCAAGCAGATATGTTCAAGCTGGAATAGTAGCCTGGGGACTTGGTTGCGGCGAAAACGGAACTCCTGGCGTTTACGCGAATGTAGCCCATGCCCGTCAATGGATCGATGAGCAGATAGCCTTTTACAATTTAGATAACACCGTTTATCAGTATCCAAACTGACCATTATTTTTATCCTACGATTTGTACCAAGCACGTGTGAATCACGCAATTTTTCTCTCTTTTTTTTTTGTTACACTCATCTATTACGAGTTGTGCTTTTTGTACTGAATTTCCTGAACAACTCCACTCGAGAGCAAATGATGAAATATTGACAAGTTACACGTTAATATTCAGATTTCATATATACAATAGGATAGAATAAAATTTAGTGAATCTCTTTTAATATTAAGAGTCTCGCGTGTTTATATACTTATGTATAAGCTGAGTTATGTGCATTTCGAAAGTAATTTTATACGACAAAGGATGAATAATCCTCAAAGTCAATGTATGACATTTTATATATGATGCATGAGCGAATAACACATTTTTATTAAAAATAGAACAGTGTCAAGTTTATTTCCTTTTGATAATATCTTAAAAATATCTTAATAATTTTCAATCAATCAGTTATTAATTTGCTGATGACAAATTTCACAATATAATACTAATCACAATAAAGAGATTGGTCAAATGTTATTAAAATAATAAAATGTTCGATAAAAAATAATAAGAATGCAAATAGAGAAAAATAAAAATATTTGTATAAATTTAGATCTGTGTGATATAACAAAGAAGCGATAATTAAATAATAACAAGACCAATAATATTAAATTGAAAATATTTCTATTAAAGCCGATTTTTATACGCGTTCCCAGAAAATTATTATATACAATCATTAATAATTGGAATATTCACGGCATTTTTTAAGATCCTGTGACGATCGAAATATCTTAATTTTAATCTCACATTACCAGTTTATCCTACATTAATTATGTAAAATTGTATATTCACAACACATTTTATATCAAGATTAAAAATCGTAAGTTTCATATTAATAAATAATAAAAAATTTGCATTTTTGTATACATGTGTTTCTTTATAAAATAATGTTGCTCTAATTTTTCTAAAATATTTTCCAATTATTGTGGTTGCATCATCTCAGTGATGTGTACAAATAATTTCAAAACCTGAAGACGGTAATTTTAAGGTGATTAAGATAAGCAGATAGCATATTATTATTAGATAAGAATCAACTTAAATGATGCGTAATAAATTGTATAAGGATATCTTATATATACAAGAATATCTTATATAATTATATATATAAAAATGATTGGAATAATGTGATTATTTATTATGGTCATATTATAAATTTTCTATAAGAAATTGTTTTCATGAATAAGAGATATCTTTAACAATAAAATACAATCTTTGATAATAATTATTTAATAATTTATATAATATTTATATAATAATTATGATTGTTTATTTATGACAATACAATAATTACGTAATACATCTGTGTCACCTTTTCTTATATAATTAATTTTATACTAGAGATAATATTCCAATCAGAGAAAGAAAGAGAGAGAGAGAGAGAGAGAGAGAGAGAGATTTTAATTACAAAAATTATATTGTACAATTTATTCGTATATTAATTAAAGTTACAAACTGTGCTTCAGATAATTTATATTAACTGTATTTTTTCGAAGAAAGCAATTTTTATTTTTAACATTATTACATTTTTTACTCTTTAGCAGAGGGCTCATGGATTAATACCCACGTAAAACTATACAAAGAAAAAGATTTTTTCATTTTTTTGTAATTTCGAAGTAATATTCGCAAAAAAAAAAAAAAAACATTCGATTTCAATCATTTAAAGCATAAAATTTATAATTATGCCTTGAAGCAGGCCTCAAGTGAAATATTCATCGAAATATTAACGTATTAACTTTTTTGTTAAAATTTTTCTCATAAAACTATGCATCTTTAAATAATATATATATGGAAGTGGACGACATCGAGGATATAGATCAGATATCGTCATTGATGGACAATAGACCGTCTGATGACTTTCATATCGTTAATACGCAGACGATACCTGGCCTGAAAGATTTAGAAATTGTTAGAAATCTACAAATGTTCACACAGGTCTCAAGAGCTAAGATCCCTATAGGACAAGTCGCATGGAAATATTTCGCCGGATTACTTCAGGTATGATCACTTGTCTCTAAAAATTTCAAAGTAATAGCATCTCCCTCCCTACTCAATTGCTTACATATATTTACTTATAGTTAAAAATTTATTCTGCAAAACAAAATTATTAAGTATTTTTTATTTTATTAAAACCATTTTTGTGTACTTTATTCCAGTCCTTGTATTTAAAATTAAGGAGAGTAAATTAAAAAAAAAAAAAACCTTATTTTATTTCCCTTTTTCTTGTATTTGAATATCGAAGAGTTGTTTATCATTATCTATCGACTTATAAAAATTATTCAAAACGGATATTCAAATGATTATAAGAAATCTTCATTATAATAATTATAGGCTATTACATTGTATGCTTGTTGCATGCATCACTTTCCCTTTCCACGTTCACACTTGTTATATGTTTACGCTCTTACTAATTAAATCGGATTTCCAGTTTTTCTTTCCGATTACATCTTGCATTCTAACATTATTTTTACCACGACCGACACATATAAATAAGATGTACGATTCCCGACTACTCAGTATCTCTATTAAAACTTATCGTAGAAATGAAAATAATGGCTCGACTACTCTGCACGATCGCGATCATTGGTATTGCTCTGATGTGTGTTCTTGCGAAGGAAGATAAATACGACGATAAGTACGATAATATCGATATCTTAGAAATACTCAACAACAATAAACTACGAAAACAATATTACAACTGTTTTATGGGAATAACACCATGCATAACAGCAGATTCGAAATTCTTTAATAGTATGTATATATATATAAGATATGTTCTTACTTTTATCGTATAATTTTTCATTTTTTGTGACAGAGGAAGAGAGAAAGAGATTCTTTTTCTTTGATTAATCTAAAATCTATTTTTCTTTAATGTTTAATGTCGTAAACATTTATAATTTTTAAATAATTAATATGTGAATCATATATATAATAGACATTTCTGTAAATATTAGGAAAGAATATATGTGATAAAATAAGGTCCCAGTTAATGCTCAGTTAATTTCAAGAAAACACTTTACTTTAATAAAAGATATTATTTTGACAAGCTTATCATTAGTTATAAAAATATATGTATATGTAATTTATATAAGTAAAAATATATGCGTATATTAAAAAAAAAAAAAAGAAAATGCAGTGTAACGACAATATGCTTCGAATATTTTATAAGAAAAAGATTAACTTTTTAAATTAATTCGTTATTCAAAAATAATGTGAGAGAGAAATACACAATAGATGTTCTGCATATATATGTGCAAAAAAAGCTGCGCACTTTTTATCAACTAGATATTTTTGTTGTTCTATTTCTTTGAATAGATGATTGATTTTTTTCTATGTAAAGAACAAAATAAATATTTGATTCTTTTCTTGTATCTGCAAAATATATATTATAACTTTTTATTTTATTCAAAACTTCTATTATATGTTTTACTTCAGTAATCATATTATTGTTCATAGTTAATCATATTAATGTTCAATGTTCTACATATTTATTAGAAATAAGATCGATTATTATGGACACAAGAATTATTTTATTAAATATATCTTTTCAGAGATTATCGGCGAGGCTCTTCAAACTCAATGCAGGAAATGTACTGAAAAGCAAAAATATATGCTGGAAGAAATAATCGATTGGTATAGGAAGAATGAGCCTGAATCCTGGAATCGATTTGTCGAGAAGACTTTAGAAGATATTAAAAGAAAAGCTGGAGAAAATAATTCCTAACAACATCAACAATATTAAATAACTGCTGACAATACCAATATTAAAAGATATTTACTGGTTAATTACTTATATACAATAATCACTATTCATTTAAACGCGATACCAAATTTAACAGCCAAATGTTAAAACATATATATATATATATATAACTATATCAAAATATTTCCAACTACAACTTGTTATTAAATTTACGATTTATTGTACATTTTATTGATGGATAACTATTTTTTCTTATTATCATTTATACTTATTTTAAATAGCTTTAAATCTAACTGCACTTATTAACTGCTTATTTAAAAGGGAAAATTAAAATGCACGATAAATTTTTCAAAAGACGATCTTTATAAAGATAATTCATATTATTCACTTTTGTAACAAATATTTTATTGCAAATAAAATGGTAATGGTTATAAATAATCTTCTTTTTTTAAGCCCTCCAAATAGATTTTTCATGATTCTTTAGATGCAAAATTAATAAAATTTGTCTATCTTTAATGATTCTAGCCTATACTTGAACATAATTGCGTAACTGTTGTACTTTCGGTGTATTTTGCCAAGAAAATAATGTCAAATCTAATAAGTCATTTTCGATCGATTTCGGATTCATAAAAAAACATTCTAGACATTAAAATTACATTCTATATAATAAATTATTGATATATAATAATGATTATTATATACGATAGAGTATATTGGTATCTAATGATTTATAAGAAACAATGGTAAGATAATTTTTCACAAGATTTTTCCACAAACAATAAACATATAAAATACGGACTGATTTAATATAGTTTTGCAATCGCCGTGAAACGTTAAAATAAGTATAAATACATATTGACATACCTAATATAGAAAAAGCTAATTTATGATATTAACAGCTCATAGGAAATGCAAGGAAATAATTTGTTGTTCTTGATATCATAATATTATTGTAATGAGTCCGTAGTAAGTTCTCACGCAAAATATTGCTCGATTAAGGAAAAATAATCCAAATAAGTACAAACAATAACGTGAAAAACAGAAAAATTCTTTTTATATTTCTTAGTTAATTAATATAATAAATATTATTCTGTATGAGATATGTGGAACACATATATGCTAGTTACTTTTGTAAAATGCTGAAAAAAGCATGTGTATAATTTTAAATTTATTTTAAAATTCGTGAAATATTTATACATCGTAAAATTGTTCCAAGATGTGTGTGCATATACCAAAATAGTTGTATATACATATTTATATAAATTTATATTTGTGTGATAATTTAAAATCATAATAAAATAAATTTACAATTAAAAATATTTCTACTAAAATCTATTTTTATTATTCACGTTCACGAAAAATTATTATAAAGTATTAATCGTTGAATTATTTACGATATTCTTTTTCAAATCCAGTAATGAAATTTAGCTTATATATATATATATCTCAATACTTTTATTTCAATATTAATTACTTTTCTTCAAAAACAAAATCTTCGAGAGCGTGATATTGTGAAGTAATAATTTTTTCTAAATTAATGGTAAAAATTGGAAAAGGTTTTTTTACTTTCAAAAGAAAAAAGAAACAAATTTTCTTAAGTTTTACTGTCTAAGCTAAGAGTATTAAATTGTATATACAATAATTTAGAGAAGTTTCTAGAGCAAGACAAACAAATAAAATTGTCTGTAGTATTAAATATTTAATAAGGAAGTCATATCTTAGGAAAAAAAAATATTTGCATTTATTAATATATTGTTTGTAAGATAATATCATATTTTCCTTCTCTGATCTTTCTACGTCTTTTCTTAATATATCTCTCTAATTATTAATGTCTATGCGCAATATTTCGTAACAAGGACTTCAAGATCAAAGGTAATTAAAATGAACTGATAGCACGATATTTTTATCAAATAAAAATTAAGTACATTATCTTTGTGAATTCATATAATACGTGACATAAAATACAATTAATTTATATAATGTTTATGTAATTGTTATAAATAATTTATATGATGATTTATAATATTTTATTTATAATTTGTCATATTACAAGAGGTAAAGTTTATTATGAGGAAAAACACTTAATTACACATCACACATATTTTAATGCTTTATCACCTAATGATGTATCTAAGAAGTCAATTATTTATTATCATCACATTCATGAATAATTGATGGAAAAAGATATTAATTTGAAGTTTTTTAATAATCAAGGAAATAATATTCATATGCATTGTTATTTAAATAAATGATAATTATATAAATAATTTTCATACGTTATCAAAAGCAAATCTGCTTTCTAGGTAATTTATATTATCCGTAACTATCTTCAATATAATGCAATTTCAACAAAGAATCTGTAAATTAAATACTACATAAAATTGTGCAAAAAAAAATTTATTTATTCGCTATCCTGAAGCGGAATTCGCAAAAAGTGTTGAATTTCAATCGTTTATATCATAAGACTTATAATTGAATGCCATGTTGACACATACTAACTTTTTTATTAAATTGTTTCCAAAAAATTGATGTTCACACGATGCGAGGTTTCTCTAGTTTCTTGATTAGATATCGAAGAGCTTTTTTTAGCTTTATTTATTCATTTATAAAAACTATTCGAAACGGATATTTAAACAATTATGATTACATCCAAAACAGTTTATTAATATTATTATCTATATGTATATATTTACTTTTTTACTAATTAAACCGCACCACTATTTTTTTCTTCCATAAAAATTTTACACATGATAGTTTTTGTCATGGATAAATGTCTGTAAGATATATGATTCTTTGATCATTTATTATCTGTATTATTTTTAAAGTGACAATGATTCAGTAAACTGATATTATACTGACGTGCATTTCTGCAAAAACAACATAATATGACGATAAATACATGATGTTGATGTCATAAGTATTTCTAAGAAAATTGTGAGATCAGTATCGTAAATGTTAAATAGAAACAGGATCATGCATGACAACAGAATGCGAAGTTCTTCAAAGATATGCCTATATGTAGATTATTTTACTTTTATATATTATATCTTTTTCTCGTTCGCAATAAATTTTTTTTAGTCTATTCAAAAAAATTGATTTTTTCTTAAAATATAATAATATCGAAACACTTATAATTTTCAAAAGTAATCAGTGATTTGCAACAAGAATCTCATTGGTAAAATAATTTAAAAAATAATGACAGAATAATGTGCTACAATTAGTTTTATATAGGCAATTTTCTCTTTATCTTAGAGAGAGGATACCTACAAAACTTATATACTATTTTATTTCCTAGCTCTAATCTAATCAAAAGCTCAAAATAAAGATTTATATTCGAAGATATTCATTAGAATCTTTCTATCAGAGAGTGTATTAAAATTTTAATAATATTGTTGATGATAAATATTTATCTATATTCTTTGAATCAACATTTAAAAATAAATATTCGATTATATCGAAGTATAAAATATAGAATATGTCAATTTGTAGAAAACAACCACTTTGCTAAAAAAAATCTTCAAAAAAATTTTTTCGTAAAATATTGCAGCTTAATATATATATATATATATATATAATAAGATTAAAACTGAGAATTGCAAAGATATATAATTTGAACAATTTCAAAGTTGTGCAATAAAAAAATTGATAATATAACTCAAATGTTTGACAGAGAAGATAATTCTAAATTAATCTATTATTCAAAAATAATATGGTAGAAAAGAATACGCGGCAACAAAACATCTTACATAAGTATATGTATAAAAACTTGTTGCGTATCAATCATCGATCAAACATTCATATCGTTCTGTCTTTTAATAAATGATTGCTTTTTTAGAAAAATAAGCGACAATAACAATCTTTGATCTTTCTTACAAAAATTGTGTTTTTAAAAGATAGGCTTTCTAAATATCCCTTTACACTTGTCAACAACAGTATTAAAAGTTTTGTAGGTTTTTTTATACATCTATTCATCAGAGCAAAAAGCGATTATTAAAGAAAAGAGCAATTATTATAGATTAAATCTAATAAATATTAAATTTTTATTTTTGTTACAGAAGTTTTTGCCGAAATTTCTGAAAATCAATGCAAAAAAATATAATAAAAAGTAAAAAGCAATGTTAAACCAGTATGATTTATTAAAAATAATGATACTCCTCCGTTGTTTGGCAATAAATAGTTGCGAAAACTTTAGAAGATATAAAAAAACACTGGTTGAAAGAAATAATTATTGACAATATGTAAGTTGAAAGATGTTCATAACACAGTTTGCATGACTAAAAAATATCTTTGAAAATCTACTGCTTAATCAGTAAAAAATTTATAGATATTTAACACGATTATTCGTTTGGAATCTAATTTTTTATGAAGTATAATTTTTGATATTTTTAACACAATCAAGAGATTTGTTTAAAAGCGATATAAAATTAAACTTTTTTACATAGTAACATGTGACAATATTTTGGCTTACACAACTCTGTATTAATTTTATAATTTATATTTATATTTCATGATATTTTTCCTGATATTTCATCGATTAATAACTACATTCCTTTTTTTTTATATTGTTTTAACTGCTTGTAATTGATTACGATATTTGAAAAAGGACATTAGTGTGCAGCAAATATTGTTAAATCAATCTGAAAATTCCCGCAAATAGCAAATATCTATTATTTTCTTTTTACTTTTGTAATAAAAATTTTATTGTAAATAAAATAATTTTAGTAATAAGTAATCTTTTTCCTTAAACTGTTCGAACGCGATCTCTCTTCAAAATTAAAAGAAAAATAAGATAAAAATTTATTTTTAATAATTTTTTACTACATACCTTTTCTCTATTACATACCTTTTTTTAATAAATACCTGATTATGTGCGTGCATTGTGTGAAATGCCCGTGAAATTTCGGCGAAGAATGAAATGTAAATCAATCTCGATCGACTCCGATTTGGGCGAGGAAATAAGATGAAATGTATGTTTATTTCCATGGACGCCGGACTTCTAGAACACAATTCTTTTTCAGATTACAAGATAGCAAAAGTTGTGTATTTTCGATTATTCTGATGCATACCTGATTGTTTATATGCAATAGTTGTGATGATGAATGATATACAGAGACGCATACCGAACACTCAATAAAATCGCAATATTAATGTAATATAGCAATTGAATACGAAAACCAATACATTATCAATATTTGCGATAATTTATGAGAAACATTAACGATATTCTCGCACACGAGATTCTGTCGCGAACAGTAAAAATATCGCGAAAGATACATACCGATTTGAACGCGGTTTTACAATCGTCGTGGCGCGTTCCGTAACGGACATCCGACTTCGAGAATCGCAATATCGCAATATCGCAATTCTCGAACTATCGAAACATCGAATATGATGATGATCAGACTTATGGTGTAAAAAACACCATAGTCAGACTGTCAGACTTCAGACTCTAACTTCACTAGAATCGCTTACGGAAAAAATTTCGAATTGCATAATTCATTATTTTTAATCTAATCTTTCTTTTATGTACATCAAACGACAAAAAATTAATAATTTTATCCATCTCAACAAAATGCAGTTGTTATTTGACAGATTCAATCGCTGATTAAGGCCACCACAACTTTTACTTTAACCAAAGTTTAATTCGTTAATGGAGAATTCACATTACGTCTGATGTCCAATGTATCCAATCGAATGTCGTACATCAAACATGGGATGCAATATTAATCTTCCATTAACGAGTTAAACTCCGGTTAAAGTAAATTGTGGAACCGGGCCTAAGAGCCAATTTCACCAAGTCCGGTTAGATGAACCGACGATTAAAATTAGCAGGGTGGTTAACTGAAATGACATAAATGCTTGGTTTTCCTTCACCTCTATTTTCTGTTGGCCACTCTGCTCATTTTAACTGTCGGTTCATTCAACCGGATTTAGTAAAATTGGCTCTAAATTAATTAGAATTATATTCCGAAAAAATTCAATGTACATATATATATATATATATATATATATATATATATAGCGTTAAATATGCATTATAATGTTAAATAATCCGTGCATTATTGACATTAAAATGTTTACCTAAAAGTTACAAATTCTCTAATTATGGAATTATTAATAGAAAAATAAAAATATTCTAAATTTATTATTTCTAAATTTTTACATACATAATAAAAAATATAAAAGCCAACTTTAGTTTTTAAAAATCTGCAGGACATAAAGTTTTTATATATATATATATATATATATATATATATATATATATATAAAATAAATTATAGATATTGTAAATTACATTATCATAAACATATTGTTTACAAAAAATCTATATATATATATGAACAAATTTATATAATATGCACAATTATTATTAAATATTAAAATAATACAGTTATTATAGTTCTGTGTTTTACATAAAATTGGAATATTGTGTATTCTATATGTATATAAGATTTTAATATTTAATTCATGTTGTGTTAACTTATGACACTTACATCTTTTTTAATTAATCCATAATTATGTCAATCACTATATAATATGATTTAGTATGCTCTATATTATTTTTTCTTTTTCGATTTAATCCATTCAGATTGCAATTCACGTAACATTTGTGGTGTTAAGAGTCCTTCTGCTATTAATCTTTCAGTCAATTTTCCTTTACCTATGCTACGTTTACCAGTTGTTTCATGATCTAAAAAATTTATTATTTAGTATTTAAGCATCTCATGTTACCAATCTATGAATAAAAATATATTCTATATATAGAAAGATACTACCTCGGTAAAAGTTTTGCTTTTGCGTCTGCATTTCAAAACTATCAGTTTCTCCACCTTAATAACAAAATAAAATTTGTATATTAACCTTATAACATAACATAAATAGATATAAAACCGATTTTGATAGATTAATATATAAATATATAAATAATAATTTTACATGTGATATAAATAAAAAATAAATAAAATAAATAATAATAAATTATATTGTAAACATTGTATTAAAAGAATCACATTTACCTGCATCCGAGTGCAACAACAAGGCTGTTAATCTAACTATTCCTGCTTCGATGAGTGCATCAAGTTCCTTTTGTATATCACGTACCATTCCAGAATCCGGGAACAGATCCACAAAACGATAACTGTAAAATATTAAATAAAAAGTATGAAGAAAAAGATAAAGTAAAAAAATATAAATATATATTGTACCTCAGCCATAAGTAAAGATCTAACACATCAAAGATGCCTTCTAAATGAACAAGATCAAGGATAGTCTTTGGTGTCGCAAAAGGCCATCCAATATGTTGACACAACCAACTAAATGTTATCGCATCATTCTTACTATATTGACGTGCAAACTGAAAAAATTATACATATATGCTGTGAGTGCAAATATAATTTTATATATTGAAAATAGAGTATATTTTAAATTAGTATTAGAAAAAAAGTTTTCTTATTAGAAGTATTACTATACTTTATTTTAAATTTAAGTATGGTTTTAAGTATTATTAATAAAAATATAATACTTACTTTCAGGAACATAGTACACACATAAGGCAATTTTCTATTAATTGGTGCACAACAAAATACATATCTCGCACGGAGTGGCAGCGGAACATGCTGTATCATATCAGCTAAAAATTTAAAGTCATCTAAGTTGCACATAAAGTAAAGAGAATCATCAACTGTGCACAATGATACAAAAATATCCTGAAATGGATAAAGCATTTTATAAATGGTATATAATTATTTATAATTAATCTCATTGCTGTTTTTGCAAGTACCATTAAATTCGACAATGGTGAATTTGGTAAGTGATAAGCATATAGCTCAATTTGATCCGATGTTGGATGAAGACCTGCTTGTGTTATTACTTCTGGTGTTTGATTCAATAAATTCTTTAAAGTTGATAGATCTTCTCGTTTAAAGGTCGTTACATAACCCTGTAATACAAAAGTGTATTTTAATATTTCTTTTATGTTATATGTAAAGTTAATAGAGACAAACTGGATTATGCCTACTGTATCCCAAGCTGTACCATAACGTCCAGCGCGGCCTGCGATTTGTAAAGCTGCTGACACAGACAGAATATCCATTTCCTTTTCACCTTTTTCATTGACTGTTGGCTGAATCAACGAATAAAATATAATTCTTCGAATATGCCTATAGAAATATACGTGTTATTTAAATGATTTCAATGAGCTTAAAATCACTTAGAACTTTAAAGTACAAAGCTTCATATATAGTTTTAAATTTAACATAACATAAATATATGAAACTCACAAATTCAAACCCATTCCAATCGCATTAGTTGCTACTAGGACTTTACACGAATTTTTAGGATCGTTAAATTTCGCAGCTTGAGCCAGTTTGGTACCTGGTGGCAAGCTGCCATATATTACTGCTACTTCTGTTCCTCTACTCTCAAGAGAACGTGATACAGTAAATATATCATTTTTGCTAAAACAGACTATACAATCTCCCGGCTTAACATTGATCAAAGAACCAAGTGCCTCGTTTTCTATTTCCAAATTTGTTAGTCGCTTATATCTGCGAACTTCCACATTTTCACCCGCAGAAATACATATAGCTTTTACCTGCATATACATACAATTTGTGGTTAATATTTATTATTTCTATATGATTCTGTATAAGATTCTATATAGGATATAAGCACGTAAAAGGCATACCAAATCTATAGCAGCAGCTTCACCACATAAATGTATTTCATCTGCAGGAATTCCCAAAAGAGCTCTTGTCCATGCCCAGCCTCTACTAAGATCACGCATTAATTGAATTTCATCGATTACAGCTACTTCGTCTACAATAAAACATAATTGTATCAATACTATTTTCTTGCGTAAATACTTTCAAAGTTGTAAGATACAGAGTAACACCTACAATTATTTTGTAGATTCACCATTTCTACAGAACAGGATAAATGATTTGCCGGATTATCAGCACCTTTAATACACTTTCGTTCCTCTCCAGTTAATAAATCACATGGTGTTCCCTGAAATAAAGTAGAAATTATTATTATGATCCAATATATGAGTATGGCATATATATATATATATATATATATATAAAATTAGAGATAATTAGATTATACAGTTGATATCAACCCTTTCGTTACACTTATGATATACTTCTGCAACTAATAACTTCAGAGGAGCACAATACACTCCACTCTTTGCGGTGATAAATCTTTCTAAAGCATGGTAAGTCTTCCCACTATTTGTTGGTCCAGCATGAAAGACTATTTTTCTATTTTTTGCTCTTGCTAAAGGATACCTGAAAATATTAATAGTAAAATTATAATTTATTAAGGATTTTTGCTCCTTTCCTTTTAATGCATATTATATATACATATATATTGAGATATAACAATAATATTAGTAACTAAATGTATGTGAATTTGTAGTATCTTACCAGGAGGCAGGACTCCGTAGATCACTAATCTTTTTGAGATCATCTATACAATCAATATGTGGAAACATTTGTTTAGCATGTTGTAAAAAATATGGAAAAATGTCGGTAACGTTTCCAGCATCTTGCAGAATATCACTCAATACTATATGAAGAGCTACGGGTAATGATTCTGTTGCTAAACAATATTGTCTAAAATTCGTAAACGCCTGTCCCTGAAGATAACCTAAAATCAACATCATACTTAAAATATCTATATTTAATTAATATATGTGTATACTATCAGAATATACACTGATTGACACACTAGGAAACATTTTTTTATGTAGAGAGCAATATGACTCTATTTTCTAGTATTTATCAATTAGTATATATATCTATATATATATATTTTTTTTTAAATACACACTATCTAATCCATGTTGCCGAGCCAGCTCCTTGATCTCTGTTTTTTGCGTAAAGGCATTCAATATTCTCAAAAGATCCGTTTTTTTAATTAAAGATCCAGTCAATTCGGCACCAATGTTTATGTCATCTGGAGTTGGTTTGATGGGCACAGGATGAAAAAGAGATTCCGGCGAATGTGAACTACCTTTTTGTAAGTCATCTTTTTGTGAGTCATCTTTCTTGCCTCTACATGGCTGAACATAATTTGTTCCACGAGCTATAGATCTGTGTAACAAAAGATAAAATAAAATATGAATAAAAATAATAGATAAATATAGGAGGGGGGAGGGGAATCAAAGTATTTCCAAATATATTTAAGCCTTTCGTGCAAGATGATATAGGGAATATATTTGGAAATACTTTGATTCCCCCCCTCCCCCCCATATTTTTCTATTATTTTTAAGGTCAATTCTTTTTTATTATATATATATACATATATATATAATATGTTACACCTGCAGGCTAATGTCATCGCCGATAAGACGCTTCTTCGCATTAGCTGTTCCGACATGTTACACTTTATGAGCATCATCTTTCATTATAGACAATTTACTATTAAAACACAATAAGAAACGTGGAGCATACAACATACCTCCCACGAAATCATTGAGGTTATGGACAATTATCGTTTAAACACGTGCGATCTTACCGATAGATCACGGCATGATCAGGCATGATGTAAGAATATATAAGAATATGGATCACACGGTAGAGGGTAGAGCATAGACATAGTATATCTAGACCGAATGTTTGCCTTTATTTAAGGAGTAGGGGTAAAGATGCACATAGAAAAGGACATACTCTGTTTCGTGTCCCTTACGTTCTCTCTCGCTCGCACGTAGCATAGCGTACTCTTTCGCTATGCTACATGAGTGAGAAAGAGCGCAAGGAGCACGAAACAGAGTATGTCCTTTTCTATGTGCACCTTAGCCCTCACTCCTCAACACTCGGTCTAGATATATGCTATGTCTATGGGGTAGAGGCACAATATAGAGGTGCGTTCGGATATCTTACCCGTGGAGTAAAGTATCATTTAATTGACCAACCTGGACAAAAGGAGCAAAAATGTTTTTATTCTGATTGATCAACTAAACGTTTTATCCTAGAGTTGGTCAAGGAAAAGTTAAGCCAATACCGGTCGGAAGTCTCGAAAATGCCATTTCCCGATTAAAACCACGTATTAAATAAAAATTATTATAAAATTATTACTATTATTAATAGTATTACATTATTACATAATCAATTCCTTGACCAACTCTATTTTATCCTACGGATAAAATTTTCGAACACGCTTATACTATCGAGAGAGAGAAAGAGAGAGAGAGAGAGAGAAACTTTGAACCCGGTTTTATGTATGATATATATATATATATATATATATATATATATATATATATATATATATATATATATATTATAACTTTCTGTGTATATATAAATAATTTCACTTGTCTTGATACGTTATCACACACAAAAGAATAATAAAGCATGTTGCTCAGAGAATAGAAGATCAATCCTTTTTTATTAAATTAACAATAATTTGTGAAAAGAAATATGTACCTTTCTCGATAAGCAATGAGTAAGTGATACTGTATTATTATAAGCGAGATGAATACATGCAATTTAATCTTGATGTGAAAGATATCTTAAATAGAACCTACAAAACGCGCGCGAGCAATCATTCCCTTATAAAAATATTTTTATATAGTTCGTACTCCTCATAAATTTTACAAGTTGAAATGTGGTAAGCAAAATGATATTCCGACAAAATCAGAGATTCAACAATATCTTGGTACCTCATTGGCACAAATTCTCTTCGACTACAGTCATTGTGAAATGATAAAATTGTTAGACTCGACACGATCTGCGAGAGTTTTACAACAGTCATGTCGCAAAGCACAGAACGGTCAATTAAAAACGAATATCATTCGAATGGCATTAGAAAAACAGGACATTCTTAAATCAAATATACATCATGACATTTTAGGTAAGATTTGTCGAATCTGCATAGAAAGTTAATGATTCACATATATATCATACGTGCTTATTAATAATTTATATAAATTCTTGTCTCAGCATTGGGTGAAGAAGAGTTAAAGAGATTTCAAGCAGAGATTGAAGTGTTGGTGCAGAGCAAACTGAGGAATGAATTTGCAGAGGAATGTCGTATGCTTGAAGCTGAAAAGAGATTTGCCATCAAATGCAATGTGGATGAAATTCATGCCAGATATGAAGAATATTTCAAGTTCACTCAACAGGAGTTGGAGGAACAGTTACAAGTATATAAATGACACAGTTAATTATTATTCATTTATGTAAACAAATTAAAACCATATGTAAGACAACATAATACAGCAATTGATAATTAGTGTAAAATTGTGATAGAACGAATTGGCAAATGCGGATGATAAATATACAAAGAAAATGCAGAAAGTTGCTGTAAAAACACGGATAGA
This sequence comes from Polyergus mexicanus, assembly GCF_030449975.1. Lineage (NCBI taxonomy): Eukaryota > Metazoa > Arthropoda > Insecta > Hymenoptera > Formicidae > Polyergus > Polyergus mexicanus. The sequence continues at coordinate 8,196,152 of NW_027223327.1, read as the reverse complement.
CACAACACATGATGTGCTAAGAAAGTTGCGACCCCAGATGTGTTACATCATTAAATCTCTCTATGACGACCTTGAATTATCTTATCGTGCACAGAGAGAAAAAATGATTGCTGACTTCAATAAAATTATGAGGTATTCAGATATATAAGTCTCACAAGTTTAAAAAGGCTTTTCCTACATTATCATCAAACGTAAGTTATTAAATTTGACATTTTTATATATGCAAAGGAAACAACATCTCAAATTGGATACAAGAATTAGGGAAATAGAAAAGAAAAAAATAGAGGAATTGCGTATTCAACATCATGAACTTGAGATACAAAATGTAATGAATATTGTTTTTATTCTTTGCATGGAAAGTTTACGCAATAGTTTACAAATGCATGCAATACATAAACATTGTGAGGTAAATATGTATATATATATATAAATCATATTTTTGATATATATGCATACTGTATAGCTTATTTTTATATTTTGAAAGTTTATATATTGAATATAAATTTATATATTGAAAGTATTATAAAGTATTTTACATTTAAATATTTAAATACAGGAAAAGATAAAATCTTTGCATGAACTTATTGCTAAACAAGATGAAGATATAAACATAATGAAGGAAAGACTTAAAGAATATCACAACAAGAATGTAATGCTCCAAGAAAAAGTTACTACTATTACTAATGAATTTCAAAAATTTATAAATTTTGCATTTGATGCCATGCCAGAGCATGCTGACTTTTTATTGCCATTAGATTTATTTTCTGTAGATAGCACAAATAAAGAAGACAATAAGCAAGAAAAAAGTTGATAGATAAATTAGATAGATAGAAAGATCTTGTAGAAAATTTTAATTGCAACAAGAAATTATATATTGAGAAAAAAGATACATTTATAGAATAAAAAGTTTAAATTTGGCTCTTACAAAAATACACTGACAATGAATGTTATAGAAGCAAAAGTATATTTTTTTTATATATATATTGTAGTTACATCAAAACATATAACATAGAAGAATACAAAAAATATGGTATCAAAATATTGATTTCTCTTTGATTATATTCTAGTAATATATGGTATAGAGACATTCATATAATTCTCTTTTAAAACAAAAATTTTAAATTAATAAGTTAATAATTAATATATCAACAATTCATTGAAATTTCTTGCATTCTTTATCTGACAACCACGATGCCATCCTGGATCTCGCTGCAGATTAAATGTTTTGCGCTGATAGAATTGTGTCAACATAACAGATCTCAGGCCTATTTCACTAAGTGGAATAGAAGGGTAATCGTCAAGGCGCCATCCATATATCCAATTCGCACAATCGGGGAAATAGAAACGTTTTTCTGGGGGTTCTTTATATCTAGAAAATTTTAAAAAATTTTATAAATTAATAAATTAAATTCTTTTCAAATAAAGGGATATTTGTGTAACACGTTTGGCACTACCTTTCAGTTAAATAATTATCAGTAGTGATAAAAGTTGGCATTCCTTTCTCATAAAGCATGTTTCTTATATCAGGATCTATCGGTTTCATGATATCTATATTGATAGAATCATCAGATTGAGGTGGTCTCCAAAGGGATAAGGGCTTGTGTATCTATATGTATATATAAAATTTAAAAGAGATGAGTATTATGAATTAGCTGATATTAAACTTTTTACACACAATGGGTTTATCAACGCGAGTTTTCGCTCGTTTTTCAGACTCCGCAATTATTTCTCTGGCTCGTTTTGTGAATTTTGGCTCTTTCAAATGACTAATCAATCGTTGTTGATTCTTTAAAAACCATTTCATTCGTATCGCATTTTCCTTTCTTATCATCTCATTATGAAATAATTGACAACGAGTGTCACATACATTGCCATAAATTTTCGCCATATTTCTCTTATACAATTTTTACACACTTTTTTATATAAGCACGAAAATAATCTAAATAAACATCAAAAAGTATTTTAATGAAAATAGCTCTGAAGTAAGATTTTGAAAAATTACTATCATCAAATGTTTTCTCTTTTCTTTCATACACTCATAAGAACATAAGGCGCAACAAATTAAATATAACAATACATTGCAATACTTTGTAGAATGGTTTATTTACATTCTTATTACGCGTTATAATATGTTTTATTGTGTTACATAAATTCAGTATGTACTTAATGTGTATATACTACATTATTTATGTGTAGATGTATGTGTGTATTTTTTTATAATAATACCAGTGGGAGCATATATATTCAACTATGTACAATTCTTGTTTCTGAAAAGAACAAATTTATGAGAAGAAAAATATAAAGTCAATCAATTCAACATAGTGATATGAATTATTTGCATTTGTAATAAATTTCAAAAACAAATTAAGAGAAACGCTGTACTATGTACAGTATTCGTATTCTATAATATACCTGAGAGATAAACATTTACTTGAAGTTTAAATAAAGACAATTTTGAGATAAATATTCAATATAAAATTTAACAGATTATATAATGAAAATTATAAATAAAGAATTAAACATATCGAAAAATCCAATAATATATCCTACAATCTATAATGATTGTATGCTTAAAGTAATATGCAAAATATGTGCATATGTATGTGCAATAGATGTATCTACACATATGCATAGATATTTCGAATGAAAAATTAGCTGCAAAAGGAAACAATTTTTGCAATTTTCCTATTAGTTATAATTTAAATAAAGGATATTTTTATAAAGTTACTTTTAATTAGATGCTGCTCTTTTTTACATACATATTGTCATATATGAGAATACTATGCTCCAATATCCAAATGATTTATCCAGTAACAATGCATGGTACATATATATATAAAATTGTAACAATAAATAAATGGCGTGAAATGAGTTTTACATGATATTACTCCCTCTTAAAGTCAACATCAAATGACTCAGTAATCACAGCCATAGGAAGCAATATTGTATGTGATATATATGTATAGATACATAGTTTATTTTTATATTACAAAGTGACTAAGGAGCATTCATCATTTGTACTTGAGTAATCAAGAAGAATCGTGTACTTGTACAAATAATAGTTTCATTTCTTCTACACTGGTTTTTCTTTTTTTTTTTTTTTTTAGACTGTACATATATATATGTATGTAATATTATATAGTTTTATCTACAATTTTTTATAAAATAATTACTTTACATCGCATGTGATTTCTCTAAGCTTTAGGGTAACCAATCATGTCCTATATTAATTTAATTCGCTCCAATCCATATTTGTATCTACAGTCTAAATATAAAGTTACGTCGCATTTTTGATATCAAATTAAGATTTCAGTCTCAATAATTTTTGAATATCAAATGATTTTGAATTGTTAATAATTTTAATTATGAGTCTAATTTTGTGTATTTATATTTGCGAAATTAAAATCCTGTATTAATTGTAATTATGCGCACTTAATTATGCTCTAAAGTATAATTTATTATCGACAGAATTCTCGTATGCATCCCACTGTTTTCTTAACTTACTTAATACAATATTGGAAAATGGACTGCAATCTAATTGCGCTATTCTATTTTCACTGTTCAAATATATCTTTTCTTGTTTTTTAAAAAAACATCCGATTCCTATACTGCAGAATGCTACAAAGTGTGATGTAATACTTTCTGTATCATTGTGCCTTCAGTGGCACTTTATTTGTATTCACTAAACAAGCATAGATCCATTTTTATAAATTTGCTCGGTGTTTTTAAATATTGCTCAATTATATGATTCAACAGATTGAAAAAATTATTAACAAGGTATTCAAATTTATTTGAATGAACTAAATATAAACAAATTAGATTATAAATAGCGCGTATAAATTTGTTTATAAATTAATAGACAAATTCTAGTAGAAGACAAATAATACACATAGAGTTTTACTTTTAAAAATTGATATATATCATATTAACATTTTTCTGAATATCATTGATACTCCATATGAACAGTATAACCGATAATGACATTTTATTTCCATTAGATACACATAGGATAGCAGCCAGTGTTTTATCGGGATAGATTAATGATTATTTCATGATTCCAAATTTAATACCTAATGAACAAAGCTGTTTTATATAATTATTGTGTAAAATAGTAAAGTGGTATTTTCATACCGATTCCACCAAATATAAGAAAAAAAAGATATGTTATAAGTATAAGATATAATAATATAAAAGATAATGAAATAATATTTTTCTATTTTGCATTTGAATTTTGTTTTTTTAAAATTAATTGTTCTCATTCAATACTCAAAGGAATCAAGAAATAAAATAAAAAGATTTATTACGCCATTACACGAAGCGATCATTTTGTGCAATCATTCAACAAGTTTATTGGCATATAGTCACTTAATATATACATATTCGATGCTTTTGCATAATATTGTCTTTTTTTAGCATCATATTTTTTTTCTTTGCGACTTTTATAAAAATGCTGCTGTAATAATATAGGAATCAATAAAATATCAATCAATAAAATATCTTTATCAAGTATCTTTGTTATTCATTGTCGCCGAACTCTCATAAAGAAAAGAGGAGATTTCTATCATCAACTTTTTCGGATAATGAAACAGCTCTCTCTCTCTCTCTCTCTCTCTCTCTCTCTCTCTCTCTCTCTCTCTCTCTCTCTCTCTCTCTCTCTCTCTCTCTTAATCGATCAATAATGTGATTTCTCTTATATACCTAACTTGTAGTCACTTTAAGTAATACAGGTGATGTAGCATGGTTGTTAAAGTACAGACCTGTTCCTTGAAAGCTGTTGGATCTCGATGTCGGATTTTGATTAATTCCAGTCGTACCACTGTCGGTGTCGGAGTCACCGTACTCGTCATCTTGCTTGCCACGTAATACGTATTTAAATGATTCGTATCTGTCGCGCGAATTAAACATTTCCATTATGCGATGCAATGATGAAAAAAAATTGATGAAAGTTATACAATTTAAAAAAGAAAAATAAAGCACAAAGAAATTAATTGACTTACATCACCCAACAAATGGCAGTAGCTGGTGCTTGGAATAAAACACGTGCGCGTAATCCACGGAAATATCCTTGTATACCGCCATGCCTGTAGACCTGTCTAAATGCATCCATCAAACCCTGAGCCTGCACGCCGTCTTGCTGAGTGTTTAACACTGTTTTGCAAACGTCTAGAGGGGTTGTCGCCGCAGCCGCGATCGCACCTGCTGCCGCACCTGGTTATACATATATATAAAATAATATAACAATAGAGCTGAAAGTTAATATTATAAATAGTTGATAGACTCACCAGATCCGATATGTGCTATTGGATTGTAAACATGTTCTGGGTTTGTAATGGATTGTACAAATTCATACGAAATGAAATGAATACTTTGAAAAGGCACATTCATAGCCAATTGAGTCGTGTAACTTCTATAGAATGCAAATATTCCTTCTTTCTTGTATATATGCTGTATACAATTTAATACATTTCTATAGGGAGAATTATACATCTGCAATCGCTGTTTCACAACTGTAAAATAACATTATATATATATATAAATCTGTTACATAAATTATCCATACTTATATTATCTTTTGAGAAATTAATTTCTTTAAAAAATTAATTTTTTTAGGCTAGTAGATATATATTTAAATGTAAGATCTTTTTTAGACTCTTTGTATATTATCTTATAAATATCTTTCATTAAACATGGTATATATAGTATATGTATGAAAAAAAAATATGGATAGTATTTAACTTACAATGATTAGATAAGAATCTTTATATCTCTTCATGGATTAAATGATAATATTAATTGAAACATCTAGATTGTAAAATTATCTTTGTATTTATAATCATATCATATATTATCACTCAGGTTTAAAAAAATATATTATTATCAAATCAGCTTATAATATATTATTATAACTAACCTTCTGCCGGATTCATGACACCATCATGTAAAATTGTTGCTACACAACCAGCCGCTCCATAGACAAGATGATTAAATTGGGACCTCGTACTCTTGAATTTTTCTTTAAGACACTCATAACAAGAAAAGTATAAAGCATGCGCAGGTCCAGCTCCGACGACCACTGCACTTACACCTCTAATTGGCCTTAATACACCTTCTTGTTGTATCATTCTGTACAATACTTCCCCCACTCCTCCTCCTCCTCCTGGGCCAGGTATTAACGCTTGCATTCTTGTCTAGGCACATAAAAGGAAAAGATTATCATATTAATTGTGAAATTAATAATATGACTAAGTTTATTCTATACATCTAAAATCTTTGTATTGCAATATTTTTCACAATGCTATTTTATAAAATTATTATTGCCAAAGCACTTTAAAAGTAGAATGACTTGCTAATAGTAAAGACAGTGACTATCAACTGGTTTATTATAAAAAAAGCATGTAGTATAATAATCACTCTTTATCTATGATAATAAATGCAGAAGGTTATCAATTAGAACAATAGCTACATGTGGAAAAGTAGAATCAAACATCTTAAAGAAATTTAAATGCTTGAAAATATTTATAATTCTCCAATATACTATTTTCAATCCAATATCAACCTGTTTTACATTACAACATTATAACAAAATGACAGCATCTCTATGTCATCAGATAATTCCATTTGTATAATGAGCAAAACCAAGGTTTGGCATATTATTTAGGCAGGCAAGCATATATTGAAAGTATAAATAGTAGTTTGACCAGAAATAGAACCCACTGCAATAAGACCGACGAACCGTGTTATATAATGAATAGTAGACACTTGCATTCTGAATAAGAACCTGGTATAATACATTATTTGCAACATGCAACTCATGTCTCTGTGTTATTATCTCTACTAGCTGGTGCTGAGTACTTGAGACTACTGTTTCAATCATCATATGTTTTCCATGTACAATAACATTTTACACTGTTATAGTATCAACAAAGCCAGGTAATGTCTAATGTATAAATATGAAATGATTCAACAAATATTCAATTCACAATGGTTCTAATAGCTATAATCCTTTGCAAACAATAAAGTAAAATCAATTCTTGTCAATGCATTACTTGTTTGAATTTTCAGAATGAAATTAACAACTTGTCAAATATATCAAAAAATACATATTAAAGACATTATAAAAACATATTGTAAAAACAGAATAAATCTCTACATTATATATTTTTGTGTCTAATAAAAAATATATAAAGATATGATAAAATATTTTTTTTTTACTTTTCCTTAAGTATGTGATACAAAAACGAGAATAAAATAAACTCAATGAATACGTTAATAGAGTGTATACTAAGGATATGGCATGGCATTGCATCTATTGTGTGTCATTTAACTCTAGGTTGTAAAAACAAAAGTAAAACAAGGACCTTCTTTTTTTGTATTAAATACAAATCCTAGATTATGTCAAATGTCATTGACATTATGTACAATTTATAATATAATGATGTATATTGTATATTAGATATTGCGTATGAGACAATATAACTATAAATATTCATATTAACAAGAAATATGTACACAGGAAAGATACACATAATAAATCTTAATCTCTGACTTGTCATTCTGTAAAAGAACTTGTTCGCTCAAAATGCAAAAATGCCCGTAATATATCTCACGACAATAGGATTATTATTATTGTACTTTCTATAATAATAACAAGTCTTTCTATCTAGCGCACATTTATTTGCGTTAGATAAGTCGCGTTGATAAAGCATCCGGGCGCCAAGTGGATGCAAATTCCAGGAAAGCATGTAGGAAAACGTGATGATAGAGCAGATGATGGTTTTTCCAGGTAAAACGTATGGCGGGATCCACGATGTCGAGTCGTGCGAACACGCGGAGTTTCCGCGATGACGTTCGGGCGATCGGGCGTCGCGACGGACACGGCCACCGGATAGTGTCGAGGTTATGTAAAGGGAGAGAAAAAAAACGTGCGCGCGGTGTGATCGCCGCCGACATGTACCTTCACGCTGTCAAACGGATACATGATGCAATGCTCCATGATCCCGGCCAGGGCACCGGCCGTCATGTGTACGACCACGGAATTGGTCGGTAGGCTCTCGTACTCGTCTTTATCCATGATCGCGAGGAAGGAGAGCTACTCGGTACTCGCTCGTAAGCGCGCTCCGATCCGCCGCCACGACGTCGCGCGATACTTTCTTCTCGCGTTCCTTTCTCTCTCCCTCTCTCTCTCTGTTTTTCCTATCTCGCACCACTGATCGCCAACACGTTGCGTTGCCGATACGACGTTCGATACTAGAATATCGTCCGTCACGAAGACACTGATCTGATGTTCGCGTTAACGAACCGTACGGAATGGAATACGCGCACGTTACGCGCGCGCCGACATGTGATCACGTGCGTCGATCGTTTATTAATGGGGCTGCACCGAACCAGAATATAGAGTAAGTAGGCTCGGTGGTCACCCGTCTCTCCCCTACTCTCTACCACCGCGACAGAGCGGATAACCCCTCTTTCTTCTGCCGCTTCGTTCGTTCGCCAAATTTACCTTGTTACGAAAATTACGCGTACGCGATATATCCGCGTTCAATCGATCGGAATTACATTCGATATTTGACGTAGCGATCTCGAGGATACGACGTTCGCGGATCAGCTGCGAAGAATGACGGTATATTCATAGTTAGCGAGGTTAGACTCGGATGCACGTGCCGCGCATGCGTCATACGCGACCACGTGGTTTGTACGTGCGTCTTCGCGAGAGACGAAACGCTTTAAAATACCTTCGACGGATGATTAAGTGTACGGAATGCCGAATGAATATGTATGTATGTATGTATGTATGCCTAGTCGACAATGATGACGACGATGAGATAATAATTTCCCGGATGGGAAAGATCGCGCGCGGTAAGTTATCGCGAATACCTATCACGATGATCTTGTGATATCGTAACGATTATGAAACTTTACTTCATGTTTTTCCCCCGCAGATTTCTCTTTCATTTTATATTTACATCATTTTATAGTTACATATAGTAAAAATTGGTCAACAATTTCTATGCAAAGCAATTATCTATGTATAAATATTCGTCTAAAAATATTTATATGTTTCAACTTTGCACATGGAAAAGTAGAATACTTTGGAATAGAAGAGAGAATATTTTGCTGCGTCATTTATAAGAATAGTTGTCTCGTTTACTTTCGCAAAAAATAAAAAGAAACAAAAAATTAAATGTATTAAATTAAATCAAATCGAATATACTGTACTTAATAATTAAAATATAATTGCATATTTCTAGGTTTGGCGAAGGAAAAGGCAATTTTAGAAAGGAGCCGAAAATTATATAGCTAACCAATAAGTCGAATTTACACTATATCTTTCAGTTGAATCTTTACGTAGCCTTCTAAACTTAAACGTCACAATACGCATTCTTACGCAAGCATAGACATGGTTATTGAATACATAAAAAAGTGAAAGGAGCCGTGTTAGGAATATCTTGTGGATTCCTAAATTATTCTGATGTTATCCAAAACATGAGCTATTGTCGATCATTACATAAAATTTTGTTGTGCGAAAAGGTTTCTTTTTTTTGAATAATAATAGCTAAAATAATATAGAAAATATATTTTTGCTATCTGTATAAATTATATTTTATCGCGTTGTTGCTTAAGACTTTTAAGACGCAGGAAAAAGAAGAAAAAAAAATCAGATTAATCAAATTGTATTAGAAATTTTTGAATAATTAAAGATAAGCCATTCATTAGCAAAATTCGCTTAACAAGCGAATTGTACTCTGTTATCAATATGTAAGGTTTCATTTTTATATTTATCTTTTGATACGCGCATGCATTTGTAAACAATAGACCGTAAAATTTTAATTATACTGCAGATTATCAGAATTCATAGTCAGAAACGCAACATCAAAAATTATGCGATAAGAAATTATTTTAATAACTAAATTTTTAGATAAAAGAATATTTCTCTCGAAATTGATTAAAAATGTTTAAAAAGAAATAAGTAGCTACTAACGATTAAAAGAAAAAGTTTTTACGTTTCTTTTTCTACGAGAGAGAGAGAATATATATTATACAAAATCTACAAGTGAAATTAGTCATTTTTATCCTTATTATTAAATAAACAGATCTGTGCTACAAATGTTTTAATACTTTGAGTGATCGACGAATTGTTTTACAAATTTCACTATAGAAACATATCGAGATATATTATAATATCCAAATATTGTACTATTTCATGTCATCTTATGAATCTTTTATTACGCCTTTTATGTGCGTAAAACGTACAAAAAATATGCACGTGCAATGTCATATTGCGATATGCACGCTTTTCTTTATTTACTATTTAAACATCCAGAGTGCATATCCAGACGGTCAGCGTTAGGCAAACGCGTATGGAAGATATCACGCGTCATACGAGCGATAAACCGATCGATAGGTAATCGATCTATTCACGGAAAGGGAAATTATGCGAAACGAGAAAGATTGATTGCCGCAAATCAACCTCTCCTTGATGAGAATATATTAAATTTCAATTATTTTATAAATATTTTTAATAACATATGCTATATGTATGTATGTAAGATTGGCGTATCACGCGTAGTAAAGCGCTTCTAATCGCAACAGATGAGTCAGTTAAACGACAAGGTCGCTCAACGATGCAATTATGTGGCTATTCGATCGTGTACAGAAAATAAACAAGCATGAGTCGACAGAGAATGCAAGTTTCTAACATGTCGGCAGCAATCTATTACATCCAATTGCTGTAATCTTCGCACATAGTTGCAATGACCTTGATCGTCTATTGGATTCAAGAGAGACTCGAGACTTCGGTTAGAAGCCGAATCGATGTTGTGTCTCGATCAGCGGCTGCCGATCGTAATAAGAGAGACATGGAATGTCTTTGAACTTATACAAGTTTCTGGAATCAATACTAGCAATAATATCGATGATATGTAGGCAATATATTAATTTCAGAAATGTACATATATATATATATATATATATATATATATATATATATTATTGATCTCAGAGAAAAATGTATATATAATATATTATTTAGAATCGACATTGATTGCTTAAACTTTGAGTTGCGTGCATAAGAATACGTGTTGTACCAAAACGTGTTGTGGATTCTTTTGAATGTTATTGAACAATATATATTGTTTTCAAATTGTATATGTGTGAAAGATATTTTCGAAATCAATTAGATATATAGAATTTCTATTTGCGTCGATAAAGTCATTATTTCTACTTTGAAATGCTTAGAAATGTAAATTTCTCCTAAACTTGATAATGAGACATAATTACAGGGTAAAAAACAATAATAAATAAAGATTAAAGATTTAAAAAATTACATTCTACGATATATTTTTATATCTAAATATAAAATACAACTTATTTCTTATATATATATATATATATATATATATATATACACGCGTTTATATACATTTATTTGATATCACGTTATTACCAACAGAAATAAGAATACAATTCTCACAGATCTAAAAATATATATGATATAACAATATTATGCTCTATAGCTTTCATTATTACTGAAATGTTTGTCTAAATATTGAAAATTACAAAATTTACTAGATTTTAGTTATTATTTTGGTGTTTGAATATTTCAAAAGGTAAATTATATTTTACAAAGCAATATATATATATAATAGAGAAAAAATATAAAAATTATTAGAGAAAATTATCAGTTTTCAAATGATGCGAAATAACTTAAATTAAATCTTGAAAAAATAGCATTTTATGATATATGATACTTATTTAATGTTTTTTAATCTTATCAATATAGGTGATTTTCATCCTGATTTAATTATATGTTTATATATCCGAGAGATGCGAGAATGTTTCTGAGAAAGATGAATCGCTAGATTATTTACAGAGTATAAAAGAGTATGAATACATATATATATATATATATAAATTAGTGTTTTCAGAACTATATAATAGTATACTATATACTGTTATACAGTGTATATTTATAAGACTATAATTTTTACATATGATAATAAGATACATAGAAATTATAAAAAAATGGTTCACACTGTTAAAATGAGGAACTTATAATGAATTAGATATATATATTTTAATGTTATTCCAATTATCTACATTAGAATTAGAAAAACAAGGTTCTTTTGTGTTAAGTTTTTTTAATTTTCACACACATAAAAAATTAAATATTGCTAGAATATTTCTGTCAAATTAATTTTAGAAGATTTGTAAAGAGAGATAGGATCATCAATCAAACTTGTGCAAACCTTACGATTAATTAATTACTATTAATAATTTTGCAATGTAATTCAATACGAATTTATGGACATTTGTATATACATACATATGTATATATATTATCTTTTTAAGAAAGAAAAATATATACTTTTTCTTTCCCTCTTTTCAATCCACACGTTTTCCAATAACCAATTTTTATTACAATAATATCAAATATTATTATAATAAAATTGTAAAATCTTTAACATTTTCCTATTAGATATTATATAGTAAATGTTAGTTGAAATTGATAAAATTTGATTATTTCAAAACGTATAAAAATTTGTTAAAGGAATGGTTTGATTAACGAATTTTTATTGATCTTAATGCAAATTAAAGTTGGTCAATGATAAATATGAAACTTTATAAATTAATAAGTTTATAGGTGGTGTAATTTAAATTCATAACATTTTTTAATTCTTTATAAATATGTAACTTTTTATAAATGTATACTTCATATACACACATATAACATATGTAAAAGTATTCACATAAATAATTTTAATGTCCTAAAAATCGGAACTTTAAATAAACATATTTAAAATGTTATGAAATTCGAATAATAGTAAGTTAAATATAGGGACTCACCATATTTTCATGTACGATTCACATTACTGTGTAATGGGACAAATTTACTTTGAAATTGTATAAAATAAAAGTTTATTTAACATCTGAATCCATGTAGCATTAGCTATGCTTGATTAGATCGTCTGCTTCGACGAGAAGAACTGGAAAATAACGGACGTGGTTTATACAAGTCATCACTTGAATATCGTTGACTGCTCCTATTGCGGCTGTAATTTCAAGGAACAATAATGTTAGATTAACTATAACTCTTCTCTTAAGTAGTATTCGAGAAAATATTTATTTAACATGATACAATATTCAATATATGCGTTTAGAGAATAAAATACAGAGCATATAATTTACAGCACCGAAGGAAAAGAGCGCAAAAAAATATATACAAAATTTCGTGCTATATAAAAACCTCGAGAACATATAACACGTACCTTTTTTCTTCTTTGATTACATTAGACAATGCTGTTTTTTCGCTCGTCGCGGACACATCGCTGTCCGGGCTCAGAGGCATAACGAAATTCTCGCCATTTGACACTCCCTGCGGATTACATAAATTCGAGAATCTCGGTTTTTTGTTGAATCTCCTTCTTTTGACGTTGTGCACGATATCTTCATTGAGCGACAATGTCCGTTTATGATCGTCATTATTATTATCCGAATTATTTACCAATATGTCTGATAAGGGGCTGGACGAACGTTTGCGCAATTTCGGCAATGGTGGTGCCGCCATAGATTTTGGTATCGAGAAAACCACTTTGCCGCCCAGACTCTCTATTATATCTTCTAGGGACGAATTCTCTAACAACTCTAGAGATTCTAAGAAACTGGAGAATCTTTCCGATTTCTTATTGTCAGTCTTGAAGTAATAGCAATCTTCTCCATTATCCTCGCTGATAACGGAGGACGAGGATTTGGTTTCCGGACAATCGCTATGTAAATCTATCCTGTCGATTTTCGATGACGCACACATTTCTATCTGCTTCTCACCCTGTGGTTCTTCATTGTTGTCTTCTATATCTGTCCGATTGTCAATTTGCGCTTCATTATCGATCCGCGTTTTCATTTCGTTATAATCCCGTATTTCCGCATTCTTTTCCATCGATTGTTTCGTACTTTTCTCGTTATTATCCATAGATTCAGATTTTACCAAAACTGTAATTTCTATCTCCTTCTGTGAAACATGTGTTTTCTCTATTTGCGACGAGCATTTTTCTGCATCGATATTTAGTGTTTTGTTGTTAGTGTCTTTCGTAATATTGTTATACCTCTCTTTAAATGTTTCCGTATCTTCAACATGCGGGTCATCAGATCGTGTGATTTTCTCGTTAGTTTTTGAATTTTGTGCGATTGCTTCTCCTGATACATCTGATACTATCTCACTTAAAGATTGTTTTATGCACAACTCCATATTGGATAATGTTGACTTGGATTGTCTATTTAAAAAATCATTCGTACAAGATTCGGCTCCTAACATTATTATCGATCTTTCGTCCAATGTTAAATGGGTTTCTTGCTTTTCGGGATAAGGTTCCTCATATTCTTCGTCGGGAATTTCTATAATCTGAACACGCTCATCGTCCGGCATGCCTTCGAGATTGTCAGTATTTTTTATTGTACTTGATTGACTTGTTTGTTCCGTTTCATGTGTAACTCTTTTCTCTCCTTTCTTATCGTCCTTAAGTTTCTCCTTTTCCATCAGTTTTCTGATTTTCATTAGTTTTTTAGCTTCGTGTATATTTTTTGCGAATTTTGGCTTTCTGATTTTCACATCGTCAGAGGTCGATTCATCCTCTTTACTGGATAACAATCTTTTTTTCAAAGGTAAACTTGTGTCATGCAAAACAGCTTCTTCTTCGTGTTTGTCATACGTTTCGTCTACATTATCAAGTTCTAGCTTCAAATAATTCTTATCATTTGTCAAATTGTGAGACGATTTACAATTTGGTTGCTGTGAGTCATTCATTTGTGTTTCTTCGATACTATCCGACGTTTCGCTACCAGAATTGCTAATGTGATTATTCTCCTTCGTCAAACTCGACGTACCTGATTTGTTGCTCGTCATGTTGGAATTTGCGTTGTTGGACGGCGAGGTCTTGCTATTTGAGCCGTTCGAACCATCTCTGTCAGTGGAACGCCGATCATTAGAGCTTTTCCGTAAGCTTGAATGATCGTCCTTCATCTTTGATTTCTTATCCTCTCGACGTTTTTTATCCTTTGTTGGGCTATCATTTTTCGAATCTCTCTTACCATCTGATTTCTCATTGCGATCCGAACTTTTGCTCTGTTGCAAATAATTTTTCGCATCCTTCTTACAATTTGTTGTCTTCTCACTGCTTACTTTGCCATCCTTCCTTATATCCACTTTTCCACTTTTATCTTCCTTCTCATTTTTCGAAACTTTTTTTGAATCAGGCTTGTCTGATAAATCTGTCTTGCTATTGTAATGACTTTTATTTTTATTATCTCTCGACAATCGTTTTTCATCCCGTTTTGCTTTATCTTTCGAGTCTGATCTTTTATCTTTCCCATCTACAACCTTTTCTGACATCTTGCTGCTTCTACTTTCATGATAATTTACGGGGATATTTTTCGACGACGACGACGATGATGAGCTTCTGTGCTCTTTTCTATTTGATTTTTTGTCTTTAAAAGAATCCTTTTTGTCTTTAGCTTCTTTAATAAGTTTAACATCTTTGTCTTTATTTAATTTTTCTTTCTCTGTCAATTCCTTCTTCTCTCGAAGCTCTCTGATCTTCTCTTTGTAGATATCTTTCAAATCTTTTGCTTCCTTATTGATATTATCTTTATCTTTCTTGTCCGTTTCCTTGAGTTTCTCATCCTTGAGTTTGTTTGCGTTATCTTTAAAAGTTTCTGAGATATCTTTAGCTTTATCTGAATTTTCTCTTACCTGATCAATTTTATCTTTAGATTTACTCTTACTATGTTTATCATATTTCTCACTGCTATGACTACGCGATTTCTTTCTTTCATTACTTCTATCTTTGTAATATTTTGTATCTTTATTGTTAATCTTTTCTTTCATGTTTTTTGACTTGATGGATTCACTATCTTTGCTCTTTTCCTTGGAACTCTTATCACATTTATCTTTCATACCACTATCTGTAGCATCGCGAGAGTTTTCTTTGGAAGATATACTTTTAGTGCCCTTAAAATCTTTTGAATCTTTATAATCTTGTGCATCTTTATTTTTAACAAAGTCAAAATTGCTTTTGGCTGTTTTGCTTTTCGAATCAAACTCTCTGATAGCTTTAAAATTATCTTTATTACTTTTAACTTCATACTTGTCCTTTGTTACATCATCTTTCAATGCATCATGTACTGGTGTTAAACCATGATTAGAAGAACCAAAGTCTGTTACTATCGATAATCGAGAATCTGAGGAAACTTTGCTAAGTTGAGAATCTTGATTGCTACAATCAAAATTATCCCGTGATAATTCATTCGAAAAATCTGGACTTCTTGATCTATGACTCGTTAGTTCTGATATTCCCGATAGGTGTGAATCATTCGAAATGTTGGATTCATTCAAGTTCATAATGTCTATTGGTTCAAATGTTGGACTAACTTCTTCGTCTTCATCTTCTATTTTGTCATCCGATTTTCCAGATGTGTTTAAATTTAGGCTACTACCAGTTTTATTCAGAGCTTTACAAGCTTCGTCCAGTGTTTTTTCTTCTGAAATGTGTCCATTTTCAGGACTAGCTTTATTTTTATCTCTGTATAACTCTTCATCTTGTAACTTTTGTTCATTGGCTTTGTCGATCTGCTTTACATCAACATCATTTACATCACTTACATCTATTGATTCAAGGGATACATCCTTCAAACTGTTCTTATCAGACTCTGGCGAGACTGGATCCAAATCTTTAGGTAATAAATCTTTAAGACCACAAGCACCATTTTTCTCTTTCACCTTTGGTCTTTCTATACCCAGAAATTTGTATACCACATCTTCTATTTGCGACATGAAAACTGAGTAGACTTTGGGATTTACTACTTGATCCACTATCCGTTCTACGCCAGCATCCAGATATGGCGCATCGTGTATATGCTTGCGTAAAGTTTCCCTGAGTTGATTCTTGTTCAAGTCTGGTTTCCATATTTGTTTAGTAAGAAAAGAGTTTACAGAGCCTTCAACTCTTGTCCTCAGATTTTGATACGCTGGCTGAAATTACATATATCGTATTGTACTTATGCCACAGTTTCTATAATAGTATTACAATATCTACTCTAAAATTAGCACATAGTATTAAGCTTGTAAAAACTAATGTTTTGTCAGAAACGATACATTAATGATTCAACATTAAAGATTTGTTACAAATAATACAAAATATTACACGGCATGAATATTCTTCACTTAGTAGTAAAATATTTATTGATAATTAAAATCTATTACATTTTCAGCTATGTCTAATGTTTCAATATTAAGTTACGTCTAACCTGCATCGAAGAAGTTAGATAAATGAGTCAAATTCGTTACAAATCACGTCGTTACATCAAGGATTACTTTACCTTTGTATCAACATCAGCGATACATTCTTTGCGAAACTGATCAAAGATGCCTTGGGACTTAACTTCACCCACTATATGATCGATCAATCGCGAGTCACCAGCCAGCAAAGTATTGGATAAACTTAATTCCATGTCGACTAATGATGACCGACCAGAATCAGATTTCGTTCGTCACAAAATAGCAGAGGCAACCATTTTTATCGATCAACGCTGGCAGAAACATCTCGTCAAGCAACAGACACAGCATCCATCACGGCCATGTTTTCTCGCATCCCTTCACAATCTTCATATTGTGCGCGCATGCGTGATAGTATCAGGTAGTATTCTGACTGAGACCTGAGACAGAGGCTGCGTTCCGATATTCACTGCCAGTATTGAAAATCTATAGTTTACGTCACGTACACTATAGATTTTCAGTACGAGCAGTGAATATCGGAACGCAGCACAAGACTCTCTTTTTCGCGCATGCGCGATATATGCGGCAATATGGAAATCCTACCCGTGGAATAAAATAAAAGTAAGATGTTTATTTATCTTGCTCGCATTCGCTTGTTTAGGGCCTCGTTACATTTGTCGAACGTTTTAATTGGCCAATATTATAGGAAATTATCGAAATTCTAAAAATTCTCTCTATCTGACAGCAGATCGGTCCATCCGACAAACTAATCATGCAACAAATGTACTATCGCTTTTAAGTCGATATTACATTTGTCGCATTGATTAGCTAATTTCTAGAGACTTAAGAAAGTTTCTATTTTGCAGCCAATCAATTTGCTTAAAAAGTTTATCGTACGACAAATGTAATACCGGCTTTAGGCCGATGCGAAAACTGCGCACATTCAATATTCAATGGCGGTAAATAAAAACGTGTTGTACAAAGCACGCGCGAATCTTCAGTGAACAGGAATACAATATCTAGAGGTAAATATATTTTTATATTAACAGAAAGAGAGCTATATGTCTCCATTTTTTTTTCATTGAGATATTGTGTCAAATCTTTCTAGAAGAAAAAGGGAACGCGAGAGAAACGAATCTAATCTGAAATCATCTTAAATTTCTCATATTATGCTGGTTCGAATGCGACACGAGTAATGACCTTCGTGAGTTCAGTGATGAATTGCGCGCAATGATGTAATTTATAAACAATTGTTTGCCACAATCGAATCGCAAGACGAGAAAGAACCGTTTGAGCATTCAGAAAGGTGAGTTATTATTGTATCATATTTAATCATATTTAACCACGTTGTAAGGTTATGCCGTGATTTTAAGTAGCTTCCCTCAAGATGCTCGTATATTTATGTTATGATTATTGTTTCCTTGATTATTTTTGTTTATCGCATTTATAATCTTATATTTTACTATAATATGTTTTATATTTTAATGACAATTCAATTCAAAAGAAACAATATTATGAAGGAAATAAGATTTGGTAGTTAGTTTTTGCTTTGTAAAAAGATATTTGAGATCAGCGTAAGTACTATAATATATGAGAATATTATAAATTATTTTCTATTGTCAAAAATATTATAGGGCATGTACTAATATATTGATAATATTATTGAAATAAATAAGAGCTTTCTCAACATGCTAATTTTAACAATATATATATTAATATAATGGTTAAATATATTCATATATTTGTGAGAGATAGAATGTCTAGAATTACTATCATTACTCAGAATTGTATTTATAAATAAACATACCATTGGAGAATATTGTAGAGACTTATTCTCAAATGGACATCTTAACAAGAAAATATATGTAAATATCTTTTCTAACTTATCATCTTAAACGTTTCTTTTTATTTTTATTATTCAAACCGATTACTTTTGATATTTCCATTAAAGAAGATATACTACACACATTATATATGTATATGTATATGAATTAGCATATGTGCAATAACTTCTTTATATCTCAAAACGAAGAAAAATCTGTTAAGCTTAGAAATGTAAATGCAATGTATATAATGCAGTTTTCAACATATTTACTACAAAAATATGATTTTGCAAAATATCATTTAAATTTTTAATTTTTGTTCTTAAAAAATTTTTGAAGTTTCTAAATATAATATTAAGACTCATATGTGTTTTGTTAAATTGTCAAAAACTCGAAATGCATGATCATTAAATTCATTAAATATTAAAACTATCGTTCAAAATCTTTTCTCGTATATCTTATAATTTTGCATAAAAACAAATATGTAAAGTTAGATTTGAACAATTATTTTATTTAATATGAAATTGGATATTTATAAAAAAGAAATCTTGTTTCGAATGGTTCTAGTATATAAATAAAAATCAAAGAACGATACTTACATATGCTTTCTTGTATATCTAATTGACATAAATATTGATGATGCATATTATTTAAATTCTATAATAAAAATGTCGAGATATTAATACATGGTTTTTAAACTATAAGTGATTAAAAATGAATAAATTTTTTGGTGAATTAAGTTTCGCTTATATAGATTTACATTGAATTATTATTCGATTTTGAAATTAGATACGATTTAAAAAAAGACAGTACATATGTATAAATCTCATATCTTTTATACATATACATATATGTAAACGTCAATATTCTTAAAGATAGTATACAGGATGTCCCGAATTTAAATGGCAAAACTTCAAGAGCGTGTAGGGGACCGAAAAACTAAGACAAGAAGTCCTTTAGAGGTTTGCTCTATTTTTGGTCTATTTTAGAGAAAATCGTAAAAATTCAATCTCTCATTATCAGTTGCTCTCTTGAGTTGATTGGCACCAAATAAACTTTCTGCTTCAAGGTTCCTTACATATGTAAACACTTGATGTTATCCTTTACGGTGTCAATCAATTCAAGAGAGCAATTAAGAGACCGAATCATAGATGCAGTGCACCAAATATCACTAGAACAATGTTTAACTGCAATTAATAAGGTCAGTGCTAGATGTAATGCTTGCATTGCTGCAAGAGGGCAACATTTTGAACAATATCTGCATTAAATAGATGATAACGTAAATAAAATGTAAATAAATAAGTAAAAAAAAAACGAAAACTTGTTTTACTTCTCTTTTTGTGATTTTCTCCAAAATGGAACAAAAACGAGCAAACCTCTAAAGGACTTTCTGTCTTAGCTTTTCTATCCCCTACACGCTCCTAAAGTTTTGCCATTTAAATTTGGGACACCCTGTATATTGACATTTATTTAACGATTTAATGAATTCGCACAAAACACAGATATAGCTGTCTTCCTCGACAGCTCGTCAGTCTACGACGATTTTAATGCACATTTGCAAATTGACGTACAATACGAACCGTAATAAAACGCCTAATGGCTTTCAATGGGATTAATTTACAACTCGCGGTACAGAACCCCGGTCACCGAGTATCAGATCGCCACTATTTTCACTAGTAAATCATTCCATGTGACAATGATCATTTTTTTCGAACATTACAAATAATCTATTCGAGATTTTGATCACTTTGAAATATGAAATCATTAAGAGATTCTAAGATTAATTTGTATCGAGCGCTTTGCGAATTTTGTAATATTTTCAGAGATATATATGGTTAAATATTCTTTTTGGTTTCTTTCGAAAATATTGATTTTGCAAAGCACTCGGTATAAACTGGTCTATTTAGTCTCGATAAATCAGTTTCGGTATAAACCAGTTCTAGAATTTTTTGAACTGTAATATATTTTAAGATGATTGAGATCCCGAGAAGTCATTTTTTTTAATACTTTGAAAAGTGATAATTTTTGTCGATTTTTGTGTGTTTTATGGAATGGCTGATTTTTGAAATTTTAATTTTAGATAATATCCAGAGAACTGCTTGAGTAATACATAACATTCGAAACACAATATATATTTTAATTGCACTTCTTATTAAATCGATTTAATAGAGCGTAATAAAAAAAAATTTGTAATCTTAATCTTCGATCTTAATCGATAAGAAATTTTATTTTACTACTGAAAAATATATATGTCTGAGAAAATCTTTTTGTGTATGTGTGTGTATGGTGATAGATATTTTATTTGAGGAAAGCATAAAAAAATTGAACTTTAAAATATATGAGGCGTAACCGCAACATATTTCCTTTTTATATATTTTTGTGTTTGCATTTTCGCGATAATAAACGGCATTATCGATAAGAATAATTAAAAATAATTAAAAGCATATTTCTGGCGAATGTTCGTGCTTTTTGATTGGTTGTGTCCGAGTAACGCGATACTATCTCAATTAAATAACATAAAACGCTAAATATATCAAGCTTAAATACGTCAAGCGTGTTATCGTCATTGTTTATTCTCGATACGAACATTTTTTATTTTTATCTAAATGAGAAATTACTGTATTAATGAATTACAAAAAAATATTGAATTTAATGCAAGCGTATAGTATTTTAATACTGTCGCGTATATAATCCATATTTTTCGTCGGTTGCGTTGCATTTTAAGCCGCGAATGCAGCTGAATATAGTCGTCCGGCATTTATGGAGATCCCGCTGTCTCACCGATCTCTGTCGAAACAAACGTACATACATATCGCGACGCGTACTTTGAACATCGTCCATTATCGTTCGCGTGAAAAATTAATTGGATAAGTGACGGCTGATTAGCCGTCTGTACGTCGGAATTCGGATCATTGGTCGAAAGACTGGTTTAAAATTAATCTTAAATGATGAATTTCATCAAAGCTTACCTGTTGTGTGAACAAAGATTATGCGTTTATCGAAACTTCGACGATTTTGCATGGAAATCTTTCACTCTTTACCCATTTTATTTTTAAAGAAAAAGTTATGCGATTACTCTTCGTAATTCGGATATTTTTGTTGAAATTTGACTGTATTCTGATGATCAATTTTTTTATCAACGATCGCCAAAGTTTCTCGATGAATCTTTCGCTTTTAATACGTTTTTAATATTTATCATTTCGCTCTTTTTTTTTCTTCATAAGTTCATCGCGCGAATAACGTTAATTCGATTTTAACTTTTATATTCAAATGTTTGAAATTAATCGCGAACGTGTGAAAGTCGTGAATTTTCTTGGGATCGCCTTTGAAACTAAAGGAATTAACGAACAGAGAAAGTCTTAACGATCGAAGCACATCTCCTTTCCACAATTCCTTCGAAATTGTTGTGAAGGAGAAAATCAACCGCGAGATACATATACCGAGATGAAATGCGCAGAAAATACGCGTATAGATAATAAAATGTACAATAGAAATCGAGAATGCGAAAGTGTAGAACGGAGAATAATCCGATTTTAATTTTTTGATTTTCTTGCAGTAATAATGAACTAAAAAGCCAAAAATCATATAATGGTTTTTTTTTTTGCGTAAAGTAATTTTTTTAAATATTTCCCGAAAGAAAAATTCGCGCTTTCTTGCTTCCGATATTATAATATGATTGCAACGAGAAAACAGGAGTAATTAATTAATTGAGCTTCTTAATGAGATACTTTGCGTCAAACGCGTTTTTATAAATAGCATTATTCGCATTATATAATTTAAATTTTTCTTTTAAAAATAACTTGTAACGATTAAGAAGCCTTGAAAAGAATTCGCAGCTGTTTAATAATAAGTACTATAATCGTAACGATGAAGAGAGAATAATTATTTTGGATATCCGTTTTTGTAATATGATGTATTAAAATCTTGCATCTTGTCTTTAGAATATGTAACATGTTAAAATTATTTATCGTTGAGTCTTCTTTAAGAGCATAATTTCATTCGAATTCATATGCGCAATACATTCCTATTTTGCAATTTCCAAGGGCGTCTATGTACTGAGACCGCATCAGCAAAGTGTTGAAGAATGACTCTGTATTTTTTTTTTTTTTTTTTTTTTTACCGCACGATGACAATTCTTATTGCTTGGCGACAGTAATCAATTCCGAACTATTTCTTCACCAGAAAAACAAATAAAAGATATAGAACGGATTTTGTTTATTTCTACGCTCGCGCGATTTTCGATAAAAATGATAAAGCCGAAAACAAGATAACAAAATAATAATAATAATTAAACAATTAAAAAATTTTTTATATCACGTATATTCATCCGTCGAAATTTCTCGTCTCTTTTGTTGTGCATCATCATAGGAATTTATTAATATAATACTGGGCAATAGGGATCCAGTAAATCTTATCGTTAGTTAAAAAATTAGTTATAACATTCATTTGAAAGGAAGAAATATTATAATATTATAATATCGGAAGCAAGAAAGCGCGAATTTTTCTTTCGGGAAATTTCAAAAAAATTACTTTACGCAAAAAAAAAAATTATATGATTTTTGGCAATTTTTTTAATTGGCTGCACAATTTTCGATAAAAGATACTTTATCGAAGTAATTTATTTTTATTTAAATTAGTAGGCTGTCTTATAATATGATCTTATTTGATACTAATTTGCTTGCGTAACAAAATTATTTATTGCCGTGTCCGCGAAACTAATATAATCGTTAATTTTTAATGATCTCTTAAAATACTGAACAATAGTGAATACGCTAGTTACGCCTTCGTCATTAGAAGCTTGCGGCGAGAAAGAAACGTATATTGTGCATCTCATACGTTTACATTTAGAATCATTTTTCTGAAAATTATGCAAGCATTTAAACAAATATACTCTATATCTTCTAGTTGATCTTCTCAACATCCTCTCTCGCTGAATTATATAATTTACTGGACGTCCCGTATACTTAATAAATCTCCGCGTCTCTTATCACCTTCTTTAAATAGGACCATAATATTCTGCAACTGCATCAACGTTGTTGCACGTTTCTTGTGCCCCTTGAAAAAATAATAATTTTTCGGAGTAAGTGTCCAAAAATTGTTCAGAGTGACTGATACGAGACTGATAGACAATCGTCCCACACATCCTCCACGATCCAACTCTCCTTCATCCCCCCCCCCCCTTCTCTTCCCCGATTCTCGTGATTCAGAAGGTCATGCGCAACCACCCTCCGCTCCCCTTTTCACGTACCTTGAAAACGTAGTTTCGAGTTCACGCACGCATGCATCGCACTGCACCATCATCGCAGTAGAGTCAGTGAGTCAGTGAACCGTCTACGGTGGCGGTGGCGGTGACGACGGAGTGGTTCTCCGATGGTTACTTAACGTGTTGCGGTAGAAAGTCGACGATAGTCGACGACGTTAGATCGACCGGACGGGCTGGTGCGATCGTCGTATCAAGAATTCAGACCTCGTCGGATTTTGTCTGCTCTCTCTCTCTCTCTCTCTCTCTCTCTCTCTCTCTCTCTCTCTCTCTCTCTCTCTCTCTCTCTCTCTCTTTCTTTCGTTCCGTCGGAAGCGAGTCGCTTCGTCGATCCATGGATCCCACGAGCTGCGAGATCGACCGCGTCTGTCCGCGATATCTGCTACCGCGCACGTTGTTTCGCGAAGATAATCCCGCGACATCGTCGATATACCACTGATCATCGATCGGGTTAATCATGGCCAACGATCGATATATCATCGATTGACCAACGTGTGTATGTAGTGCGTACAAGACGGTTTTGTTTCCCCCGAATTAGTTGTTCGAGTTGAAGTACATTGAAAAAGAGTGCCGGAAACGAGGATGGACGGTCTCATCGAAATCTTCCTCTTCTGCGGAGTGCTTTGCTACTTCTTTAATCTCAGGTAATTCAATCACGGAGAGGAGACAATGTGTTCGTGTGCCAATAATTCGAATGTTATATTAAAATATTAAACTTGATATACTCGTAGAAAATTTTTAATAATTTCATAGTAATTTACTAGTTATGTTCCTACAATATCATCGATTCGTTACAAACTCCGGCGATTTTATAAAAGACAACATGATTATTTTCACTATAACACAAAAAATTATTTTAACTATTATATCCATGTGGACTATAATTGTATTTTAATTTCTTTAGGGACAGATTTATTGAAGCCGGAAAAAAATTATTTTATTATTTTTGTTTAATTATATTTTTTTTAGAATATATTTATAATTATCAAATAAAACAGAAAATTGAAGAATATTTGAAATCTCTGAGAAAAATAATGTACATGCACATATATATATAGCCATTGTACGTTAAGATAAACTATTCGTGAAAAGATTTTATATACTAAAATTTTTTGTACCCATACGATATTCTTTAAGAGGTTTTAGTGGTCGTTTAATTTTAAGCTTATATTGCATAGAATGTTACTTTGAATCGAGAATTTAGACGGCGACGTTTAGCGTTGCGAGAGATATCGAGTTTTAAGACGCAAATCATGTAAATAGTTTGATGAGAAAAAAAAGAGATTATCATGTTTCGTCGAGAGGTTTTTATATCGATTGGGACTTGTGGAAAAACACGAGTAGATTTTCATTTCAGATTTCTTTTTATAATTGACTCAGAATTTTATCTTATCGTAAGGTATCTAAAGTATCTTATCGTATTTCCAGATGTAGTTAGATGCATTCTGAAATGAAATTTGGCAGTTTTTAGAAAATCGTAGAGTTTTCATAGAATTTCCACGATGAAAAGTTTCACTTTTTTCATGCTTCACAGATATCTTTTACCGATTCTTGAACGAAAACAAATCATTGATTTTCATTTAGAATAATCATTGATTTTTCAGTTCAATCTTCATTATCTATAGTAGAGAAAGTAATTCTGGCGGTAAACTCCTTAATTAGTTTAATTATACACGGCAAGTTTGGATATCATAATATATCATTGCAATATATATGTATGTGTATGTTTGATATATTTACAATATTTATATAATATTTGTATTTCATAATCTTCTCAAATGTGTACACTTTCTTTTTCATCGTCTTCACAATTTTCATTTCTGATCATTTTCAGCATTTATCTTAGGTATTATGTTCGCGAATAATAAAGTTTATCTTTTGCTGTTATTTAAATCATTAAGTTTCGAGTCCCGTTGATAAATCGCTAAAGAATGATCTTTATGTACGTATAAGACAATAATTTTCTGTGATTTAATATTATTATAATATAAATTATACGATACATTTTTGTGTTTTGATTATCTTTGATTTAATATTTAATTAATTTTGTCTCTCTCAACAGTTGATCTTATTTCCTGTTTTGATAGCATGCGATGTATAAATGTTTGCTCATTATCAAGAGTGATGTCAAAATGTCTCGCAACCCTTGAGTTCATTACACGTGTGCTACATTGACCTGAAATATATTTATTGATCGAGATATCGTAATATATCATTGCTATATATATATATATATATATATGTATGTGTATGTTTGATATATTTACAACATTTATATAATATTTGTATTTCATAATCTTCTCAAATGTGTACACTTTCTTTTTCATCGTCTTCACAATTTTCATTTCTGATCATTTTCAACATTTATCTTAGGTATTATGTTCGCTAATAATAAAGTTTATCTTTTGCTGTTATTTAAATCATTAAGTTTCGAGTCCCGTTGATAAATCGCTAAAGAATGATCTTTTAGAATAATCGGTCGTTGTAAAATAGATAGAATCGTTTTAATCGCTCTTAAATGCAATGAAGTTCATTGGGAGAGCTCGATTTTCGATGTAAAAATTTTCGCGAGCTCAATATGTATCGCCGACGACCAGGTGTCGAAAGATATTCTGGAAACCTTGCTACGTGTCAACATTATTCTTTCTCGCTTGCAGAATAAGATATCTGACAATTCCGCGAATACATGTCCGATCTGGTTATTGACTCGTTATGCGTCGAAATACACGCTTACTGTCAAAAGTGCATTATACGCGATTTCATCGCGATCTTGCTCCACTTTATTACGAGTCGCGTCTTGTCGAGTATGATTCCTACACATATGCTGATGCCAAAGGTGACGATAATTTTCCTTTCTCATGGCAACGCGTGCGACGTAATCGGACGATCATGCTGAAATAAGGCTACATATATATTTGAATTCGAATTACATCAGAAATCATAATACTAATCCGATTACTCAAGAATCTCTTTCAATTGAAAAATGTCTTTATTATCTAGCTGTTTCATTAATTCGAATGCCAATAATCTTAAATAAGTAATATTTTATTAAGAGAATAATCATAATAATTTTTTTTTTTTAATTTTGGCGTTTTATGTGATATTTAATCTGTCAAAAAACATGCCTATGAAAAACATGCTTTTCTTATCTAATTTCATTTTTAAAATTCATTCTGGTTCTAATTTCCAGCATAGATGCATGTTGTGTGTTTTTTTTTCCTTCACATGTTTAGAAAAATATCAATTTTAAATATGTGTGTGCGGCAAAGAAACTGAAATTAACAAATGGTGCAACTTTAATAATGTAAATTTTAATAAAAAAATAAAAAGAACTGCAGTTACATGCACATTTGAAAACTAATATCGTGAAAATTCAAGCGATATTTCTCATATTTATTCAGTTTTAGTAGCAGTGTTCTAAACGTTACTATTAACACACAATATATAACAAGGACTCTCACTGTTTATTGCGAGTAATCGGTAATTTCCATTGCTATTGTTCAGCACGGTCGACCATTAAGTTCGATAAGTCAGTGAAATAATGCGCATATCTTAGTTCCACACAATACAAAAATTTCGATATCGATAATCCGACTTGCCTCAATAGAAATAAGTTCATAGTTCTGTGCTGGGTCGAGCAAACTAACAAAATAACATCTCGTATGATAACATACGTATGATCTGTCGCATTAGTATGTTAGTGCAAAAGTATGTAATAATTTATATATTTTTACAATCTAATCTATTAGATTATATGTCTATATTCATCGAATCTCGATTATGTTTACGAAGTTTTTTGAACTGCTCCGGACGAGCAATTTAAATAAATTTCACCCTGTCTGGATGCACAATGTGAACGTAATATTATACTCGCTAATGCATTTATTATAATGCATTGCAAAATCATCGCAATTGAAATATATCAAAATGCATCGAAATGTATCTTGCGAGATTTAAATAACGATTTTCTTTTGGCGCTAATTTAAATATTATTTTCATCGCATTATTATTGCTTTCTTTGCCGGTTATAGAAGATTACAGAAGCACAGTTGTCTCAAGATAAGTTTTATAATTATAGTGATAGCAATAAATTTTTAATTATATATTGGTCCTTCGAAATGATGAATTGACATGATTTCAAGCGAACGTAGCGCGAAAAAGACCTTTGGTTCCGCGATCGCGCTTTCTCGTTTTTATCATTCCGTCCATCGTTCAAGAACCATTGAATGTTTCATTTCAGAGTCCTATGGCAATATTTCTGTCTTTCTTGAATTATGTTTTAAATCGCAGTGTCATTCTCTTCCGCTCTTCAGTTTTTCCCCTCGCACGCGTTATTCACGCGATAGATTTATCAACAGTGGACAGTGGACTTTGATAATAATTATTAACCGAGTCCAAACTCTTGCTTCTTTTATTTTTAGCAGCTGTAAATACAAAATCATCATCGAGCTTGTTATCGGCCATCCGGACAATCTTCAATATGTCGTAACAACATTGAACATTCATTCGTTTTTGTTATGATGTTTCGGTACTGCACTGATACTCCCCAGAAATTTTCCTCATTGATTTTATGTATTCCTCTTTTTTTTTTTGAACTATTTTTCTCTTTATGTTTTGAAAATCAATTAAAACGATTTAACTTTTTAAGTAAGCTATTTAATTATTTTATAATGTGGATTTTTTTTTCTTTGATTTATCATTATATTAAATCTTTCTTCTGGAAGAATTAAAAAAAAAGGGTTTCTATATCGATCATGTTTTCAATATTTTCGAATTTGAATTTTGAATCAATTTTCGATTAAGAGTATTGATCAGTTCCCTTAACGATTTAATTTACTATCTATTTCTTTCTGATGGTATTTGTGCCATTTTGCCAATAGGATTCTAAATCGAAAAAAGTATCGATATCTTTTTTTTATAAAATCATCCCTAGCTTGCGGTGCAGAAAAGAACCGCAAATACGTAATAGAATAGTTTCTGCGGAAACGATTTCTTATGTTTAATGTATACCGCACATACGTATGCAAGCGACACGCATAAATCAACCGAGACTTCGCGCAATTTGCGTTCGTCAGAATACAAAGTAAGAGATGCACTCGTTTCCCACATAGAGAGCAACACTTAATCCTTCATTTATGTAACCGCACACGCGCGATATTGCATATACGCAAGATCGTATGATCGAAGATTCCATATTTAATTGCTATTATAATTTTCTTTAATGATATTTTTTGTTAAAAACTAGATCAACTGGTTTTTGCGAAAATATTCTTATTTTCCTTAGATAATGATAGGCAAAATTGCTTATTTTTTTTAGATAATATACAAAATTGCTTATTTTTTTTTAAATAATAATATGCAAAATTGCTGGGGAAAAAATTATGGCTATTAATTTATTTGCAGACACATGTGTATGATTTTGATTAAAAATTCTTAAGTTCTTTTCGAAGAAATAGGATAGAAAGATAGAAAAAGATACAGACAAAAATGTACCAAGTATCAATTTATATGTATGAGTTTTGTACAATTGTCCATCTATTAAATATATTTTTTATATAACTTTTGTCACATATATTTCATATTATTTTATATTGATCTTGATATTCTTCACATATAATATGAAGAAATGATATTGACGATATATTGAAAATAAGATTAGTTTATGAATAATATCACGACAATTATGTTACGTCAGAAGCAATAAGTTGTTTTGATTTTTCTTGTGAAAAATACGTCAAACCAAGTCAATTTTTTCTATATTATAATTCGCATTTGATAAATATAAATTGATAAATTGTACTAACGACTTCCTTGTCATTTTCGGGAATTAATAAATAGCTATAATAAATGGCTGAGTAGAAATTTTAAGAATGATATAAAATAAAAGATATAATAAAATAAATTTAACAAAAAAAGAAGAAGTAATATGTTTTTATGGTAATCAAGACCACACACACACATACACACGCGCACGCACACACACACACCCAGGGTGTCCCATAATTCGCGGATCACCCGTCAATATTGTCAAGTTTATATATATATTATATATATAAACTTGACAATATTGAAAATAAATAATCGCCCAAAAAATTTTACCTCCATTTAGAATTAAAGTTTCTGTCTTTATACAGAGTGCAAGTTTTTATTTTGAATGTAAAGATTGGATCACCGCTCATTGTTGTACATTAACTTGTTTCAATTTTTTTTTATCTTACTAATTTGCCGCACATTATATATATTTATGATAATGTACGGCAAATTAGTAAGATAAAAAAAAAATGATAATAAAAATGTATTTCTTTTTGTTTGTTGACTTTTTGGCTCAATTTTTAGCGTTATATCTATTTTAGATTATTTGATATATTACATCTTTCTCTGTTAATGTTTCTCGCATAACCCTGGTCGTACTACGCCATTGTCGGGATTGTATGAGCCTAATCGACTGTAACTCTTGGCAATCTCTCGCTTCTGGACCATCACCATGAAGTACAGTCTTCGTGACGATTGCGCTCGCAGCCATTGCTATACACGACACATAAATTGAAAATCACGCGATACATTGTATGCTAAAAAGTTCATTGATTAGAATCTTTTTTTAGCTTCATTTATATCACACTCAGAACTAGAGCGATAAAAAAGATGAATCAGGGATAAACTATTTTATATAAACATTGAACATTCAACTTTCTATGTGTAATGCAGAAAATGCAATAAAGTGCACTGCTGTGCTTAAACCATGATCTGAGAAAATAAAAATTTATACAAATTAAAGGTTCTAAGTTAAATATATCATTTCTAATCAGAGCTATCAATTTTAATAAAAATATATAATATGATTCTTAATTAACTTTAATTATTTATTTGTCATATACGAATTGGTCGATTATTATATTCACATATGAGCAATTTTTATTCAAAATTAAATAAAATTTTATGATTCGAAGAATTTGTTGCGAATTATAATTCTTTGAAGAGAATTATAATTCTTTCGTAACTTTATAAATTTATTTATTATTTTTTAAATGTATTTTAATAACTTTTCAATTTTAAAATGTTATGCCAGTTTTAAAATTTCATATTCTATTAATTATTAGCTTTTTTTTTGAAGATTAATTTCTCAATAAAAAAATAGTCAAGTTCCAAAAGATGCTAAAGATTTTATCACTCGGTTACTTCTTTAATATCGTTTATATCGTTTGATTGCTTACAAGAAAGATTATCGATGCATTGAGAAAGAAATATCAAAATTTTTTTCATTCAATCTCGGAGTATCTAATAAGAGAGAAAGTGCATCCCACAATGGGACGCGAAAGACATCAGATGTATTATCGCGATTCGTTCATTCCGTTTCCAATAAGAAGCATAATTAAGCGTGTCTTAACAATATGCTCTTGCAATTATGTTGTTCCGCAATAGTTTTTCCGCTTTCTCGATTTTCCGGGCCGGATACATTGGTGACGAGCGCATCATGCGTATCACACGATTGCGGATCCGATGGCAATTGATCGCAAATCTACTTTTTAATAGCTATAATAAAATTCGTAATTTTGTCTGACTAATTGTACATTCTTTCCGCTCGCGTAAAATTTGTTTCCTTAAACATTGGCGTATAATATTATTTCTACTTAAATATCCAATGTGCATTAATGTATAATGTTATTTAGTAGCACTATAAAATGAAAATAATCATTTTTCTATTATATTATATTCCAACTTTTATTCTCAACGAAATTTTATTAGGGATTTATTTTCTCTGTATCATTCTAATTTCATTACTTTTTACTTAATTTTTTATTTTTTAGTTTGTTTAATTTTTGTGTTCGTCTATACCAATTTGCAGACCCAATAATATGGTGGGCGTGCTATCTACGCGTTTGCAGGAAGTATACGCCAATTGGGAAGCCAGGACGGAAGTGCGAAATGCGGAATCGACGGGCAGTCGATT
This sequence comes from Polyergus mexicanus, assembly GCF_030449975.1. Classification (NCBI taxonomy): domain Eukaryota; kingdom Metazoa; phylum Arthropoda; class Insecta; order Hymenoptera; family Formicidae; genus Polyergus; species Polyergus mexicanus. The sequence goes on along the minus strand of NW_027223327.1, from coordinate 8,163,858 downwards.
CACACTGGACGGTAACGGCAATTTTCTTTTCATTCGTTTTGAATTTATTTTTGCTTAAAAATTTAAGTTAGGACTGTATAGTTATTAGAATCGACAAGGATCGTCTCGCGTATAATTATCTTCTTGCAGTGAAATTCCATCAAATGAAATGCACATCCGAATAGACACTCTTAATTTGCGAAATATTATGTGCCATATTTGTTTAACGACTCTAAGAGCAAAGATTATTTTCCACATTATCTTTTTCTCGAATCAGCATTTAATAATACTGCTGCAATATATTTATTAATTTTTTATATCAGTAACGCAACAACAAACATCTACTATACTTTATTTCTATTATTGATCTTATTTCATATTTTTAATTTGATTTAACAATCGATGAGTCTTTGTTTCGCAAATTTTCTTTTCTTATATATTTTAAAACTAGGTAAATTATTATACTGTCTACCTGGTAAAGTTCTTTGTTATCATCTTTTATATAGACGACTTTTTTTGTAATGAGATACACTTGAATTAAACACGATACGTTCACGATTACAGGTCTTCGGCAGGCCGGGCACAATTCTCGGCGATATAAGATTCAAGAGAGGGAAGATTGGCGTAAGCTACGCGATTTCTCGTTGTACAAGATTAAGGAAAGCGAGCCCCTACTGCCACGGACCAGACAAAAGCTTTCGTTTCTGCAACAGTGCTGCAACAAGTGCACGCCCGCATCCAGAGTGAGTTTTTGTACGCGTGACCTATCGCCGTCTTTTATCTCGACTAGTCGCGCAAACCCGACTGATTTGTCAATCATCGACATCTTCTCGCGTGTTCATTGCCAATCTAGTCTATGGCGCAATTTCACGCGTGGGCGTGCACGGGTCGAATTAAAATGGCGTAGTTAGTTTAACTTATCGAATTTATATCATTAAATACCGGCGACCTCCGGTTTGATTGTTGTCGATCCATTGTTCGTCGATGCATAAAGTTGAGGGGATACGGTGTAGCGAGGTGAATAAAGATCTATCTTGAACTGTTTGTGATTTCTAATAAAATCGCTAAAAAATTAGTGAAAATTATTTTAATTATTGAAGTATATTATATATGTAATTTAATCTATATTAAATATCTTATCCTATCTTAATGCATTGTAACTTAAAAGCATCTTATAACATTCAATATTTTATAACTAATACCTAATAGACACGTTTTTATGACTTATCTACAAAATATTTGCTTTATGAGTTTATTTATTAATCAGAATTTAATCGATATTTATTTGAGATATTAAAGAGAGGGCTATTTGATTATTATTCGTGGTAAAATTTTTTAGAGAACTCAATATTATCTAGGATCTAAAGCAATAATTCGTTTTGTTTATACGAAGATTGTCAAAATTCATTACATCTTTATTCGCGAAACCGATATTCGTTGACAGTCATATCATTGCAATACGACCTAAATGTGCGTAAGAGAAGTCGCGTGCTTTAGTCGTTATTTAAAATCACAAGAAAGATTTCTATATGTCGTCGGACGACATGAACGACACTAAAAATACATTTAGTCGAGATCGTTTAGCCAGATGCTACGTTCCTTAGTCTCGTAACCACGCGGAGCGCGAGTTTTATGTATTTGTCTCGTGACTTTTCGCAATCACATTTTTTACAACAATTCACACAATTGCTGACTCGCGTTATCGGTACAACTTCCATAAGATATTCCGTTTGTTTTTACACCCACGATCGTGATCTATTTTTTGATATGCAATTAGAGAGACCGTGTAAGAGCAAGGTGTAGTAGAGCATCGCGAGCAACGATGACACAAATAAATCGTTCAAAGATCAACCGTCTGTAAAGATTTCAAGACGAAATTCTGCGAACGGCATCTTGTCATTCAATTTACATGAAACGCGCGCCCGTGCTTTTATGGCATTATTTGTGTGTATGACGCATCGACTGCTGCATTATTGTCTAATAGATCAGAATCATATGATTGAACGTCACTCGTTATCGACAGTGCTTTTGCGATATATGCAGTTATTATATCTTCATTAGCTAATTAAAAGATGTCCTCTGACACACGTTTAATTATATAACTACTCTTTAATATTATTTGCTCATCTTTGGATAAGAGCAATTATCACGCACGTATATGCGCATCAATGCGTGAGTTTTACCCTGATGGGAACTTAAATCCTCTCCGAAGCAGAATCGGAAAAAAAGAGATCCAGTTTGGTGACACATATATTTCGAGTTATATTTAATGAGCGCTACGCTTTTTTTTTGTGTCTGTAAGATATTTTAGATGACTTTGAATTTTTCATATTTCTTATAATTATCTCGATAATGATGTTGAATGAAGATTTTATAATTTGATCAGAAAATCAATGTAAATAATTATGCTTTAAAGTGATGGAAAAGTGTCTATAAATTTATGAATTACGAGAGATTTTGTAATCGTTATCACATAACAATAATGGCAGTTGATATGTTTACATTAAACATGTATTTGATTTTTTGATGGTAAGAGAAATGTACGAGGAACCACGTGGATTCGTATCACGATGGTGGCGTATTGTAATCGTTCGGGGATACCCAAAAAATGTAAGTTAGCGATAACAAGCTAACATAATTAATTTTATAATATTTTTATCCTGAATGTTCCAAAATTTCTGATTAGAGAACTAGAAAAATTAACTGTAAAGTAGTCGTAATTGGAAAGTCACTTATGTTAGTTCAAAACATTATTTCCTTACAAATTTCTAAAGAAATAAATTTTAACCTCTTCCTTGTGCTTCCTCTTACTGTATATTGTATATTTTATATGTGCATGCATATATATATATATAATGTAAATTTTAATATATATAATCTCTTCAATCTTATAATCTCAAAAAAATACATGTTTTATTTTTTACTCGACAGGAGTCGTTAGTAACTGCTGTGCGCGAGAAACAGCAACTGTATCCATTCGGTCTGAACATATTGCTGGTAAAACCAGGTCCCACACTTTTCTCAAGAATATTCAATTGTGTATCTTATGTCTCGAGCTTCAAGAGGTATAACTATCCAATGATCACTCAGACGGTAAGTTTCTATTACATAAAAATAATTTTATCTTTGTCAAAGATTCATACTCTCGTTGTGCGCCGTAGATCCTGAACGACGAACGATTGAAAGACGCTATCACGCTAACTGCCTGGGAAACAGTTAAAAATGAGGGTTGCAGTGAGGACAAAGCATTCGCGAAGGCGAAAACCAGGGCCAAGAACATACTACTGCAAATGGAGAGCAGATGCAGCGACGCCTTGCTCAAGATAATCACGTGGCTAATGTATAAACTACTGCCCTGTTTCATACAATCCGCCGTTGTATTGCCCTCACAAATAGAATTGTTAAAGAAGGCGAACGACACCGGTTTACCGCTTGTGCTGCTACCGCTGCATCGCAGTCACCTAGATTACATAATGATCAGCGTTCTCATGGTTACGAATAACATAAGAAATCCGTTAATTGCAGCAGGGGATAATTTGAAGATTCCATTTTTTGGGTAAGCTTAGGATCTAACACCAATCTCTTATTCTAACAGTTATCTAACGTTTATAAAAATACATTTGTATATCGATTGATATTAGATGGTTGCTGAGAGGTTTGGGTGCTTTCTTCATCAAACGTCGTATCGATCCGATAATGGGACGCAAGGATCTTCTCTACCGCGCGATTCTGCAGACGTACATCATGGAGAATCTTCGTGCCGGATATAATATGGAATTCTTTATGGAGGGCGGTCGCACGAGAACCGGCAAGCCTTGCATGCCGAAAAGCGGTATTTTAAGCGTCATTGTCGACGCGTACATGGACGGCACAATCGAAGATGCATTATTGATACCGATAGCGATGAATTATGAACGACTGGTGGATGGAAATTTCGTCAGGGAACAATTAGGACAACCGAAGAAAATGGAGACTTTTGCTTCGGCGATAAAAGCCATGTGGTCAACGCTCATGGGCCACTATGGTATCGTTAAGATCGATTTCTGTCAACCGTTTTCTCTTAGGGTGAGATAATTATTCTTACATCAAATAAAAATTTGCCATATCGGTAACTACAAGAGCTGTTAATATAGAAAAAGTTTTCAACAGGAAATGGTAAAGACCTTCCAAGCTCAGCAGAATAGAATCCTTCTTCGATCACCATCGAAACGACCTTTAAAATATACTATGTCGAATTCATCTCTTTACGGTACAGATGTTATTGTAGAAGAACATCGTCAATTGGTGGATATGATTGCCCGCCATGTTGTGTATGGTGAGTAAAAATGATTATTATAGAATTTTGTCGGCTTTCCTATGAATTAAATATTACTTGGATATATTTTTCTATCAATCGCAAAATAATATTATTCAAATGACACTGATTTCTTACAGAATCAGCAAAATTTAATGCACTTTCTCTACTCTTTCTTATAAAATAATTTTTTATTAATTTGGACTATTATCTTTAATCGCTTCCAGATTCGTCCAAATCCACACCAATCATGTCGACCAATGTTGTTGCATTTTTACTATTAAATAGGTTTAGAGATGGTTGTACATTAGATAAATTGGTCGAAGCGTTTGAGTTGATACGGCTAGAGCTGGAATTTAACAACATGAATGTAGCCTTTTGCGGAGAGAATATTGATATTGTTAAACACGCGGTTAGTGGACAATAAATAAAATGTAGAGCTGTAGAAAAAAAAAATGAATAAATTTATCAATCGTTGAATTATATAGCTGGATATTCTGGGCCCAGGGTTAGTGATGCAACAGCGACAAGAAATCACTGAATCTGTCGATGGCGATCAGTCTTACAAATCAAACGTTGTCATTGCAATCCGTCCTGTGTCAATTTTACCAAATGTGATTGAGTTATCGTACTATAGCAATACTATGTTGTTATATTATGTTATGGACAGCATAGTAGGTAAGATATTCAACAGAACCGGCGAGTCGCTTTTGATTCTGTAACGAAATCTGTTGTTATATTTTCAGTAACTGCTTTGTATGCTGAATTGCAGTCACAGATTAACGATCCGATCGCAATTGCCGAGAACAATATTACAGTGCTTCAAGGCAGTTTGATCGATCGAACATTCAAATTGTGTGACATTCTGAGGTATGAGTTCATTTTCTGCAAGCCTTGCCAGGAACTTGAAGATATAATTCTCGACACGATATATAAATTTACACATAAAGGCATTATCAGTAAACAAGAGGTATGTTTTGTGTCTTTCGATAGATAATCAAATATCTCTCCTTTGGATCGATATAAAAAAAAAAAAATGATTTTGACAGAGAGCTTACCTTGAGGATGAGCTTTGGAGTAAAAGATATGCGACAAGTTTTGACGACAGTTCGGATGAAGAATACCAGAGAGAACAAAAAATCTGCAATATTAAATATAATGTAAAATGAATTTTTTAAACATTGATAGAATATTTTTGTGTATGAAAATAGCTATATATAACACTGTAATAACGAAATAACATTAACTAATAAAGAATTCAGTTGGATATACTAGTGCACATTGGTGGACATTAAAGATTATTGTACACAAATTTACAATATAAGCATCAGTAACTAAACATTAAGATAATTAGTATTAATAGTATGAGTTATCATTAATTATATACTAATTATATAAGAGCATGATTTCATATTTGTGATTCATATGTTTTTTAATCATTTTTAGTTGAGTTTAAACCCAGAGCACTCCAGTCACTTGGAATTCCTGCATATGGCATTACGGCCGTTAATCGATACGTATACATGTAGCGCTTTCAATTTGATGAAGCTAGTCGGTCGTCAACTCTGCGAGCGAGATTTAGTCCAAGAAGTATTGAGCGAAATCAAAACTAATTTGGACGGAGGCATAGTTAGCTACGGTGAGTAATAATGTCTATAAAAATCAATGATTTCAATTAGATTCAAATATAATTGTTGTAAAATTTTGTTCACTTCAATTTTGCATTTTGCGTAAATTTGTTTACAATATGCGAAATAATTATGCAGTTTTGTGAGGCCAAAAAGATCGAGATTTTTTCATGTGAATTCTTTTTTATTCTGGTATTTTTTTTTCTTGTTATAATAGGAGAGAGTTTATGCGTCGACCCAATAAAGAACTCCTTCAAGCTTTTCGAAAAGTGGAATGTCTTAGAGTGTCACATGCAAGAAAACATTAAAATTTTCTACTTGAAAGAAGATTACGATAAGGAGGTGATAACGAAAAACGTATACGATACTATAGCAGCTTTTAAATGGACTAGAAACGTGAATTAAAATGTGATGATACTTTCTATTTTACATAATCAAAAAGAACTCCTAATATTTTTTTATATCTTTTACAACATCTTATTGTAATATGTTCGTTCAAATGTTTTTTGTAAACATTGTCGTACACGTGTTTAAATACATATAACTATAAGTACACATAATACATATGTATTATAGTATATATTTATGTGAATATAGTGCGTACATATATGTATACATACATATATATATATATATATATATATATATATATATATATATATATATATCATATATAATATATGTATATATTATATATAGTTTTATTTTAGAGATAAATTAAAGAAACTGTTATAGTATATCACTTGTGGATGTTCCTAAAAGCAATATGCAATTCACGTTCACAATGAAATACTTAAAGTCCTATTAATGAGAAACTGTACAAATGCAAGATCATAAACTATAGATCTGATTGATTGGTTGTATCATAAAATATTTGTACGAATAAACAGGTAATATTATTTTGTCTAAAGACGTTGATTGATTTGTAACTCATAATAAAGATAAAAATAATTGTGCACATGTGTGTTTATTTTTCAATGATCTTGTTTCATTATTAATTTAATAATTTGTTAAATATATACCTCCAACCAATGTTTCTTTTAAATTTGTAAAGATTTTATATATCCATCTGCAATGTAAGTACTTTAAAATTTTACAGTCGACGAAATCGCGGGTAACTTCTCCTGAGACCCATGCACTTTTCTCTATCGATGAAGAGCGCGTCTGTTTCGGACTTCAAATCGCTTTCCAGATTAGACCTTGTGCGTAAGAGTTGTTGATATTGTGCCTCACACTGTTGCAATATCAAATTCATATCGTATCTCATTTTATTGATATCCTTCACCTCTTTAATTTTCCTGTAAAACGTCCAAGTATTATCGTTTTAGTAATCGTATGTATAAATGATTCTAGCAAACCTGAATTGGGCATGATCCTTGCATAATTCAGCTTCCGGACAGTACATTCTGGTCTCTGGTCGCTTGTTTGCAACTTTCAGTTTTTTATCGGCGATGGTCTTTTGTATTAGTTTCATATTCTTTTCGATGTCCAAGATTTCTTCTTGTATCTAAAAAATCCAATATAGATCGAACTTAACTACACATAAGAATGATATAAATATCTAAAGATTTTATATAATCTTTCTTTAGTCGATGTCTTTTGTATTATTTGAAATGCTAATAAAAATCCGCGTAATCTTATTGTAAATCTTAATTTCTTGTGCTACTACCTTATGCAAATGTGTTTGTAGTTTTTCCTTTGTTTCCAATATTTCAATAACTCTTTTGTCCAGCGCCTCATTAGTGTTTTCCCAAGCTTCATATATCTTGTAGCTCACAGCACTTATAGCACTATCGATATCGCTTCGTAATTGACATGATTTCACACGTTCTGCCTCTGATTTCTTTACTACATTGTTTGCTATTTCCGCCCAAGATTCGATCTCGGTGATACTATAAAAGGATAATTGGGAAAGAAATGAAGCGTATAAAGATGAATAGATTTTCTTTAAATATATATAGTTAGATATAAGTATTAGTTTTTATCTAAAAATCATATCTCGTTTAACAGACTAAATATGAAATGAATATCGAATAATATAATGAAATTTCATCTTTTGTTTTTTTTTGCTTTTTTTAAATCAAATACTACACTCCGTTTACGAGTAGAAAATTTTTAATAAGCACCTAGGAGCGTATTTTTCTATTTCATTATAATATTGTAAATCTCGACTAAAATCATTTATCTGGTGACACACATCGATTCCTAATGCTGTTTTTTTGTTCCGTATATTTATTTGCAGCTGATGCTGCATCGCTCGATTATTTGTCAACTGAAAGATGCGATAGAATGAGCTTTTCAAGATTAGCGTCATGTATTACTCGCAAGCATACGACATACCTGATTGATACATTTATTTGTGAGCTGTTCTAATTTCTTCTCACAATTTCTTACCGTTTCAATTTCTTTCAGCAGAGTACTTTCAACTTCATCATGAACTAAATCAGCATCTATCAATATTAATTGATGTGTAAATCCTTTAGAAGTTACAATTTTATAGGAACTCAACTCTCATTCGAGGATATATGTTTTTATATCGATTATTTATTTTCAATTGATACATCTATTATATTCCAATATAAAGCGAAGTACCTTCTCTCGACTCTCGGTGATAAAGACATTCTTGCGCGATATGTAGCTGCCGCTCGATATTCTGAATCGTAATTTGCAGATCGTGACGACACTCCTGCATTTTATCATCTTCGGTGATTAACTTCTCCAACTCCGACGCTATTTCGTTCCACCAAGAAGTAATCCTCTCTTCAAGTTTTCGGCTGTTCTCTATTTGTTTCTTTTGTACCATTTCGTCAGCTTCTCTGAGATAAATAATTATAACACAGCAACACAGTATACTTTTTGTATGGAAGTATTGTCCGATTACATATAATTTATTATAATTTATTAATATAATATATAATATGTAATTATAATATAATTAAATTGAAATTTGTCTTTAATTTGAAAAACAAATTTCAATTCAAAATTTTTTATTTAAAAAATACAGAGACATTAAATCGAAGAAAAATTAATGTTAAAAAACCTGTAAACAATTTTTTATTTAATTTAAAAATAGATACATTAAGTATCGAACTTTGAAGATGTCGCCTACTTTATTAATCGTTCACTGTCCTTGCGTAATTTTTCGGAATAACACAGATTCACATCCGCTTCATTGTAGAGTCTGATTTGATTCTGCTTCCAATCATACAGAGTGTATCGCATATTAAGCGCAGCACGTGCCGCGTGCGAAGGACTACGATCGAAACCAGTTACTAAATTCGGAAATTTTAAAGGTTTCGTCGTCATTCCATGTGGTATACGACAAGCGCCCATCATCAGATTCGTTATTGGTTGTGCAAATCTATGTAGAATAGATTATCCTCTTTTTTTTAATAAGAAAAACATTTTTGTCAAAATTTTCTTTGTTAAAACGATGACATATCTTTTTGAAATTAAATTTATTTTGTATTGTATATGTAAACTATGTTATAATATTTTAGTAACTATCACAAGAGAAATGTTACTAAATTATTAATTTTTAATGCTGTTAGTAATTTAGATAAATTTTAAATTATTTTTAAGTAATCTAATTATATTGAATAATAAAAAACCAAATATATATATATATATATACATAGACAATAAGATAAATATCTATACTAATCATATTTAATTGTTCAAAAATCACAGTTTTTTATGAAAAATAGTGTAAAATATTTACTAATTAAAAAATTGGAGATATATGCGTTTTTAATTTTTGGAAAGATAAAAAGTTGCCTACAAAGGAGCCGTTTCTAGGATTTTGTACCCCAATGTAGGATGCCAAGGATGAGATCTTAAGGTTTTGTGAAATTCTTCAGTTCTAACCGAAACTGGAAGATCAGCAGCTTGTTCCATACATGATAGAACACCGATTGTATTCCATGGTTGGAGTTGCTAGAAGGAATAGATACATAATTAACTAATATAATAATAAATAAATAATGTGTATGTTATGTATAAAACAATTCAGTTGACGCAAAATCACAAGTCGTTCCTCGAATAAATTTTGTATTTTCGTTGTTGAGTAAAAGTAAGCAAGTTTTCATTTATTAATCATCTTTTATGTCTAATTGATATAAGTGGAAAATCATATAAATTAAAATACTATATATACTTAGTGATATTTACAGAATATATAACGGTTTCGGTCCTCTTCTCGCTTTTAATGTTAGCCATAATCATTAACAATAATTTTCGTAATTTTTTTTATGTTCAAAGAGAAAATATACAAACAGATACAATTTCTCTCAAAAGACATACATGCATAACTACTCTGAAATGATCGCTAAATCAAAATTCACAATTTCAAAACGCTATCCTGAAATAATTGCTAAACATTAAACGTTAACATTACACATTACAGCAAGTATTACCCAGATAGCACTGACATTTTAAAAATGTATTAAAAATACACGTATATTGGACGTTTCGTACGTATTTAAAATATCCAGACATTAAAATCTCAGATATCTTTAGGACGTTTTAAAGATGTCCAGCGTTACTTTCTTGGACATCCGAAAAATGTCCATTTTAAGGATTATGAACAGACTAAAATTGGATCTGTTTCGAACATTGAACGTGTTTTTAAAAATAGGTAGGTGTAAGTAGAGTATTGCTCATTTTTAATGCAAATTGAAGTTATATAACTTGTTAGCAACTTATTAATCGCTTATTAATTGAAATATTGTAACTGCTACTAACAAAATTAAGTTCCTAATATAGCATTATAATCAAACTTTAATAGAAAAAGAACAAATTCAATTTAGTAACTTTTATTATATTAAGTTTTTTATTTTGTTTTTATTATACGTATTATTATATTAATTATATAAAATAAAGTTTTTATTATACGTAAGTCTTGTATTATAGAGTATAGAGTACATACAACAATGTCTTCAAAAAATTTTTTAAAATTTATTATTATTATTATTATTATTGTTAGATTCTATATAGAAGATGAGTAAGAACAGTTTTCGAAGGACGAAGAGAGGGATTTTTCTTATAACTTTCATTAATATTCTTTTATCTTACGAGATAGCTTGCGATAAGCGTGTAGCGTTCTTTCAAAATCCGGAAACATATCGACCACGTGACGCGCATCATATGATCACGAGGTGGTAGTCAGGTGCTTCGGAGTACCTTCTGCTCTTGTTAGTGTGGTGCTCTCTCGATCTGTGCATTTAGTTTGACTCGCTCCAAATTCAGCTTTACGATGACAGGTAGTGCGAGAAAAGCGAGCCCGCTCCACGCACCGCTCTTCGTGCTCATCATCGCCTGTCAATTCGCGTTTTCCCATGCCGGTACGCCTGTCGTGATATGGTGCTCGCACAACGAATCGTCCGATTACAATTCGCCGTTGAAAATTGCACGCTCGAATCCGCGACAGAAACTGTCGTCGGAGGAATTCGAGGAGATTCTGTCACAGTCGGACGTGACGGAACCAACGATCGTCGTCGCCGAGGAATTGTGCGTCGAGGATCTGAAAAATAACAAGGTTAGAAAAGAACTTTCATTGCTTGTCAATTCGCATTTCTTCTTGACTGTAGTTTCCTGTAAATCTGTTCCATAAAAAAGAGTATATATTATTTATTTTTAGAGATTATGAGATAAAATTGTTGTACGAATGTTATAGGTACTGTCAATCGCCACCAATGGCTCGAGATTATATTATTTTCCGCGTGTTCTCAAACCGAACACGATTTTTGAAAAAATTTATAGCGACAAACGGATAAGAACGATAGAGGACATAAACGATGATCATGAGTTAAATATGATCTTGAAGGACACCGATTCAAGCGAGTGCATAGCGCTTACAGGAAAGCAATGCCGTTACAGTCAAACTGAACGCATAAAAAGAGAAGCTGCTGAAAACAATACTGCAGAGTTTAAGATAAAAACAGACAAAGTTCTGTTTTATTCCAGTAAATCACTGTATTTCGAGGTAAAATAGTTGTTGAATTTAATATTATACAAGTAATCCTGTAATATAAATTTCAGAAAACATTAGGGAATCTTTTTTTTTAGAATTTTTATACATTAAAAGCAATAAAAAAACAAACAATTTACCAAAAATACTAAGAGAAACATTGATATCAATGAAAACAGAAATATATTAATAAAACTTACATAGATAAAATAAGTCTTTTCATTGCAGGCACCTGGAAACCCCCAAAAAGCTTTAGAACTTCCTGCATCCAAAGTAATTGGAGCATCAACTCATGAGAAAAACGATACATTGATTTTAACCATCAAGTTTTCCAACATTGAGGTCATTGACAATCTGATGCTCGATTTCTTCTTTCCGATTAAAAGCATGGGCTACTACACATTGGATAAGATCAATTATGATATAAACGGCAAAAACGGCGTTCTTTTAACCAAGCGGGACATTTATTTCCCAAAAACGTTTTCTTATCACTGTTCATTGCACACCATCTTTGCTAACGATACCGTGCGCTTAAATATCACCGATATGCAAGTCCAAGTCAATCATAAGAATGCGACGTTCAGCGATGCATACGATTGTGTTGGTTTTACTAGTATACCGATTTGGACGGGAATATTCGTAACCGCGATACTGGCCTTAATTATGATATGGGCACTCACTATGATCATGGATATCCGGACAATGGACAGATTCGATGATCCTAAAGGAAAAACTATCACAATCTCTTCTGCGGAGTAGAGATAATAATAAAGGAGACTTTTCTGCGTAATGCGATTGTAAGTATTACTCGTATGAAATCTATTATAGTACAGATAATATCAAGTCATAGTATTTCGTGTCAATTGTTCGCAATTACAATTGTATTTTGAACAATTAATTCCCTGATTTGAATGTCATATTGTTAGAAACAAGATCCTATCGAAAGAGTAGTAATGATAATGCTACTCCCATTACAAAGAATTTTATTCGATGTATAAATATCATTCTGTTGTATGATATCTTTACCTTAATTTTGATATTTATATCGTTCAATATTTGCGTGTTTGTTGTTTGTATGATATAATGATTATGAAATTCTTGTTGCATTTAGTATATACTATACCTAGAGAAAAACTTATATATATATATATATATAAAATTATTTGAATATATATATGAATTAAGATGTACACAATGTACACCATATATACCAAATACAGACACAAACAAGAAATGTAAAATGCTAAAGCGTAAATCATCAATAGAAAAAAAAATTTTGTGTAACCATATGTATCCGTAGTTGTGTGCAATATCATTGATTATTCATTTGTACAGTGCATTGCAATATTTATCATCTTTGAGAAAAGTGACAAAAACAGATCATAAACTAAAAGCTGTTATACAATAGACAGATAAAATTTTAGCCAAGGAAGCGCTTTCAGAAAATGGTACTCATGCTTGTATAAGCGGCTTACTTATTAATAAGAATTTGTAAAAATATGTAATATATAAGTTACAATATATATATATATATAATCTTTAATATAATGTATCAGAAAGATATATACAGAATATAAACATCGTGTAAAAATGAGATTCGTGATATTCTTTGACAATTCATTCACAGACTGGAATATCGATACCATGAATTATCATAAATACCATGGAATACGGTAATAAGATCACAGGATGCGTAGGATCTAATATTATAGATTGAAACGGCGGTAGGTCTCCATTCGGCTGCAGCTTCAATACTTCGCCGTTCAACTTTATCTCGCTGCAAAAAAATGAAATAGTAATTCTTATTTTTAGATTTACATTGATTTTCATCTTCTCTTTGATAAAGCGTTTAACGTTTTAATTAAATATTGCCGTTTAAATTTTGGTTTACAATATAATAATTTCTATACAGTATATATAATTTTTTCATATCAAGAAATTAAAGTTCAGAGAATTATGTATAGATACATGTTTAATTATAAAAAAAATTAAATTTTTTCTTTGTTTTACATACCTTGATTGAAGATTGTCGGCAGTCAAAGAGTAAAAGAATATCTTTACAATTTTACCAGAGTGTACAAATAATTCTGGAATATTTATATGAACCGCGGTCTTGTCTATATTCATTCCATAAATTGTGACAGCCGGCATTCTGGCGATCTGAGCTTGTTTCGGCGTGCAATGCGCGTAAAGTCGCACGTAACCGAAATTGTCAGACGTGAGCAATTTCAGTACTTTCTCCGATACAAATTGCTTATAAAAGACGCTGACCCACCAATCGGGATTTGGCGTAAGGTTCTGTGATACCATAGCGTAATCTCCACCGAATAATGACTGTCTAATGACGACGTTCAATCCCGCGCTAGCACTGTAGCCCAATTTATCCAACCACAGAAATCCGGCTACGAATCTGTCGGATAATTCGGGCGCTCCTCCTCCATATGCAGTGCTGGTTTCCGCTGTCAATTATATATTTTTTATATTTTTTATTAAATTTAACTTTTCACTAATCGCAATGCGATTGCGATTAAAAAAAAAAAAGAAATAAAACAAAGCACGTTTGCTACAGTTTTAAAAATAATTACATGTTTAAAAACGATAAATACATATATATGTATAATTATTGGAGTATAAATATAATGGGAAATTGTTCTCTGAAAATTGAATTAACAGAAATAAGATTATATATCCAGAGAGAACTTCTTTCTCAATTCTAATGTAAAATACATACACAGCCACATAGAAACACTTTTCCCTGATGCAACAATGAATTCCTCCATGGATTCGATTTGTGCCGGTAACCAATTAAATATGAGAGGATTCACAAAGTCTTTAACTATAGCTTCTCGCCCATTCAGATAATACTGATGCCAAGTGATATAATTCACAGTACTGCTTTGACTTCTTAAAAATATCTCAGCGTATTCTTCTCCCATATGACTCTGTTCTCCGACATGATTCACTTCCGGTCCGACGAGGATGCTATCGGCGTACCCAGCCTCGTCTAACAATTGCCTCAAACGATCATAATTCTTTGCGAGTTCGTTTGCGGAGATCGTCATGTTGAATACATGTTTAAAAGAATTCGGTTCTGAAGATGTTCAGAATAAATAATCCGAAATTTTACACATTATTGTAATTATACAAAGTTTTTTTTACATATACCAATTCTTTCCCTTTGTTATATTTACTTACCATTTCCTAATTGCCAATCTAATTCCATGGCATGATTCTTAGCAAAGGTGATAATCTTTTGCGCATTAGTGTCATTCCAAGATCCATCTGGATTTCTGAGTAACACATTCAGATCAAAGATCATTCGCAACTTGGACTTTACTGCAAAATTGTAGACAGTGAGCAAGTCTGTACCAGAAATGGTAAAATTGCTGATATCTTGGCCATCCACAGGACTGAGAATCTCCTCAGATGAGCTTTGCACAATCTGAATTATGAAATACATTAAGATAATGATAAATTAAGATTCCAAATGGATTTATAGTAATTAATATATGTGACTTGGGAAATAGATAAAATAGGTAAATAGAATTTCTCTCAATATTATATTAATAACACATAAGATTATTTTATATTACAAGAAGAGAAACCAACCTGATTCAGATCAAATATCAGACAATCTGCAGACGTTCCACCCACTCTAACATAAGCGGGGCTCAAATGACGGCCCAAGTTGATAAATTTCTCCTGTCTGATGGGCAATTCGTTCATTCTTCGAAGTAAGGACGTGTCGAGACCAAACGATAAAAACTTGTCAGAAACTGTGTGTAGGAGAGATTGCCGGCGGTCCAAGTGCAATACATATGTACGGATTGTTGGAATATACGCATTAGGATTCCATAACGACAGTATCAACAATGTCGAACATAGACCCAATGCAGTGCAACAAAGAATGAAGCGGATTGTCGAGTCTGCAATAGAAAAAAATAGACAATTTGTCAACAAGAAAAAAACATACCTGTAAAGAACGAAAAAACTATATGTAAATATGAATGCTTTAAAAATGTACTAATATTAATAACGTATAAAACAGATATACAAATCAATAAATAAATTTATAACTTGAGAATCGCATACGGATACAAATTATAAATCAAAATATAATCACGTGACCGGAAATTTCCCGGCAAAGATAGCAGCAGCACCGTTCGCCTTAACGGCGATAAGAGAGGATAATTCGCACATAAGAGAGGATGATTCGCGTTAATTGAGAAAGAGAAGACAGTTGCGAGAAAATGCCCGTTTCAGGTTTTAGATCAAAGCGAGATTTAAATCGAGGCGGGCAAGGCAGAAAATCATGATGTTTGTTCCATGCATTTTCTCGATACGTATTACGAATTGTAACTCACTGCTTTGTACATGGGTATTGTTCAGATTCTGATACTGATTCTTGTCCCAATTATTGCTCGCGAAGTAGTTCATCGTGGTCGAAGAAGTTTCCCCAGGTTTCCCCGGGTTAGTCGGACCGACGTCGCAAATGTCACACGTCAAACCGTCAAATGCGCATCGCCGCCTTTGCGCATCAGCGAACAATTGACAAATCGAAGAATCGGAACTTCCGCCTCGCGTCGAAATAAAGCGATTGAGGTGAACATGACAAAAAAAAGAGAGAGAGAGAGATAGAGATGATTCTATAATCGTATGATCTTATTTTTCATACAAAAAAAAAAGAATATAAATACTAATAAAATAATTTGCTATATATGAAAACTAAAATGAATTAATATCGTGGATTGAGAAAAAAATCTTGATAATTTTTTGAAAATTATAGACTTAGTTTTTTTTTTTTTAAATAATTAACGATAATTCAGTAAAATAATACAAAGAATCTCGCAGTTATTCCCAGAGCTTACCGTTTAAAAAAATCTCTTGACTATAGTCGCAATCGCTGAAATGTTACTTGTTGTTAAATGAATCGCGCGTCTTTCGCAATCCGATTTTTTTCGCACGTAACATTTCGTTCGCTCGTTTACGATGATTTCTGAATGACGAGCTTGCTCGATGATTTTTACAATGCATAGCTGATTTTTTGTCAGAAGTAGATGCAGTTTGCGGAGAGAACACTTCGTTCATTGTGCAGACTGTTTCCTCGATACTTGTACTCGATTCTTTCTCTGTATTGGTAGATTGTAATTTCTTTGTCTTCAGCTTCTGTCGCCGACATTTTAGCATTTTGCAAGCTGCAGATAATTGCATATCGATTCTAAAATTAGCATATTTAGATATATATATGTAACATATATATAAAATTTTACAATTTTAAAAACTTAAAATAATGAATGATCGGAGAAATATATTCTAATGAAACAATTTTAAAGGAATAAACCTTTTGGCGAAGTCTCTTTTGTATAAATCGAATTGGAGCTAGAAGTCGAGGAATTGGGAGCGCAAGATTGGCTTCTGTTCACGATGCGATTCCTATAGGAAACACTATGTCGACGCTTCCTTCTCACGGTTAATTTCTGTCGCGATTCCGAGTTGCTCAATTCGTCTTCCGCCCAGAATTGCCGATCGGCATCGTCCGATATCGGTAAAACTGTACCGGAAGGCTTTAAATACGCGATTAATGGACAATTTTACGGATTAGATACAATGCAATGTAATGTTAAAAATTAAATTTTACTCTGATTAGTCAGAGTATAATTTTGACTC
Source organism: Polyergus mexicanus (assembly GCF_030449975.1). Classification (NCBI taxonomy): domain Eukaryota; kingdom Metazoa; phylum Arthropoda; class Insecta; order Hymenoptera; family Formicidae; genus Polyergus; species Polyergus mexicanus. The sequence continues at coordinate 8,146,322 of NW_027223327.1, read as the reverse complement.
TTTGAAAAACAAGCAGATTGTTAGATCTGAACTTTAATGTCATTTGCAATTATTTCCGCAAGTTTTATAAAATTTATATATATGTTTGACATATATACAATAATCTCATTCGCGTTTGAAATATGGTAGTTTTTTTTAGATCCCCAATTCGTGCAATAATTCTCGCCTATATATTCATTTTCATCGCCAATTTGCTTACAATTTCACCGAAGGTGTCCAAAACGCGGTCTCTTCTCTTTTCTCTACTATCAGAAGCATGATATTCATAACCTTCCTCTTCGGAACTACACATCTTCGCGTCTCCCCAAGCACAATAATAACCCATATTTCAAAGTTACATATGTATACAAATCACATGTACAAGTTATAATTATATATATATATAACGCGCGATATCGTATTTTACGATTATTTAAACATACTAGTAAATTTTGATAATATCGAATAAACAATTAACCGATTATATACAAAGACGAGATGTGTAGTGTTTTTTTCGTAATTTGTGGTATTTATGTCAAGTTATCGCGCGATCATGTAAGTTTGTCGAATGACTAACTTAAGTACATATTTAATTCCGTGAAACGCATCGATCTTCTTCTGAATCTTTGTTTATTACGTTTGCAAGAAACATAAATGTACAATAGACATCTTTGATAGCAAAAAAATTTGTTTATATTATACTTATCTTTTCATCTTTGTTAATATCTTTTTAATATTTAAAGATAAAGAAGAAACATAACGAACAAAAGAGCCAAATTAAAGAAATAATTTTCTAATATTTAAACATTTTATAGTTGTCAGAGTTGTCACGTAAATATCGTAGTTTTAGAATTAATTATAAAGTAAAAGAGTTAAATCTATCTCATAATAGATATAAAATAATTATATCACAAACTTCTCCCATATGTTTCGGGTATCGCTTATATTATCACAAGCGATATCTTGTTCCATCTCCAATATGTTCGAGACACAAACGCAAATCTTTATATTTCATTTATATAACTTGTTAACGTAATTAATCGTTTTCGGATTTTCTGCGTTTCTTCGAACGCGGACTGTCGGTGTCGTGAGGACTCGGAGTGATGTGACTTCTTTTTCGCTTAATGCTGCTCTCGCTTGCCTCGCTGCTACTGCTCGCAGCAGTTCTGGTCTCCCTTCGAAAGGATCCTTCTCCCGTTACTTGTACTAATATCTAAAATCAATCACATAATTAACGATACTCAATATTACATATTTATTTAAGATATTATAAGAGATGTGCAATAATACAATTTAAAATACATATAAAAATATTTTTACTCATATACGCACAGCGTATATGAAATTGCTTTTTCTCTGATTGATAATTCTCTAATACTTAGTACTTTTAAATATAATACTTAATACTTTTAAATAATCCTAATATCTAATACACTTTTAAATAGTTTAGAGCTATACATATAATTCTTAGCAAAAAAAATATATGTACGATTAATAAACTGTATTTTCTTTACCTGCATATGTTGCAAGCACTCTTCTTGCATCGAAACTGCCATTTTATAAATAAACGTATCATGTTTGTTGTACATAATGGCGTTCTGAAACATAAGCATGACATCCCTCTGAAAGTGCATAGTCGATCTAATCGTGCCATTGTCAATGTTTTTTTTGATTGTCGACAGATCCATTGGTCGGAAAATCACCGAATGATATCCAGGCGCTTGGTCCTCCGTGATCGGTCTGAGGAATACTGACGCGTATTTGTGCGTTGCCAGACGATTATAGACAAGCATAACCGCTTTCTTCCAGGCGCGATAATCTGCGCCCTCGCCCGTGCCCTCGTTCTCCGGTTCACTGTCCACGGTGATGTTTTGCTTCTTAGAGTATGTTTTCATCGCTCGTCCGCCACTCAGTTTACTTAACGAAGATTCCTCTTCGTCCAATTCCACAGGTTCTTCCGTGGATTCCATTTCTTTCTTTATGCTCTGTTCACTCTCTGCATTCTTCTTGGTGTCCTCTTTCTCCTGTTTTATCTCTACAATTTCTTTTTTGTCTTCTTCCGGTGGAAGCGGACTCTTCGTGCAAAACGCATTGGTAACGTCTATTTCGCTTTCAGTTTTCGGTTCCTCGGGTTTAACTTCCGCGCTTTCAATTTTCTTAATATTAGTTATGTCTGCGTCGGCCGTCGCAACCTCTATCGGCTCATTCTTGATGCTTTTTACTTCCTCTACGGTTACTACAGGCGAGGTGTTCTCAGCTGCTGAGAGAACAACTGGCTCGCTATCGATTTCTTCCTCCTTAATTTCTGCGTCCTGCAAAATGGAGCTTGTTGTATCCTCCGAGGAATCCTTGACTTCCTCCTTTTTAAATTCGTCCGTATATATCTCCAGTGTTTCCTCGATGGCTTCTTCTTCCTGTGATTTTACTAAGGATTCTTCTTTTACTTCTGCTATGATTTTTTCTTTTATTAGGATCGAATCTTCCTTGAACGATTCCAAAGACTCGGTGCTTTCGACTGTGTTTTCGATAATCTGCTCCTCCGCCTCCGCTTTCTTTTTATTCTCTGAATTTTGACTGCTTTCATCGTCCTCTAGAATCAAGCTGATGTCCTGCGACTTCTCCGTGTCTTCAGTACTAGTTAAATCATTTGTCACTTCCGAAGAGACGCTGATCACTTCCGTGGATGGTACATCCTGCTGATCTCCTGTAATTTTGGCCAAATGTATTTCTAATTGATCTAATCTTGCATTATTTTTACCTTCAGTATCTTCTGGAGACTCCTTCAGCTCTTTGATACTCTCCGATGATTCCTTGTTATCATGCGCAATCACTTCCGTTTCCTCCTCTTTGTCCCTGTCCTCTTCTTCGATCTCTGTTTCCACTACAGTATCCTCCATTGCTTCTTTTGTTTCGTCCGGCAGCTTAGAATTATTCACTTCAACATTTGAGGACACGGTGTCCACCGATTTTATTTCAATATCCGATTGTTTTTCCTCCATTGGGGTATCCTTGCTATTTTCTCCATCATTAGTTTCTAGTTCTGGAACAAGCTCCTCAGTCAAAGCCACTCTCTCGTCATCGCAAGTATTCGTCTCGGACTTTATTTCTTCTGGTGTATTGGATATGATTTCCGTTATTTCCGCGACGATAATTTTGGGTTCTTGCGGTTCTATAGCGACAGTTCCAATGATCTCGGCGATATTAGAGGTACTGGAGTCAATCTCTTCAATCGCCATTTCGCTTCGCGGCGAATCAGACAACGATACTGTCTCGTCCACGTCTCTCGGCTCTGGCTTCGGTTCTACTTTCGGGACTACTATCGGAATTTCCGCTATCTGACGGGGCATACTTGAAAGATTACTGATAACCACCGTCGATGTCGTCGTTGTCATTGTTGAGACGCTTGCGTCTAGGGTTTGCGGGCTGCCAGTGATCTCTTCCTTGATCAATTCTTCGATGTCACCGATGATCTCGTTTATCTCATCCTTGTCCATCACGTCCGCCATTATGTCCTTGCGTAGCACATCGTCTATGTGATCAATTATCTGCACCATATTCTCTGATACGGGCACATTTGTCGGTGCGGTGACAACTGCGGTGAGCGCCGTCGCTGCAGCCGCTGATATCGTCGTCGCTGTTGGCATCGTTACCGTCGCCGCGTTCGCTACTTCATTCTGAATATTCATCTGGCGAATCTGGGATTGCGGTTGGATCGTTTGTTCGAATTTATGCATCTCGATGCTGGAGGTAGCGGCTACAGCCGCGGTTGCCTGCTGTTGTTGAGATACGATCCCTACAGAAGTTGTTTGCAATTTCGGTAGAGGTCCTCTTTGTGCGGTAGCTGGCATTTCCAGTAGCATAGAAAGCGTGGGCGCGCCGACGGATGACGGCGATGTCGCATTCGCACTGGCGATCGCTGTTGAGACCAACTGCTGCAACTGCGGTGACACATTCTGCGTTAATTGGGCATTTAATATTTTCGAATTGGATCCGAGTAAACTGGTGATGGTAGGCGAGCTCACTTGGACAGGAGTGGACGGGTAGGTCTGTACAGCTTGAGTGGTAGGACTGGGAGATTTCAGCAGGCTTGTCAGCAACGGAGATCTACCGCCTCGGTTATTCTTTCTCTCGTCATCGTTCTCCGACGTGGACTCGAACACGAACTCCGGCTGCGCCACTTCTATCGTGCTCTCCGCGTGTTTGCGAGTTTGATTTGCGATTGAAGACGGAATGATGGGCGACAAACTCATTTCTTGCTTTTGCTGCTGTTGACGTTTTGTCAACCATGCCATATGTGCCCGCGTCTTTTGATCTGTTTCGCGTTCTTCCTGTTGTATTTCGAGCCACATCTTCTCTAGCTTCTCGTCGCTTATAGCGCCAGATTTAAGCAGGCTTATATCTGCTTTGAGCCGCAGATATTCTTCCTTCTGGCAGGCCAGAGTCTGACTCAATTCGGTTATTCTCTCCTGCGTCAATCTTCTGACTATAGATTCACTGGTGGTTTCGCCACTCTCTCGTTTTTTCCGTTTCGGTGTGTCAACGTTCTCGAGTAAAGATGCATATTGCATGGCACATGATTTTTGCGAAAACCAATCTGGAGGCCTTAGCGATTCTTTTTCGATAAATGGCTTCAATGATCTAGACACACTCATCCAATTTTGATCTCCAGATTTCAGTACACTTGATGCAAGACACAATTGTTCCCGTATGGTCCACGCATCACAGTTTACACGCTTAAGTTTTAGTCCTAAAATTAAATTTATTTAATTAGATGCAGTTTCTTCATATATATTAAATAAGAAATTAAGTATGGATAATACAAAATAATGACATTCTTTGTTTATACATACATATATACATTATCAAAATCTTATTATTTTATTTATTCATTACAAGTATTTATTCGTTTTATTAAAGTTCGAATAGAGAAATAGTTAATAGGATATGTTATAAGTGACAACGTGTGTATAAAATCATTTAAAATTTGCTTGATTTGAGATCAAAACATCCTTTTTACGATGGTTTTCTTAACCTATAAATCATATCACGTATAAAAATACATCACAAGCTAAACTTACTATCTTGCATCGATGCCATTGTATTTCCTAAAAATTTGAACAATTACTGTTATTTTGCAAAATACACGCTATTTACAAGCTAACAGAGTTGCAAATATAATTTGTTGTATATCTATGCAATTATTTAAAAACACGAAAACATTTCATTCCATCTAGTTCTATCGTTCGGAACTGATTTTAGCGCGTTCGAGCATGTGGGAATACGTTCGAAAATCCTACTCATGAGATAGAGTAGCATTTAATTGACCAATCAGAACAAAGAAATCTTTGCTCCTAATTGGTTAATTAAACTTTACCCTATAGGATATAAGATTTCCGAACGCATCCCGGATAATGCTATCAATCTCTCTACGTTACCAGAATCAAATCCGAAAGGTTTGAGTTCTCGTATTTTGCCATGTATTTCACGTAGAAACTAGAGTATTTTAACTTCAACAAATCTTTTAATTTATCATCCCGTAAATTTAATAATCTCATTCAATAAATTTTGACATTTTTGGTAATAGAATGAGAAAGTAAAAAACGTGAGTGTAGAAAGTTCAAGAAAAACGAACAGATCTAAATAATCTATTTGCGTACTGTCATCGCGGAACGTGGAACAGCTGATCGCGAGAAACGCGAATACGGGAACGTCATGACGAGAAACATCGTAATGGCGGAACGAGTGGAAGCTATCGAAGTATGTTGCAACGACACAAGTTGTGTTTTATCGCCGTAGGTTGAAACAACGCCCGTTGTGTTCGATTGTGTGTGCCCTTCGAGGACACTAATCACTCGTCGTGAAATCTATTGAGTCTCTCTCAGACACAATGATGAATAATCGCAGGCGGAGCAATAACTTTACATACGTCAGCTCGTGCGTGAAATACATGATCTTTATGCTGAATTTCGTCTTCTGGGTGAGTGATTTCTTTCTAAGATTGTATTTTTGCATTCTTACAGAACGTTTTTTTAATCACGCTGCTTATGTGCAAACATAATTTGCTATTTGTTACTGAATGAGGCAAGAGATATATAGTCGACATATTTATGCTTTCACTAATATGAATTAATTTCAATTGTTAGTAAAACTTAGCTAATACATCTCTATTTACTTTTATATTGGAAGAAGGAACCAGTCTATTAAAGATAATGCAGAGATGAAGATGGTCATTATTCAATACAAGATGGACATTATCCAATACAAGACAGAAATTATTCAATCAATGTGATAGACAAACATGATTTTCTTTTTGTTTAGTTGTTTGGCGGGCTGTTAATCGGTGTAGGTCTATATGCTTTCTTGGATAAATGGCAAGCGACTGGATCCGTCAGAGTGGAAAATGTTTATGATGTAGTTTTAAACATCTCTTTGGTGATGCTAATAGCTGGTGGCGTCGTCTTTGTCGTTAGTTTCGCAGGATGTGTAGGAGCTCTTCGTGAGAACACATGCCTCCTTAAATTTGTTGGTTTTTTTTGTACACGAAATATATCTTCCATATATAAAATATATTTCATTGTTTGACTAAATGACTTTTTCAGTATTCATTGTGTCTTTTGGTATTTTTCCTTCTGGAAATGGGTGTGGCAATCGTCGGTTTTGTATTTCCAACCGCATTACAGCCTCTTTTGAAACAATCTTTCACAGATAAAATAATTCAAACATATAGAGAAGATCCAGATCTGCAAAATTTCATTGATTTTGGGCAACAAGAGGTAAAAATTATGTGCGGATAAAATTATATAAAATTATTGAAATAATGTATAAATGTATCTATTATGTTTATATAAATTATTTCATTTTGTATAAGAATATTTATAAAATTTTCCATTACAGTTCAAATGTTGCGGCTTAAGCCAAGAGGGATACTTGGACTGGGGAAAGAATGAATATTTTAATTGTACTAGCCCTAGTGTAGAGCGTTGCGGCGTCCCATTTTCTTGTTGCATAAATGCTACCGATATATCTGTACGTGCATTATATGTTACGGATGAAATAAGAAAGATGGATGTGTATAATTGAAACAAATTTTTTAATTTTTGCCAAAAATGAAAAAAGGTATTTTTTCAAACATATATTCCCAATGTAATAAAATAATTTTAATTTTCAGAGTGGACTTGTAAATATAATGTGCGGCTACAAAGTCCAGATGTTACCAATATCGGAAGCGAGTAAAAAGGTCTGGACTAGCGGATGTATCGAGATCGTACGTAGCTGGGCGGAACGCAATCTCTACACGATAGCCGGTATTGCTCTGGGTATCGCACTCAGTCAGCTTTTCGTGATTTATCTCGCGAAAACGCTGGAAGGCCAAATCGAATTGCAAAAGTCCCGCTGGCATTCCTGAGCTTGACTTCAGGCCACCTACCGTTACCAGATACATTCTCCGGCCAACAGGCAGGTGGCCAGCGGCGGCCGATCGCGCGGAACACATGACACAGAGACAAATATAAACGCGCGAATGGCATTGCTTGTCCTCTTTGCGATCTTTTTATACATATTGTGCATTCTATCTCTCATCAAACTCGTCCTCTATTTCAAGAATTACTTTCACCTGTATGTGAATAAGGGATAATACGTCGTTGATGATCGATGATATTCTTTGCCAGCTACTACTGAGGATGCGTTTACGCGATCAGGTATCGATTAAGATCTTACATAGAGATTATATACATGCAAGTGCAGAGATGGTGTCCTGCGTATTTACAATCAACAGTAAAAATTTTTTCTAATACTTGGGAAATGTATTTTTTTGCTTACATACAATTAATCGCATGATTCAACTTCATGCTTGCGAAAAATCAGTGAATCACATGTCACAAAGCCATATTTTTGTGAATGCTGTATGGGACACTGTTGATGCCTCTGTATATGGAACTGATGACTTAAATGCGCTAAAGACAAAAGTGAGATATTTACTATGACTCTGTAATATGCATTTCGTTAAGCATTTGTATTGCATTACATTATGCGATATTATAGAACAATCTCAATTTTATGGTTAAATGTAACTTCTGTTTCTCGAATATAATTTAATTTTTTTTTTACTAAATTAATTTCTTATCTTTGTATCAAATGTATGTCCATATAAAATATTTTTTCCTTTATCGTGATTGTCTTTTCTTTTTGGCGACAGGATTTGAAAAATATTCAGATCTGATTTTTTTTTTGGCAACAGGATTATTTAAAAAATATTCAGATCTGATATTATTTTTTTGCAAGATTTATTTGCGACATATAAATTAGTATCGTTTTTAGTACAGTTTTTAGCACAGTGACACAAAGTTGTTTTAATGATTAACATTGATGTATTATTAATAAATGATATAGGAGCTTATTTTATAGGAATTCAAACATTGATAATCACATGCACATTTTTATATATTGCTTCCATTAAGATATATGTAGAATATAATGAATTTGAGATTAGAGATATCAATGTCATCTTGTAAATAAATCTTGAGAAATTGATTTGCTTCATTAGCTAAATATGGATCAAATCATCAAATTTTTGTTTTATCTACTTACAAATATTTTTAAATGTGTTTATGATTATAGATTATATACACTCATACGCACACATATATATAAACAATTTCCGCTCATTTTTTTTGTAATTAATGATTATAAGTGAAATATTACTCTTATTATGAATGGATACACACATATACATACTATTGAACAAAACTTTTCTATAATTATAATAGTTCATTCACTTATTCTTCTAGTATGTACGATGCCATACCTATTTTATATAAAATTACGAACAAGCGCACATTTATTTGTACACATTTATATTGCTAATTGATACTTCTCACCATATTAGCATAACTCGTGTATATGAAACAGGAAACGTCCAGTGCCAAAGTCAGAATATCATTGTTCTCTTATTTAAAACAAATCTGACAATAATCTGGTATATACATATATATATAAATGATTCGTTCAATGCATTTAGATGTCTCTTTGTCAAGAATGACTGTAAAACCACTAATATAAAACCTTCTAGTTTGTAATAAATAAGTATTATTCTAAATAATATGTGTTATTTTGCCATCATATATGATCAATAAATCAAATTATATTGATAAAAATTTAGTATTGCCTATACATTATAAAAATTGAAATAAACAGCTATCATATACACACTGCTCAATATTCATATAATTAGTAGGCTATTACTTATACATAATACATAATTATATATAAGAAATTTTATTATAACAAAATAAGCAACAGATTTATTTATACAATGATGTGTCTATAGGTACATTATTATATTCTAGAATAACTCGTTGTCCATCGACAATAGTAGAATTTTCAAATAATTTTATTAAAGGTGTATCCATCTCACCATGTATTAGAGCTCCATTAGAATGATGGAAGAGTTGTAATTTATTCATAATAGTTACATCAATATTATTGGGAACTTTAAGCGTATCTGCCATTGAATCTATGCATTTGCCAATCGTCCACTGCATGTTAACAAAGACACCTTTAGATGTGCCTATGTGTATATTTTTAACTGTGAGTGGCAAGTGCACATGGAAATAACATCTCTCACTCGTTGGTACATTTTTAGGACCAATTGCAGAACCTTTCACACGCATGAGTTGTACCTATAAATAAAGAAAGATACATATAAATTTGTTAACAATACTTCTTAGTATATTAAAAAGCACTTTCTTTTTCAAATATAATATATAATAATAATACCTTATTTGCCATCGCCGTATTCTTGGATTTCCTCAAGCTGTCTGCAATTTGTTGATCTACAACAGCTTTTGCTTCTGCAAATTGTTTCTTAGGTATTTGCCATTTTTTCAGTTTCTGAGTTTTTTCTATTTCATTCAACTCCGAGCATCCATGATGCCTGTGTGTCAAACAAAAATGTTGTTTACACTTGATGCAAGGCATCTCTATCAATGATGTTTCCTTGCAAGACTCTTTACAACATAGAAAATTTATTGATTTTCCTATGGGAAGTTTTGCATTCTCCGTTTTTAAACACTCGTGCAACACCATATGAAAGTGCTCTTTACAAAAAGTGGCCTGACAATGCTCACATACGAATGGCAAAAAGTCCAATAATTTACAGTCTTTCACTGAACAATGTTTGCCAGTCTCAGGGAACTCCATTGTGATGCAACAAGAAAAGTTATCAATATATATATATATATATATATATATAATGTATGATCCTATTAATTCTTCAAACACTTGAGCAACAATGTTCAATTGTGCAGAGGTATCGGGGAATGCAGATGATTGTCACTGAGAGAACTCAAAGCTAAATTGTTCCACTTTTGCTCCAATTCCTTCAATGTCATATGAGAATCTCCGTTATCACTCTCAGGATCCGGCAATTCAGCTACCGGCGTTGAGATGTCGTCGATAGGTAAGCGTTCCTTGCGCCAGTTCTCATCGATTACATCTATCAGTCTGCCATCTCCACATACCTGACTGTCCATGTCGTTAATGACAGTCAACACATTTAGCTTTAAGAAAGAAATTATCATATTTACAATATTATTTCAATTATATAATAAATCTTAGACTAATATTGTATCAAGAATAATTATATTCATTATAATATTTAATTAAAAAATATATCGAATGTTTTATATGTATAAATATACTTTATATATATAAATATACTTAAGATTTTTAACTAATCATTAAGCAATTGTATACTATTTTCGAATACTCTCTCTCTCTCTCTCTCTTACCAACGATCAAAGAACCGTAAAATTGATACAATTGATTCGTTATATTCGTAACACAATTTATAGAAAATCTCAAAAATCAGCAAAATTGGTAGAATGATACATTGAAATACTAACTGCCATAAAGTATGTAATAAGTAGTAGAGAAAAATCTTTGTCCCGATGCTTATCGCATACAATCAGAAATTTCTTGGAACGAATTACAGATTTTACAGGTTACAGAGCAAGAGGTGATTGGCGTTTATCGTATCTTACTACATGCACTACATGTTCGCAAGTTCGCATGCGCGAGAGACGGGACATCTCTCGCTCTCGTGTGTGCGTATCTAGTGCCATTTTTGGAGCAACGAGAAGGAATGCATGCGATTTTCACGAGATCAAGTTAACCGAGAAATCGAGACGATTGTTTTTGCGCGTAAATCGCGCAAGTATAATGGCGACGCCGACCAACAGCAACGGTAATCTCGTCGACGAATTCGAAGAAGCGTTTCAGGTAAAATATTCGAATTTTAATTTTTATTGCGGTACGTTTGCTTTTCTTGCCATGAAAATCTGCGTTTACAAATTGTACATTTGCGTTATTATTTACGCCGTGAAAAATATTGGGAGACACTCTTGCGTCGATAATTTTTACCAAGTTTTACATATCGAACATAGAATGTATAAATTAAAAGAATTGTTGCAAAATAACTACTTACACAATTGTTAGTACTCATTAATATGACTAAGACTACTTTTAACAAATCACTTATATTCGAAACATTATTATACATAAGATTGTATGTTAATATTGTGAAAGTTGTCAGCCACATTTATTAAAGATCGATCAACGATTTTCAGCAATGTTTGAGCATGCTGATAAAGGACGAAGGATTAGTCAGCAATGGGACTGGTGCTTCTGGTGGTTTGACAGTGGATAAAGATGAAGGTCGCGCAGAAATGGAACAAGCTACAATGAGGTTCATAGATCTGGCTAGACAAATGGAGGCTTTCTTCCTACAAAAGAGATTTTTGCTGTCTGCACTGAAGCCTGAGATGGTAGTCAAGGAAGATATTCAAGAACTGAGAATGGAATTAGCCCGCAAGGAAGAGCTCATAAAGAGACATAATGAGAAAATTGTAGTCTGGCAGAATATGTTGTCGGATTTACAAGGATGGGCACAATCACCCGCTCAAGGACCAGCACCTAATGGTGAGCTAATTTTAATGCTTTTATTAAAATAAGACATTCAATAACATTAATATTGATTGATAATAGGATTACCCAGTGGAAATCAAAGCGGGCAAAACCAACAAGCTGGAAGTGGAGGTGGCAATGCTTCGATACAACAGCAGCAGCAGCAGCAGCAAATGTTGCAGCATCAACAGCAACTGCAACAGCAATTACAGCAGCAGCAGCAGCAGCATCCACAATTGCAACAACAATTGCAGCATCCGTTGCAACAGCAGGTATTTAAGTAATGCTGTGTTATGACCAAAGTTAAAAATCACCTTCGTTCTTCAGGATCAGACAGATCAGGTTGACAAATTTGGTACTTAAAGTATACGCATTTTTGAAATTACATAAAATAAAAGAAAAAACGAAGAATGTTGCCACATAAGATAGGGGAGAGTAAATTGTTACAATTGATAAACATATTGAATGAAAAAATTAAAAATGCAATTTTCCATAACTTCAATAAAATCCACAAACTCCTCAATCTTTTGTAACTTTATCGAGAGCGATTTTTTTCGAATAGTCTTATTGCTTCAAATGTAAATTGATTCTTCGCGCGTACTACATTATCTTGATATTTTAATGTTACATCTGTTTCTATATCCCGCAATTACGCAGTTATACAAAACCAGTGTTTTATCCGCGTATTCATGTTCTTTTGCTATTTTTTTTACTATAGTATATATTTATTGTTGCGTTGTCTTTTTCCTGTTATTCATTGCATTTGGTCATAGATGAGTGATTGCATCCACATGCTCGTGTCTATGCGCGAGGATGTGTATCTGCAAAATTATATATCTGAGAATTATAGATTATTAAGTAAATTTGATAATTCTAAAATACTCATTAGAAAGCTAGAAAATGTCTTGCTGTTTTTTTCAAACAATAGTTGCTAAAGAGGAGATTAGATAAATAGGGTCCCATCGGGTAAGGGATAATAATGCGTATATCAGTGCCTTATAAAAATCCTATCCATAGAGACCTAGAAATGTATAAAGGATAAAAACAGATTAAAGTGCTTTTATAATTAACTGCGATATAGAAGTGTATACAAAAATCTGAATTTTATTTATGAGGAAAGTATTAAAGGATTAACTGTATTTGTAAAAAACTGTTGTAAGATGGTGCCAAAACAATGAAGACGAAAATATGTACAAATATTTAACCAAAAAGTATAAGAAAAAAAAAAGAAGAAAGTGTAATAAATCTAATGGCAATAATAAAGCTTAGGAATATTCATAGTTAGTATATATATGTTTCGCATATTAACACAAGAACCTATTAGTAATTATCTATACTGCACATTTTCGAAAAGACTAACTCGTGTGTACAAGTTCAAATATATATGGTGAGAGAAATGACATTTTTGAATATTAATATGATTTCATATAAGATTATATTTATATATATAGAGAGACATAACAAAATGACATAATATATATATATATATATATATATATATATTATCTTTTATTTTATATTTTTATATCTTTTTTTTATGGGCGAGACATAATTCTTCGCATATCTCTGTATTCGTAAAGAAATATATATATAAGATGCTCACATTCTTCTGCATGTAGATATTGTATGCATGAACATCATGTATTGTTAAGCAAATTGAATTTTTCCACTACGAAAATCAGTGGTAAAGCATAAATTACTTGTAAATTAGAATAACTATTCAAGTTCCTTCTGCAAATTTCGCGAGACCCGCAAATAAAGAGATTTATTTCTTTATATATTTAGATAAATGTATATAGTGATATAGAGTATTTATATATAAATCTAAGTTTGCAAAAATATATATAAATTCTTAGTGAAGCATTAGCTGTTGCAATCTGAGAAATATCGTTTCACTTATGTTGTTTTCATTTGCAAATAGAGATGTTGCAGCAGAATAAATATCTCTGTTCATCGCAAACAAACAACCATTGTGCTTTCTTTCATTTCCCTTGCCTATTCTTATCGTCATTCCTGACAAATCCGACGGATTTCTCTCGTTATTTGCGTGTGTCCCATTTCTCTGAACGTATGCATGCTACGTGTAGAATCTATATTTTTGGATAACTATTTCTCGCGTTGTAACGACAAAGTAACGTGAAGTATTATTTTTCTTTAATATCACAGCAAGAACAGAGATAGATGTTAAATGCAAGCTTAAGTTCGTTATATCGCTGTGCTGTATATCTTTTCGCTGCATTCCTGGTGTTGTGTCACATACATATATTATGGGGAAAGCATATCCTTCTCATAGGTACTCCCTGTACAGTACATCCTCACTTGGTGTGACTTTACAGGTGCAGCAGGGCTCTGGTGGCCCACCAACATCAGGCCTTCAAGGAGTCGGCGTGCCAGTCAGTCAACAGGGCATGTTCATGGCGCAAGGTGTAGCCGGTGGCAGGACCGCCGGGTTTCCGGTCGGCGGTATGGGCAATAGTGCTCTGCAGGGGCCTCTGGCCTTCCTGGAAAAGACAACGAGCAACATAGGGATGCCAGAGAGGCGGAGTTGACGCGGAAGGGGGAGGGGCCGGGGTCGGGGTCGTGGAAGAGGCCGAGGTAGAGGAAGAGGCGGCGGCGGTGGCAGTGGTCTACCGCCGCCACCACCGCTTCTCGATCCCTCAGACCCATCGTCCTATGCTGCTGCTGCCGCAGTCGCAGCCGCTGCGGCAGCGCCCCTTCCCTCTCCGCAACAGCAGCCTCCTCCGCCTTGCACGTAAACATTTAATATGTGTGGCGCTTTCATTTCTTCTTTTGAAAGAAAAACAGACTATATACTTCTTGTAGCTCCAAAGTGTCCAATATACTTGGTTGTTATGTGGGACTTGTGTTTGAACTCTCGGACTTAAATATGTCAAGTGATGCTGATAGTGACCTTTGAAATGCAGTGATATATATTACAATTACATAGGAGTGGAGACAGGCACGATTAATATGTACAAATGTAATGTTTACGACAATTCACGAGCTTATTGAGGTCTCAATGGCAAACACAGCATTGTGATAGTGCCAGTTTTATTGTGATTCAGTATGAACATCGCATTTCTCGTGAAACTATTCCGTATGCGAGGGATGGACATTTTTTAAATTCTTTGTACTAGTCCCGAAAATTTTAAGACGGGAGCGAGAGCTTAAAAGAGCGGAACGCGTAAAATTGCGGTTTAGAATAAGAAATGATAGATACTTTGTAATTATAAGTTGAAATAGCAATGAAACAATTGTACATAATGAAATTGTGTGACATGAGTAATGTGATATTTTTACTCTCGTACATAAGAATATCTCTTCCTATTTCTTTATACCATACATTCTAGTTTATGATATTATTTCTCCAAGATTGTATGTTAACATTTTTATAATAAAAATATGCGTTTATCGCTTTTGCAGTGCCTTTGAACAATTATCAAGTGTACTGTTTGTGCGATATCTGTGAAATTATTTAATGTACTGTAAACTAGAATGTATGTCATGCATGTCGATTATGCTAGATTAGTATCAGCATCTGTGTCCTGGAATGTATGCACACCATTTTAAAATTTATTTATTTTTGTATAAATTCTTTAAATTCTTTAAAATTTAATTCTATTTATTACTAACGTGCACTTTTGTGTATTGTATATGGATACATTCGTTACACATGTGAAACAAAATTTTGATTTAAGATTCAATCAAAATTTTAAGATGAAATTTTTAATGTTTTATTATGATGACGATCTTTATGTTAATTATGTTATGGAATTATTTTTTTATGATTATACAATGTTATGTCTTCTTTGCCATTAGAGTATTTTTTATAATGTATATTATACATTATACATATAATACTGTGTTTTATCATAAAATTATAAGTTTAGGTAACGATACTTAGCAGAACAATCAAATTTGCATGTAGAAGAAAGATATGCATTGTAACAATTATTCTAAAATATATATCAGATTTATCATTTTTTTATTTTATATATATATGTTTATATATATAGTTAGGCTGTAAAGATATATGTAGCAGTCGCAAGTATTATATAAAGCGGAAAATGTAAGATAATTTTATGTGCATTTTTCATCCAATATAATACAAAAAATGTTTTCTAATATAAGAAAATTATCGATTTGATATTAATAATAAAATAGATGAATGCAATCGTTTCTCATACTAATAGACCATTTTATATATACTTTTCACATGTCTTACATAAACCTAGGACACAGGATGCTTATATATATATATATATATATTTTTTTTTTTTTTGGAGATTCAATATATAAAACACAATGTATGTAATTTTCATCCTGTACAATACTGTATTGTATGCACTGTAATATACATAGAGTTGATACGAATATTAAAGCACGCATTCTTACTTTTACTATTCTAGTTAATTAAAGATACTGATAAGAAAAGAGCTCGGTTTTACACATACAGGTATTTTGTACAAAACTGTAAAAGAGTTCTGTATAAAACTTATTTTCAAATTTATTATATAATAATGATTGTTTTTTTACCATTAAATGTATAGCCGCATATATAAAATGAAATTATTACTTTTGTTTGCAGGTTATGTATTTTATACATATAAGTGGTAACTTTTTAAAGAGATATAGGCAGTGCCTAATATGGTGAGGTCATAAAAAGTCATAAAAAGTTGATATATTACCTTATTTTCAATTATCTTACCACATAATGCATTCAAAGAAGTCAAAGATAAAATGTTTATAAACTGCATTTGTGTAAACCTTGAATTATAGATATATACCGAATATATATATATATATATATATATATATATATATATATATATATATATATATATATATATATTCAATACTGAATGGTAATTAAATATGTATATTCTCCGAATATACATTATCTCTATACCAATGGTAACATATTTCGATAATATGCAAACATCACAATCTTAAGCAGAATTCTCAAACTACAAGTTTTGCATTACCCAATGTGGATGATACAATAAATGTAATTTAAAACTTACGTTAGATGTATTACTAGCCTGTAACATCCAGCCTGTGTTATCTTTGATCTTGATAAATTCTTGTAGTACAGACTCAATCGACGAGCTTGTTAATTATCTAGCAAAATACTATAAAAATACTGCTACTGGCCTGTGGTAAAAGTTATTTATGCATTTTATCACCATGTTATTATTTGAAGCCAGGCAGACCACATCAATATAATCCTCTCCATATTAGGCGCAATTCAATATTATATATGCACACACACACACACATACATATATAATATTGTATCTCGTATATGCATAACCTTCTATGTATAAACTTTTATGTATATGTATATAAAATTATACAAGAAAATCCGCCTGAGAGATGTACGAATCGCGTAAAATAATTCGCTGCAAACACCGCTTAACGCGATTTTTACAATGTTTGTAGAAATTGTATTAGCGTACGTGTAGGACGCCCAGTCATCCCGGCAGGGATATACGGTAATTCGTCGTGGGCGGGACCCATGACACCGGCTATGTCCAAATGCATCCATGGTGTATTTTTGGCGACAAACTCCCTCAAGAAAGCAGCAGCGGTACAAGAGCCACCACCCTTACACTTTGCGATATTATTTATGTCGGCACCCTTGACTTTTTCTGAAAATTATAGGTTTTATCAGTGTCAAGTATTTTAAATAAATGATATATAATAAGGACATTATATTCGAGTTTTCTCTGTCGATAGTTACAAGTAAAGACGGTAATATTGCTGGATATACACATATAAATTGGATATATATAAAAAAAGTGTATCCAAATTTCTAAAATAAGGAATAATTATTTTACTAAAGAGTAATTTTTACTTACTCGTTACTTCGTCAGTAAAATGCTGCCACAGAGGGAATCTCCATACTCGATCGCCGCTTACCGTACCAGCATTTCTCAGAATTTCATACAGATTACCGTCATTGGTGAATACCCCTGTCGCGGAGTTGGACAGGGCGATTCTCATGGCACCGGTCAACGTAGCGATATCCAAAATAAATCTATTTGAATCAAAGATCTATCAAGTCTACTACAATAATATATATAATAAAAAATAAATAAAAATCTATTAAGAATATACATTATTAAAAATATTTTATAAAGTATAAGAATCTTCAATTGGGCATATTATTAAAATTCAAAAATTGTATAGTTTATAGAAGAATTTTATCAGTTCCACGTTACTTACGCTCAACATAATTTGTCATCATGTCATGTTATAAAAACAATTCGGAGCTACTTACGTCGGATTAAACTCCTGAGCGTAGCACAATGCGTCGGCGAGAATCAGCCTGCCCTCCGCGTCAGTATTGTCTACGATAATGGTCTTGCCATTCATCGCCTGTACCAGATCTCCCGGCTTCGTAGCGTGTCCAGACGGTAAATTCTCTGTGAGTGGAATCAGTCCGATGATATTTTTCTTCAATTTCAGCTCCGCCGCAGCTCGAATGGTAGCGGCTACGCAAGCGGCGCCGCTCATATCAGCGCGCATTTCGTCCATTTCTGACGGTGGCTGCAATCATGATAATTGTTCTCTCTTAAGATTTTTCTTTTTTTTATATCATAAAAAAAGGTAACACGATTTACCTTAAGGCTGATGCCACCGGCGTCAAAGGTGACTCCTTTGCCGACAAATGTCACCGGGGACTCACTCGGGTTCTCAGCGCCTTTGTAACTGACCTCTAGGAATTTAGGTGCTTCGCAACTACCACGTGCCACGCTGAGAAATGAGCCCATCTTCTTCTGTTCGGCCCAGCTCTTGTCACGCACTTGAACATCGACCCCGAGATTCGTTAGAATCTCGGAGACCCGTTGTGAGAATATCGTGGGCGTCATCAGATTCGCAGGTGTATCCGCGAGTTCGCGAGCCCAATTCTGTGCCTGAGCCTTGATAATACCCACTCGCCATTCCGCCCTAAAAAGAATCATTACGTTAGAAAAATATGTTTATAGTCTCGTGTAATAGAAAATCTAAATTTTTGGATGGTAAGGATAAAGAAACTCACTCTCCCTCTTCTCCGTAAAGAGAGATCTTTGGTAACTTCTTCTTCTTCTCCTCATTTTTATATCCTTGATAAAGCCACGTAGATAAACCGGCTCCCTCGGCGGCGGCTTCCGCATCTCCTAATGTTTCCAGGTTGATGTCCTTGATTTCGACATCGTCCAAAGCACGGCATCCCGCTAAAATAGTATAATATTTTATAAAATTCCTAATAATAAAACAGAATAGCAAGAAAATGAATAATGTTTTTATTTCATGTGTATCATTTTATTTAATGTAAAATAAAACAATTATCTTTTTAATAATTTTTGTTTAAAATTTGCCTAGAACAATAAAATATATGAGCGATTTAAATATAAATGGTTCAATATATTAAAATCAATTATAATCATGCCATAATCTTATAAAAAGAGTAAAAGAGAGAATATATGATCATTTTTTATGAATATAACTATCTCAAAATATTAGAAAATATCAAAACTCTTCTAGTGTATTATATAATCATATTTAAATGTTATATATAACATATATACAATATGTATATAATACATTAAAATGTTAATTTCAAAGTACAATTTAAAAATTTAAGATATTTGAATAGATTGTAATAATTATTATTTTTTATATAGTATATTGAATAATGAGAATTACCTGCTGCAGCAACACGTATATTCTCTTTTCCTTCATGAATCTCCTCAAGTTTGTTAATACCAAGACCTTGTTTTCCCAGACTAACTACCGCAACTCCGCTGTAATCTGTTTCATCCAAACCCCAAAATACTCTAGCATGACTCTTAGGAATCTTTGGTCCCGCTCTGTAGCGTAAACATTCGTTTGTAGTTAGTCAAAACATCACAATAATATGTTTTCTTAATAAGGAAAAATATTCGACAGTAATGTACTTAGAAGACAGGGATTCAGACACAAATTCGTAAATTTATTAATTACAATAGAATCTAGGCATTTTTTTGACATTTATTTCATATACGATATAATGATTTGCAATTTTAAAATACACTCTAAAAATATACTATTCTTTATTCTAGAATATTTTTCTTCATCTAGTTATACATTATACACTGGTACATTTACAATTATTCTCTTCCGAGGATTATAGCTATACATAAATTCACAATTGTTGCTTTGTGATTAGCATCAATACATTTCGATATTATAGATAACTATTTCACATTCAGTTCTTTCACTAACAAGTTGAATTTGCGAGCAATGTATTTAGCGGCTTAAGATATAATACATCATAAAATTTTTGTGTTAGCAAATATTAGTTTCTTTTATATACAATAATGTTATAAGCGATAATGTGACTTTGTCATGGGGTTTAGTTGGCATAGTTGTATAAATCAAATTAAAAATAGATTAAAGAGCTTTTTATTAATAAGCAAAAACTAATGGACGTCTCATTAATACTCTTATAACTGAAACTTAAATAGTTAATTTTATATTAAAAAAGATATATTCCTTATTCTATCATGTTTAAATTTCAAAATTTTACACAAAAAAGTGATATGTGCTTTAAACAATTTAAAATATATTAATTGTTTGCCCTCTGTACATTTTGGCACTTTAGGGTTGCCTTTTATAACAATATTCATAATTTTTAAACAATAATTTGTTATTTAATTTTATTTTTCATTATTTCCATTAGACATATAACACAACAAAAGTTCTAATGTAGAGTTATATAGAAAGAAATAATAATATTATAATCATGTAAAACTTTTCATATGCAGTAAAAGAAATATTTTTCCGAGAATCACGAACACCGGAACATTTCAACAGAAACATACGCTTTCTATATGTGTACAATTATCGTTAAAAATATGAGACGTTGATTACACCTTATCACACGTTTCTGTTTACAAAATCATGTTATCACGATACTAACAAGTCGCTTTAAGCTGAAGATTCTATTACTAACTGATAACGAAAAAAAATTTTCCATAACTTTTGACTTTTATACATACTGTGACAGCTAAAATACCGATATTTTTGTATTCGAAATATTGATATTGCAATTGTTAATAGCTCTAAAAAAAATACAGGTACGATTTGTATATATATACGATTACTAGTCAAAATATAATTATATATATATCAATTTTGACGGTTTTCCTTTCTAATGTTTTAACTTTTATCAATTTTTAAAAAACTTAAATAACTGTATTTTAAATATATTTGGCAGATTTAGGAAAACAAAATTATGGGATGTGTTCTATTAAACATGTGTATCAATTTTTAATGATTGATGCACGTGATTGAAATACTCGCCATTCTAAATTCACAAGAAACATTATTCAACAAAAATACTTTAGAACATATACATATATTACTCTAAACTTTTGTAGATTTAAACCTTATTTTTAGCAGTATTGCGCTTATTTTAATGAACCATACTCTCATGTTGCAATCATGTCTAAAATATATATATATATATATATATATATCCGTATAAAATATAGTTTAACAAGCGTGCAAATATTAAGTATCGGTAACTTAATATAAAATTATAAAAGATATATAATCACTTTAATTTTGTAAATGATCATATGTATGCACAAACATGTCACATAACGTGTGTGTTATAACATGTTATAACAATGCAAAACTTTTATCATTACGATTCAGTCTGTACAAATTTATAGAATTATATCTATCTAAAATTATACCGATTGGAAAACAGAGTAAGAAATATACGAAAACGCGTAATAATTAATAATATTAATTATTTCCCTTATTTTACACACAATGTACAATCCAGAGAAAATACTTGTGCTCTCCTCGGTAATATTGAGCATGGATCAATTAGATATTACTATTTTTCATAAATTATTTATTCGCCGATAATGCACGTTTAATACGAATATTAATATTCGATTTAAATTCCGTTATGTTAAAAATTTTCTCTACACGTCGTGTTATGATAAATTATATATTATGCTATTTAGAATAATTCCGTCATTTCTCGTTGTTATTCACACGCTATTTATTAAATTTACTTAATTATTCTCTGTTCAATAAATTTTAATTGTTTTTAAACCAACTCTAATATTTTGATAATTCCTTGAGAGTTAGCGGCTACCACGACATTAGACATCTGTCTCCAACATACCGCGGACACGAACTCATTTAGATCTTCCTCTCTTCTATCTTGCAGTTCCAGTATGCTTCGAACGGCGTCAAATTTGTAAGAGAACAATTGTTTCGTTAGTCCTTTATAGTACACGTATAACGCGTTATTTTCCGACCCGCAGGCGACGTAATCGCCATCAGTAGCGAGACCGACAAAATTTTTCTCGTTTACATGTCCAACGAACGATCGTAGACAAAGCGGATTATTTATATTCCACATTTTCAACTGAGAATCCGTACTAGCAGAGACAATCTCCTCCTTGTTGATAAACTTAACGTACGAAACGGCCTTACGATGGCCCTTGAATATGCATAACGCTTCCTTCATATTACGCAGATCGTAATAATGTACGCAATGATCTGCGGAACCAAATGCCAGGTGACAAGAACTGCGTGGATTAAATTTCACGCAACATACGTTCGCCTTGGCCTCCAACGACGCCACGGAATAATCGGTGTTCAATGCCCATAATTTGACCCGAGCGTCGTCGGAGCCAGATGCGATCAATCGCGTGTCCACGTCGTTGAAATCGACGGACCAACATCTCTTTTCGTGTTCTTGAAACGCCTTGGTTCTTTGACCGGTTGTCGCATCCCATACTGTCACAGTACCCTCGTAGTCCGATGAGGCGAGCATACCCTTGTGAAAAGAATTCCACGAGACACACGAGATTTTCGAACTGGAGACCATCTCAACGCAAGGATAATGAATGTCAACGGTGTCACGTATAACGGCACCGTAATCGAATACCTTTATCCGTTTTGTTACACCGGCGATCGCAAAGAACTCGTTGTCCTTATCGAACTCGATGCTGGAAACAATTGTGGAATTGTTGAAGAGATCTGACGAGTAATTGAGAGTCGCCAATGGGCGCAGGGAATTATATCTTGAGAACTTGACTAGATTCTCACGAAAAATGTCTAGACCGGAACTTGTGCTATGCGCTCCGCCGTGTTGCTGCACTTCATTCTGTGATTGCGATTTTTGACCAAGCAGTAACTCCTTGCCACGGGAATCAAAGTAACATTGAACAAAGTCATCGAAATGAGCGTACAATCTCTTTCTGCGTATAGCTAGGGTTGATCCACTGGGCTGACTGACATTTGGATTAATCAAACTATCAGTGCTGCTGATCACCTTGTCGCTAGGTTTCACCATATTCGAATCTATTATATCTATAAGACCGAGCATTTCCCGTCTAATGGCCGAAACTTGCGCCGTGTCATTCTCGCTCGCCTTTTTGACATCTTCCACCCGTGGACATTTGCTCTGAACGTCCTTTAGAATATTCTCAACTTCTTCCATATCCTTCTTGATCAACACCACTTCCTTCTGCAATTGATTCCTTTGTTCTTCCTTCTGTTGCAACAGATGCTTTAGAAATTCATGCAGAAGTTTGTTTTGTGCTGTACAAGTCTCTGCTTCGAGTAAATGCTTTCGTTGAGTTAGCACCTCTAACATTACATTTACATCAGGTAGAGTGAGATTGGCGCTCTCTGCTGCAACGATGCTTCTTAATCCATCGGACGCAGGTATCGACGAATCGTTACCGACCACTCTGTGTCTACCATTCTCCGTGTAAGAGCCTAACTGCGCTAAGCCCTTACTTCTTGTCTTATATTTGGAAACTAGCTCATCCAATAGAAAGTTCGGGAAGATGTCCTGCTCGTTTAATGTAAAACTGCATTTTGGGCAACGATCCTTAATCTCTAAACACTTTACGATACAATGGTGACAAAACGTATGTCCACAACGCGTGATATACGCCGTGTCGATAAGATCGAAGCAAATTGGACACATATAATCGTTACTCTTATCTTCTAATATCCCGGTCATTCTTTGTAACACATTCGTAGGTTGATGAAGCTTATTAATTTTACTGCTACTGTCGCCTAATCCACCACAACTGCTCCCTGCGCTGCTATCATTTCCCATATTACTGTTGCCAGGAGTCGACATTACTACTATTACTATATTCAATTTCTGATTCAGTCTTCAAGCAGCAAAGATTAATTAACTGAAGAGTTAACAGCTTAAAATCTCCCCTGCATATTCGATTTGTTTGACATCGCGTCGAAAAGAATATATCATAAGTCAGACAGTATTATTCTCTAGTTATATTCTCATTTATAAAGCGCAGCATATGTCTAGGAAATCCTTGTGCGGAGCAAGTTGCGCTTCATATCATATGTATAATATCGTCTCTCAGTCTAGTCACTCCTGAAACAATGAAAATAATGCCAGTGAGCTCGTGGAGTACAAAACTCTTGTTTAAAAATTCAAAATTTTCAATAACACAAAATACTTTATGTAAGAATTTTAAGATAACAAAGGGAAAGCACTTTTGAATGTCAGAAAAAAGCTCAGGCAGCATTATATAACAATTGTTTCAGGCTGGAAATATGAATAAAATATTTAAACATATTGTTATGTGTTGTATGATTAAACAAAAGTGAAAGAACAATTTGGCAAAATGCAATGGTGTACAGAAATTGTCTTGTATAGCTCATAGTTCTGTATCTTAGTGTATATTTATTGAATAAAGTATATGGAGAGAATATCCATATGTATATATACATGTATGTATATGAGGGAACATAAGTGACAACCCTTTGTCGAAAGAAGAAAAGGGTCAATATGGAAAAAGTGAAAAACATACTTCAATATCGAGTAAACATACGTGTCCAAGTGGTCATGATAGTCTCGCAAGTATATTCTACAACAGCGCACAAGGGGTACAGCCTTGTTAGATAAGAACGATACTATATATATATATAACATAGACGTATTGCGGTGTGATATCATCTCTAAAATCACGCGGATGCACAAAAGATAACCAGCAGTAATAAGTAATGATGACATATTGAGACTTACAGCAAGATGTTCTGCAGCAGCTTCCCGTTAACTAATTCATTGTACTTGGCGGCAGTAGGAGTAAACACGACGTTGCTCTCGCTCTCTGTTTCGTATACACCGAGCACCAATCCCTTCTGTAAAAAAAGAAATATGCAATTGTGTCGAGGAAATGGGCGACAAGTTATTCTCGATTATTTGCGTTTCCTATTCGATCAACGAACAAGTACGATGATAAATTTCCAATTGGGGCCATAAACACTAACGTTCGATTGTTGACACTGTTATTCGCGAGGGGAAAAAAAAAAAAAAAAGAAACAAAATTTGCATTAATGTTCGAAATATTTCGAACGCGCACATACAAGGACAGATTGTATCGGATACATTCGTCGCACGGACAATTTTCCAAAACCCGAAGAAAATTCCGCGTTTCTTCATCTCGAGAGCCAAACGCGCTTCAATAACGGTAAAAAACAACGGCGAGTAAGATTTTACGTAATTACCTTCATGGTCGATACGTTAGCAAAGAAACGTAAGAGTGAATTTCTACGCGGTGATACCTTAGCCCTGATAAAAGACAATGCCATAATTCGTTCCCGAGAGCATTAGGTGTGATATATATATATATACCACGAAAGTAGAATGAAGAGCGGCGACTATACATTGAATTTGATTTCGATCGTTGCGCCACGCGTGGTCAATCGCACGAATTACGAATGCGAGTAATTACCGTTTTTTTTTTTTTTTTTTTTGTTATCGATAAAGCGAGGATCTTTGAGCGCATGTGACGCAATCGTAAGTGTATAATTTTTCTATGATCATATATAAAAATATATAGCTCTCTTTCTTCATTGAATAATAATTTGATTTAACCCACTCTATTTAGATTTTAATAAAAATACATTTATTTGAAAGAGATGATGTATATATCTAAGTTCATGGTATTTTCCGCATACAGAAATTCGTCATTCGCATTCAACACGCTTTTGATGAATGTTTCGGTCCAATGGTCCAACCTTACGTCGCCAATGAAACGGAGTGCTTTTCGCAACGTGGGCCCAAACGTGCCTTTCATTTCGGGAGCTGCTAGGAATCTCGCATCTCGGTCGATCGACGTCGCATGAGTGGGATAAAGTGGAGTCAGTTGTGAAAACGGTAGAAGGGGACTGTGGTCGCGATAGAATGTTGGGGGCCCCGTAAGTGTGTCGAGGGCTTGTCATGTGTCAAATTTTTCGCCCCGCATCCGAAACACGATCACGTATTATAACGTTCTTAGACGATCGCGCGTGCGATTCAAAGAATTCCGGAACACGTACGACAATCGAATAGATTGTCACCGGTCTTTCGAAGCTTATCGGTCCCCCACGCGAGAGCGAAAACACGGAGCCCGCAGCTGCTTCGAGAATTGGAATGCGGGATCAACATGGAGGTGGCGGATAGATCGATATTGCTCGGTGATGTCACGCGCGGTCGCTGACTCTCCCTGTCCGGCATCCTGTTGTGAGTAAAATTTTCACATAGAAATAGCTATGGCACGAAAAATATTGATAAAGCCTCAGGTCGTAATTCGTACGTATATATATCAGCGGCCGCGTTAAAAAATTTGAGATTTATAGTGGCGAATTTTTTTCAAAAGTAATACTGTTTCTCGTTGAGGTATGCGCGATTAACAATCATCAATGAAGCAATAAATCTTTGGGAAAAGTATGGAACATATGTATTATACATTTATCTTCATAAATTCATAAGTCTCTATCCGTGAATTAATTGATTAATCCTGTAACATATGTCATAATTGACATATAAGCTAGTCATCAATAAGTTAAAACTATTAAATTTTTTAATGAATCCTTTTTCTTTTTTTTTTTTAAATATAAATTTAAGCATCTTTTGTAAATTGTAATCTATGTTTACCAATCTCAAATACTCTGATAATTAAATGTTAAACGAAATTTTTTCTCTTTTCTATGCGGATATACATATTTATGAAATAAATTTATCGAGTATATACTTTTTAAATATAATTTCATATCTTCCCCCCATCATATTAAACATATTCACATTTAATATTATCCAATGATTGATTATGTTATCTTAATAAAAAAAAGTCTTAATTTTAAATATTTTTCAAATAATCTAAACAATTATATGTATGTATATACTTGTAAGATGCTAAGTGTAATTGTATTGAAATAAACTTAAAATTGTAGAACGGAGCATGGAATGGACGGATCATGCCCACTCCTCTTTCCCAGCTTCGGAGAGCAGAGTGGCTCTGAGCGGGGAGGAGGCTACTCATCGCAGAAGGTCGGCGTATACGGCCGGCCGGGTTCGGATGCCATCGACTTGGGTTATCACACTCTCGATAACAATGCTTGCCGCACCGCGTCATCATCGTCCTCGTCGACTCCGATGGTACCGAGCGTGCCCGCCCGTCAACAACAGCAACAGCAGCCATCACAACCCAAACACCTGATACATCATTCCGTAGTTAGCGACTTTTGCCAGCTTGATGATAACCTGCTGCTGAAGATTTTCAGCTGGCTTGACACCCGTGATCGCTGCGCTTTGGCGCAGACATGTCGACGTCTTTGGGAGATCGCGTGGCATCCGACGCTCTGGCGGGAGGTCGAGGTGTATTATCCGCAAAACGCTACTATGGCGCTGAACGCGCTAACGCGTCGCGGCTGTCACACCTGTATCCGTCGTTTGGTTCTGGAAGGCGCCACAGGTTTGGCTGGCATCTTTGTCCAATTACCATATCTCAATTTAACTTCCCTGGTGCTGCGACACTCGCGACGCGTCACCGATGCCAACGTCACCACCGTATTGAACAGTTGCACCCATCTTAGGGAGCTCGATCTGACTGGTTGTTTCAATGTTACACGAGCCTGTGGTCGTATGACCACTTTGCAACTGCAGTCGCTCGATCTCAGTGATTGCCACGGTATCGAGGACTCTGGTCTGGTGCTGAGTTTATCGCGCATGCCGCATCTCGGATGTCTTTACCTACGTAGATGCACCCGCATCACCGATGCCAGTCTGATAGCCATCGCTTCTTACTGCGGCAGTTTGCGCCAACTGTCAGTGTCAGACTGCGTGAAGGTGACAGATTTTGGAGTACGCGAACTGGCGGCACGTCTGGGCCCGTCGCTCCGTTACTTTTCTGTAGGCAAATGCGATCGCGTGTCCGATGCCGGTTTGCTAGTCGTTGCCCGCCACTGCTACAAGCTGCGTTATTTGAATGCCCGCGGTTGCGAAGCACTCAGTGATAGCGCGACCATCGCCTTGGCGCGCGGCTGTCCGCGTATGCGCGCCCTAGACATCGGCAAATGCGACATCGGCGACGCGACCCTCGAAGCACTCTCCACCGGATGTCCCAATTTGAAGAAACTGTCTCTGTGCGGGTGTGAGAGAGTCACAGATGCTGGTCTCGAGGCGCTGGCTTATTATGTGCGTGGTCTGCGACAGCTCAACATTGGCGAGTGCCCCATGGTTACGTGGATCGGCTATCGAGCGGTCAAACGTTATTGTCGACGTTGCATCATTGAGCATACTAACCCTGGGTTCTCCAGTTGATCTAACCCAGCTTATAGTGTCACCTTATATCGAAGTAGTAGTATAAAGAGGAATTCTCGAGAGAATATTCTGAAAAAAAGAATATTCTTGGAGAATTATATGGATAAAAGAACAGAGATATATTCTGAAAGAATATCAAAAATAAAAATATATTGAGGATATTTTGTAAGAATATTTTTTACAAAAATATACAAATATCTGAGAATATAAGTACTAAGAATAGCATCTAAACATGAGGACATTCTCTCAGAATATTCAATCATCTCGCATCTCCAGTTCCAAGTGCCAGAGTGTAATATAAGACAAGTTTATAGAAAATTGTAAATTCAATTTTTTTAATTCAAGTTTATACGACAATAAATGTTATATCTTTTGATACTATATTATAATGAGAAAAGAATGTAGGAATTGTCAATTTGAGACTTCAATAATTTGTATTGTCTACAATTTATTTATTAACATACACAAATATCATTTTATAGACATTGCTCGCAAGTATATTAATTTGTAAAAAGATTATTTGTGTTTCACGAGAACATTGGTTGTAAAAATATATACATATATTCTGCTTCAAAAGAGTCAATATATGTCTGCTATTTATTGTGTTTGTAATTTAATGCATTGCATAAAGATAATAAAATCATTGGTGTTCTTTATATAATTAAATTTTCTCTAATTTATTGTAATTACAGGATAAGATATTAACTATACTAATTTTTTTTTTTTTTAACATCATTAAAATATGTAAATTAATTGCATGCTTTTTACGTAGTATGTATAGAAATGTATGTAAAGAAAATGTATGCACACAGATAAGGAAAATATAAATCTCATTAAACCCAATTACTTTAGGAATACAAAACTTTATGCTTTAAATTTTAGGTTTATATCGTTATAAAATTTTTTTCCTGTTAGTTTAATTCATGTTAATCTAATGTTTATGTAATATTTTTTAATAATTTGTAAAAAGTTTTATTATAATGACTTTATAAATATATAAACTTATAAATTTATGAAAAATTTATAAAAATGGCATATAGTTTCATTTTTTCGAATCTATATCACAAGAGAATAAAGTTTTAATAACATCACGATTATAAAACAAAACTCTAATTTTAATACAAACAAAACGATCAATATGACGTTTGAATAAACGCAATGACTATATGTATATATATAAGTATACCTGCGTATATCGAAACATAACCACAGACTATGTTATTTAATAAGATGTTTAAGTTACGGATTGCAAAGTGATTTTCATTTAAATCACGCTTATTCAGCCAATCACATTCATGCACTTTGGTTTTGCGACAAAATAACCATCTGCCTTAAAGGTCTTTCGAATGATTTATTTGCGCATGCGCGATGTTATTTCCAGTTACATTCAAATAATCCATGATCGACGAGTCTAACGGACGACTATCAAGAATAAACTACGTTAAGAAACCTGTCCCACGATTTATCTCTTCTAGTCGATTCGCAAAACTTAAGTAAGTAATTCGTGTATAGTTTTCTTAAAGATAACATCTTGATATTATTGTGATTGCAATTTTTTTCTATATTTGATCGATGAAATTATCAAGAACAAATTATATTGAGAAATAACCGTTTCAAGATTTATCTTTTCTAGTCGCCTTTTCAAAAATCAAATATTTCGTGTATATTTCTCCGAAAGATAGCATATTGATGTCACTTTCGTGTTTTCCAGCGGACAAGAGATGAGATTTGCTCTGATCGCAAAAATGCGAGCGAAAATTCAGCGTGCGAAATTTCGCATCCGCAGTTTGTACATACATACATCCGCATTGTTTCGACGAACGCCTGCGCGAATTTCCTTTGGAAATCCGCGGCCTCTGGTAGGGATAGCGCGGGATTCAGGGGTAAAATTGCACGGTGGTTGAAAACCGCCGCTGTGTATACCAGTCGTACGTAGGCGATCACGCGGTTAACCAGGCCTTCAATTCCATGTCGCTGTCTCTCGTCCTGTTTCTTCAATACGGTCTTCTTCTGATCATCGGCTTCGGGAATGGTGAGTATTCGATCATTCTCACAATTTTGCATTTCAATTTATTAGCGTGTAATTATAGAGTAGCAACAAATTCATATTCATACAGCGAAATTTTTGTTTTTGCTGTTTCTCTTTCCTTTATAGTGATTGTTTCAATATCGATATATTGATATTTCTGAATTATGAAGATTTAAGATTTAAAGAGTTCTCACGAATTATTGATTTAAGAAGAATTGATAGATAATAAATTCTCATTATTTAATTAATTTCTTATAAGTTGAGTTTATTTTTATGTAAAAAAAATTTAGTTAAATAGAGAAACTTTCAATAAGAATATATATATTTAAAAACGATTTAAAAAATTTTGTCATTAAAATATATATTGATTTTATAAACAGATGAAGAAAAATTTAATTGTAGACCTTGTGGATTTATATAACTTTTGTATGTTATATGATTAAAATAATTATATATTGAGAAAATTATAAAACATTCATGTATGAGAAATAAATTTAAAAAATTTAGTTTCAAAGTTACTTTTTTTAATAAATTTTTGTTAACATTGTTTTGTGTGTTCAAAATTAAGTTCGCTAGACAGTAGAAATTTTCATTAATTTGTAATAAAAAAATACAAAGACAGATTATCATGTTTTAAAAATTGGGTTATTGATAAATGACTGTCATCTTTGAGATATAATTTAATTACTTGCTCTCTTTTCTTATAATATTCAATAATCTCGAAAGCTGAGAAAAATGTAGGTCGTCAATAAAGTTTCAAGGTTCTCGCGGTACCAAAGTACAGTTAGGAACTGTTTAGATATTGTCGTGCGTCAAAGCTCGTCATAGCTTTTGTCTGTCACAGCTACACAACCACTGATATCAAAGAGATGTAAATTATTGACGTGATCAAATTCCAAAAGCCGAAACGTCATTAAATTGCGAACCATTTTTAGAAAAATATCCTTGATAAATCAATATCCTTGATAAACAGATCGCGATTTTCACGGTTTCCCACGAGCTTGAAATTTTCAAAGATTTGTTATGATAATTTTACGATTTGCAATACATAATTTATCTTTGCGTGAATTAAATTACCACAAAATATTTCTAAAAATATCTTAAGAAAAAATAAGCAAGTCAAATTTTAATTGATTATGAATGGAATACTTGTCATAAATTTTTAATTGTACACAATTTAAATTTATCACACTTCGATGAATAATTCTATTTACAGTAATGTGAGAATCAAACGCAACTGTACGGTCCCATATCAATATATTGAAATAGAATTTTATGAGCTTATTTTTATTGACATAATTTGGTGACATAAAAGAAAGGTTTATAGAACTTTTAATTGTAGCTTCCAATTGTACAATAATATTGCTATCCGATTGAAATCGCTCTATTTCTCTCTTCTGTAAATTTTTTAATTAAAAAAAAATCTTTTTTAATCGTTTCCAATCTAGATTGCAATATCGATCACCTACATTGTTTCAAAATTATCAACAAAAATATTTTCTTGATTATGTTTTTCGTCAACTTAATAATATTTAATACATTAATTAAATATTTATAAAATGATTTAATTTATTTTATAATGAAAACAGTTTTGATTAAGAGATAAAGAAGTTAAATTACCGTGAAAATTGACGAGGATACTCACAATAAGCTTTACTTACCCTACAATGTGGCTCTC
The DNA here is from genome assembly GCF_030449975.1 of Polyergus mexicanus. NCBI lineage: Eukaryota > Metazoa > Arthropoda > Insecta > Hymenoptera > Formicidae > Polyergus > Polyergus mexicanus. The sequence goes on along the minus strand of NW_027223327.1, from coordinate 8,114,051 downwards.
GGTCTTAAGCGGACCTCGTTATTCGATATTTGCGTCGCAGCTAGCAGTGTAAACGTTTGCGAATCAGTCGCATCAAGGGGCCATTCGACGCCTCCTCTATGCCACCAAATTTCGTGATCGAAACATCGACGAAATTTGCATATTCGCTGTCGTGAAATCGGGCCCGTGCATGCATTTAGTAAATCGGTTTACGTGTCAAAGTTTCGGGAGGGCCTTGACCGAGTATACTGGCGATTATTTTCGCGTCATTTACGAATTCTATCTATCAACAGAATGTTACACGTTACATCTTGTGTGCAATAAGATTAATGTATGATACACTGACTTTCTAATAAATCAAAGAGAGAAAAATAAAATTGATGTCATTCGACTTTTCATTATTGTAGTAATGATATTTTATAATGTATTTTTATTATATTAACATTAATTATTTGTATTTTAAATGAAAAAATTAAATATAAAATTTTATAGAAGAATTAATATTTTTGATACATCTGTTTTTAAGAATTATTTAGCTATATTTGATTTTGTCAATTATTGTTTTTGTGACCTACCATTTAACTTTTACTCTTGCTCGAAATGCATGGATAATCAAATATCGTTATATCTCAGAGAATAATCTCCGAAATAGGGACCGGATGTCTTTGCGCGGTGAATCATTTTGCCCGAAGAAATTCGAGTCAGTCAGCTGAGATCTCGCGAGATATTCTGCAAGCTCATACAGTATATCGACATTCGACGTGCGATCTCATTACAAATCCGTGAGATTTTTCGATTTACTTCTCGGCGGCGGTGACAGGCGTTGGCCCATTTCCCGATCTATGAGAATTTTTCTGTGTGATCTTCTCTATCGAGGGGTTATAAAAAAACATTTAAATTGTGTATAAGAATAGTAAAACTGCGGTTAAAATGTAATGTTTAAATTTCCTATTTCTATTTTTTATATTTCTATTTTTATATTAATATTTTTTATTAATCAAATATTTTTTATTAATCAAAGTAGCAAAAGTTTTAGTCATGATTTAAACATTAATCATCTTTATGTTTATTAAAAACTATTTAATTTAAATTATTTAAATCTTGTTTGACGCAATAAAATAAAAAAATTATTTTAACAGAAAAGTGAAACGTATATTAGCTTTGATTTTACAAATATATATATATATGATTATATATATAATATATTTTTATACTAAAAAATTCGTGAAAAATTCGAAAATTTTGTCGTCAATTTTACTGTAATCAGAATAATATAATGTAATTTTATATTAGAGATACTATTTTTCAAAATATATAAGTATGTTTGTGGCATCAAAAAGAAATTATTTTATATGATTTCAAATAACTTTATAGCTATGCAATTGAAGATATTCTGCTTTATTGCTTTTAGAATTTAGAGAGAAGGAAAATTAAATCACATTGTATTAAATGTTGCAAATAATAAATGATATATATATATGTATGTAACAAAAAATACTTTGTTGTATATTTCAATAATTGATTTAAATTATTACTTAATAATCGTTAAACAAGGATTAATAAAATCCTTAAATAATTGAAAATTATGGATGCCTTAATATCTTCGTTGGGAAAAAATCGAATCTTAAATAGATAAAACAATTTGTCATTACAAATTAATATAAAAATAAAAGTAATTATAAACATCTTATATATCAATAAAACTGTCGACAATTTCGCTTTGTGTGACAACGGTTACTTTGAAGAATGCTCATCATTGTTTGAAGGTCCAGCTCTCTCTTACAATTCGATAGAGCCATAAGAACTTACTCTTCTAATTACGACCGATATTTTCGCGACGAGTGTCACTTATCCTCCTCGCAGAATCTTTCTCTGCGCTTACGTTGTCGAGAGAAGATGAGACCGAGCTGAGATTAGCTTCGTCCTCTGACAGGTTTCACCACGCTTCATAGCACAATAGTCGTTTCAATGAGAGTAGACTGACGTTACTGATCACGTAGCCGATCGCTAAAATGGACGAACATCCACGTAACGAAACGGATCAGAAAGCGGTGATCAGAGAGAGAAGGGTTCGGCGAAAGGAATCTCTCAGATCGTTTTTGTAAGATCGATTCTCAGGATCTTGCTCGTTCCATCTTGCTCGATCCATCCTCTATTCTGAATGATGCTCATCTGTTTTATTTTTTCATCAGATATCACTTGTATTAGGACGGTGATAAAATTCTTCACATAGATGCTTTATTTTTCGTATGGCATTATATTTATATTCAATTTTCATTGATTATGATTGATAGTTTCTATCGATTTGAAGTTATTAATATAATTAATAATTAATATATAATTAAGTTCTCGTACTTTATATCGTATAATAATTCATGCTTTTCTAAATTTGTCTAAAATTCAATTTATTTATAAACTTTATTTATACTATCGAGACTATATATTATTTATTTATATTATATTATAAAAAATTTTTTCTTTTTAACCTATTAATAATGTTCACTTACAAAGACAACGAATATTAAAACCTTGAAAGCAAGAGATATTAAAACTTACCTAGCCCTAGCCGAATAGACTGAAGGGCATATCGTTTCAATATTCATGAGTAATATATCTTGACTAGAATAATCAATGTTAAATTGAACATAAAAGAACTGTATTATAAACACATAAATTTTTTTGATTTTTTAGTTCGAGACCATTTTTTCACAATTAAAATACAAAAATATGTTATTATTCCATTTTATTTAAACATATATATAAATCTTTAATACATATACTGAGAGAGAAATCTGTTTATCAATTTTATTAATAAATCATACTATTATAATAATATAGGATACTAAATAATCGTGTTAATTATACTACATATTTTTTTGGTCAAATCACGATCAATCTCTTTCTAAAAAAGACATGAAACGTTGAACTCGAATATATTGAAACGTTAAAGCCTCTTTTCCGCGATGCTGATTGGCTGTCTCGTTTGTGCGCTGCGACTTGTTTCATTCGTGTTATTTACAACTGTCAAATCATGCGAATTATGACAGTTTGTGAAAGAAAAAGTTAAAGTTAGAAAAAAAAAAGTTAAAGAAATTGGAAAATGTCCATAAATAAAAGCGCGCGCGCCTATGTTGTTCTGGTATGTTCAAATTTTTCCTCAATATGAAGGAAATTGGAAATTAAATTGTATAAATATATGTTTCGAAATAAAATAGTTCAAATTTGATCGCATTCGTATTTGTTTAGGTGTTTGTGACGAGCACGAATACAGACTGACGAAGCATCTGCTGGATGGATATGACGCCGGTGTACGGCCAGCTAAAAATTCGTCCCAGCCCTTGGTCGTGGTCTTTGGGCTATCCCTTCATCACATTATCGATGTTGTGAGTATTCAAGCGCAAACAATTTTAAAGACCGATATATGGCACAAGAAAATGCGACTGCAGATCCTCCTGCAAAGGCCATTTTTTTAACATTCTCTTAAAGTATATCTTTGTTTAGAATAATGTTTAATGTATATTTTACGTTAAGCATAATTCCATCTCCGAAAGAATCATTATTTTCAAAAAATTTTGACACTTATCTAAATGTCGCGAGCAAATTTTTTACAAAATTGAAATTGTAGTAATAGTATTGTAGTACAATACGAAATTAACGTAATTTATATTTTTATGTTAATTAAGAGTTTTATTTTATATATAACAATATTATTAATTTGATTAGAGCAAAGAGAAAATATTTTTTATTAAAAAAAATAGTGAAATAGCAACGATTATCATAAAATAGGAACATTAGTGTGAATACCGACACTTTTTTCGGAACCTTTAGAATTCAGTAGCGATAGGAAATGTGTTAAAAAAAAAAAAAACAGAATGTGTTGGTTGATCGCGAAATTCCTCTCTGAAAACGAGATTGAGCGGAATCTCGTCGGATTTCTTCAAAAATGTTTTTATATATTTTTTCGTTTTTACTTCTATATTTTTGTGCACATTCACGGAATTTTGCGGAGACACTGTTATTATTTTTTATTAGCACGATAAAAATAAGCATATGAAAAAATATACCCATGTATAAACATGATAATAGTGTATTAATCGAAAAGAGAGTATCTCTTGAATAAGATTTCAGAAAATAAAAAATAACGTAAATACCGAGGTAGAAAACATGACAACGTGATTATATCGTTTTTAACGATATATGCACGTTCGTGTCTATAGATCTTTACCAGTTTGTTTGCATTCAAACAGAATTTTCAGTAAACGGATTTCATCCTTAATAAAATAAATTTCTGCTCGTGACCGCAAAAAATATCAAACTAAAATAATAATAATATTCGTATTTATCGTCTGTTTATAAGAAATAAACTATAGAACTAATATATTATTTAAGAACGCATAAAATTGATATAATAAAATCATTATCTATGTTTTTTAATATATATATCCGCATGGTACCTCTCCCCCGCTATTAATTTATTAAATATATTTGTCTTAGATACAATTATATTAATGCATATAGAAAATTAAATTAGCGATAAAAGATATCAAATCGTACATAATCCGATATTTTAAACAGTTTTGGTTTAAATTATATATACATATATAAGTATATATATAATTTTTTTATGCCTATTATTTATATCTTTTTATATCTGTTACTCTATGTGTATGATCTCGAGAGGATTTTTTACTATTTCACAGTATTTCTATTTTCGATACACATTTTTTTCAATTTTACCTTGTGTCGAGATAAAGATTTACCTCAAAACACGATGTACAACACAAGGTAAAACTGAAAAAAATGTGTATCAAAAATAGAAATACTGCGACCGCGACGGGGTCATGGGTGATCACGGTAATCGGAGAGAGGCGAGATAAATTGGCGTGAGAATAGGTAAGACACGCGGTGGGAAAGTTTCCGAACATTTGTTTCGCGTATGGTGGTATAACGAGAGCAACCTTTCGCGTAGCATAATAAACCGATCACCCTAAGAAGACTCGGGACAATTTAACGAGAAATCGTTATATCAATTGCAATACAATCAATCATTCGACTCGTCGTTATCCCTTTCCGTTTCGTTTCGTTTAATAACATCAATGATAGTATAACACCACGCGATCTCCTTCTCCCCTACTTCCCCTTCTCTTTCGGTTCATACATCAAGTCAATTTTCAACTTTATCGAAAATTTTCTGGGATATTATTTATGGATTATTGAGCGTTATTCTCAATCTGTGATCAAGAGAGCGTAATTAATTCAAGATAGATTTCTCTATGATGATTTTCTGTTTAAGAAGCCTCTATTTACCTAATAATTAATATTTATAATCTTGCATTATTTTTATTACATTCTTTTTCTCTTTATTTTGGAGTGTGATACAATCTTATTTATCCTTTTCAATCACAATTATTTAATATAAAAGAAAGAATGAGATAAATAAATAATAATATTAAAAACTTATTTGTATAAAATGTTTCTTTTCTATTATCTTAATTAAATATAAAGTTCTTATTTTTATTAATTATACTATTATACATATGTTTATAAAATAAGAAAGAGAAAAAGAGAGAGAGAGAGAGAGAGAGAGAGAGAGAATTACAAAAAATCTATAAAAGCAATAATTATAAATTATTTAGATATTATATAATAATTTGTTAATTAAACCTTGAGTCACAACTAATAATTTGATTTATGTGCTACTGACGGATGAAACTTTAGATTCGTGAAATCATGATTATTCGCCAAATAATAATCGACTACAAATATCACTTAAATTCTCGACATACCTAGCTTCTACAATTGACAAATATACATAGTCCCACAACAATATAGTATCATCGTTATATAATAATATACTACGAATCACACATTTCGTTGAAAGCTGTTGGCTTTTTCAAGAAGCCAACATGAAGATGAATATCGAGCATTAGAAAGAATATGATTTAGTCTTTCCCTTCGCGAAAAAAGCAATTATTTCATATACTATTAATTTATATGTAGTTATCAAATCACAATTATTTAAAAAAATAAATAGATAATTTAAACATTATTTAAATTTTAATTTGTTACTATTCGTTATTCTATTAATTGAATTAAAAAAAATCTTGAGATATCAGACGTGAGTAATCTTTTGAAAATTTGAAAACTGGTTGAAGCGAATCAATGAGCGGACATGGAAAAAGAACGCGGAACTTGTATGAAACTTTGTGAATATTTATATTCCTCACATATAATAACGCGAAATCTAATTGGACTCTTGTATCGATCGGATGTAGCATCGTATATGCGTCGATCTCTGTCGAGATAACGTGTTCACCGTGGAATTCATCGTTTTCCGGATTTCGCACGATTACGAGAGTCAATTAAATGCTGCGAGATTATTCCGTATACTTTAATTAAGCTTTTAAAGTTAGAATCTATGCCAAAAAAGTAATGTTTATGATTTTTTTTTAAACAAAACGATACGTTGGATTAATGTTTTTATCAAGCGAATTAAAGCATGTTTTTTTTTTAAGTTTTACTGATAAATATATAAAAGTTTATATTAGTCATTTAATTTATAAAAAATATATTCAAAAAAGTACTATTTATATTTAAAAAATACTATTTAAATAACTTAATTTTATACCGGCTTTTTTTGCTATTATTTTATTTATTATCTTATTCATTCTCAGTTGTTATATTTAAGAGATTTTTTTAAATTTATTATTAATTATTTGATTTGCTAACTATATATACGATTTATTTTATAAAATGTTTAATACTTTTAAATCTTATTCAAAATATTATTTTTTTATGGATCTAGAAATAAATGCGTTGAATTAAAATAATTGAAAGAATAGAATTACTGAACTTTGTAATTGTTTCGGATTTTATCAAGGATTGTCGAGTTTTTTCTATAAATAGAAAGAAAGATATATATCGTCAGTCGTTTGCCGACCATATTGTCGACAATTCGTTTCCCTGAAATATACGCTTCAATTAATCAAACAGATCAATTTCAACGGTTTTCTTTCAGAGACATAGTAATTCTTTGAGACGTTACAAATTAAATATTTTATGATAAATTACTTCCGATATTTGATTTTGATAGTGCATGTGTGTTTTGATAGTTAAATTTTATATTAATAATAAAATTTATCAATACTTAATACTTTCTATATATATTTTCCCCCCTCCCACACACACACATATATTTTAATATTTAATATATTGACATTTTATATATAATATTTTTAAAAAATATGACAACATTATTAACTCTTAAAAGAACACAGAGAATTTAAATAACATATACGATAGATTAATAAAAGTCGTTTAGTCTTTCTCAGTATCTCAAACAGAGAGGTTGACACAGTGTCATTAACATATCGATTTTTCAACCTTTTAACTATAAGGCCTATTGCACAATACAAAAGTACAGACAATAGAAACAGGAAATAGAAATTATCCACTAATAGGAGCAGGGAATAGATCTATTCCCTATCATGCGCTGTCTTCTAATTAATTGTTAAATTAAATTTAACTTAATGAGATAAATTAAGAGTACGATGCTAGATATATTTAAGTCCACACACACAAGCATCATATAAAAATCATTTTTTTACGATTGTTTACAAGTCGCAATTTGCCATTATGATTTTATTACAGGATGAAAAGAACCAAATACTCACGACCAATTGTTGGGTTACGCAGGTTTGGACAGACCATCATTTGAAATGGAATGCCTCGGAATTTGCTGGAATTCGAGTAATTCGTGTTCCCTATAATCGTGTTTGGCGACCTGACACTATTTTATATAACAAGTAAGCAGTTGTCTCGTATAAATAGAGTGAATGTAACGAGCTTCAAAAATAATAATATTCCAAAATATATCTTGATAAGAGCAAGTTTATATATATTCATATATATTGTGGCTTTAAAAGATTTGAAAAATTTTACAAATTGGAACCAATGACTTATGGTCTCTTGAGAAATCTCATAATTCTGCTATCCTTTTGAAACTTTTTCCGATTTCTTACGGAATACTTTGCATAGCATACTTTACATGACAAGGGTAAAAATAAGGGTTAAAGCTGATTCTGAATCGAAAAGATAATTCAAAAGAGTTTATAGATAATTTTAAAAAGAGATATTTTTTCAATAGTTGATTGAATATAAAAACCAAGAAAAAAGATGAAAAATTAAGAAATAAAAAAATTAATTTAATATACAATTTTTACAAAATCTTAAAAAAATAAAAATATAATTTTCTAAATATCATAAAAAGAAAATTCAGAAACATGGAATTTGAAGATCAAAATAAGAAAAGGAATTTCATTGCGTTTTTAATTTTTTTGTTATAGTGCGGATCCGCAATATAGTTCAGCAGTCATCAATACAAACGTAATCGTCAGTCACACAGGCGAAGTGGTCTGGTTAAGTCATGGTATCTTTCGTAGCAGTTGTGACATAAACGTAGAATTTTTTCCCTTTGACGAACAACGATGCGCTCTGAAATGGGCCTCTTGGACATACGACGGATATCAAGTAAGTTTTATACACATTCCATATTCTAAATGTTACGTTGCACATCTGGATTTTTATCCGCGCAAATGCAAAATGTCAAAGATTCACATTTACATAACTGAATATTTAATTTTAATAGAATAGATCACTGCGCTGCCTAACGAATTTCTTTTTTAAAAAGTTTTTAATATTCCGTTTGTACGAATTATCCAATGATGTAAATGTAAAATTTGCAAAATTTTACGTTTTGCATTAACGCATAAATGCATTTTTATTATTGATATTAAATTTTCTAGAGATATTTTGGAGATACATCTCAAATAAATAAGCATTTTGTCGTGTCAGATGACAATTTCAGTTATATTTTTCAATTAGTCACTTCTTTCATTGATTCTTATAATTGTAGAACTTTTAAAGTATTTAAAATAGTGACGTAAAATTTTTTTACGGGTGATTATCGGTTGGCGCGACTATTCATCTTGTAGATTTCTTTTTAAATCAAATTAAATTCAACACTCGACCAGCCGTAATTCTTCGCGGTCTTATATTCACCTTCATTTAAGAAGCCATAGCATATTTTATGATAGAAATTAAAGATCGTATTAGTTATTCAAAGATTGAAGAAAGTACCGACGTACAAAAATGTTGTTTATATAAAATAAGAAATTTACATAATATAGGGCGATGAAAAAATTAGATTAGATATAAATAGTTGGATTAAATTTTATATATAGATATGTCTTGAAATTTTATTAAAATGTTGTTAAAGATATATCGTGGATAATCCTATGTCTCTGTCTATGTTTTAACAACAAATATTTTTTGGTATTATATAAAGATATGCAGAAAAAGAATTGTGTAATGCAGCGTGTAACGGCAATGCGTGCGATGCGTAAATAAATAAAAAAGAAATTATTGTTCGCGAATCAAAGCTTCGGCTTTGGAAATTCGGGGACGCTTAACACAGCTGTGGAATCGAAAACGCGGGTCTGCCAAGTCATGAAAATGGTTCGGGCAGATCGAAGAGCTTAATCCCAGCATCACGAGAAGAATTCAATACGAGAGCCGTTCCGTTCGCTTCCGCACCGAACTTTCTGCCTATCTTTCACAGAGTTTTCCCATTTTCTATCTCTCCGCGTTGAATACACTTTGGATAACGTCGATACCATTTTTTTTTGTCGCATAAAAGTCGAGAACATCAATGCGGTTTAAAATACTTGTCCAGGGGAATCTTTTGCACGTTAATCATCTCCTGTAATAAATTTTTTTAAATATCGGTAATTAATTTTTTAAATAAAAATTATTATAGCGCGATTTTTCTTTTTAATAATAAATTCAAACAAGTTCTTCTTCCAAATAATAATTTTTGACATGAGAGCAATTATACGATGAAAAGAAAATTATAAAAATGGAAAAAGAAAAATAAACAAAGATAATTGTATTAAAATTCAATCAAGAGACAATGATCGTATGTCAGATATGGTATTTACCATATATAACAAATTTATATTCTTTTTAAATTTAATTTATCCTTCAGTCTTTTTCATATACTGATACAATGTTATCGCAAAATAAAATAATATATATACTATATCTTGATTTATACCATTATTAATGAAATAAACAGCTCTCGATAATGAAGCTGTGACAGGATACACAAAAAGATTTCGTTTGCAGTCGAAAGATATTCGGGCTGTCAATTGCCAATTTAACTTTTAGTCGATAAACCGGCTTTCGCGTTTAACGAATAGCGCAACGTTCGATAAACCGCGCTCTCGGTTGACTTTTTATTACTTGAAAATTCGCCGAGCTTTCATGGACAAAATGACGGCGGATCCGTCCCATCGATTGTCGCGATCGAGCGTAACTTATACGGGGAAATTTTGCGGGCATCAGCTTGAGCTGGAGAGACAGAGCGAGCAGGGGGACATGAGTAATTATCAAGCGAACGGCGAGTTCCATCTTCTGGATTTCATCGCCCGCAGAAACATCGAGTACTACTCCTGCTGCCAAGAACCGTATCCCGACATCACTTACGAGATTCGCTTACGACGACGTCCGATGTTCTACGTCTTCAACCTGATTCTGCCCTGCATACTAATCAACGGTGTCGGTAAGTGGAGTAAATATGTATACGTGACTAAAACGACACGAAACGTGTTCAGCGAAATATAATTGATTTTATTTACCGTTCATATAGTGAAATAATAATCATTATTTCGATATTTATTTGCATTACAAATTTTCTCGCTGCGATTTTATGTCATAAAATAGAAAGAAAATCATATCCAAATTGTGTTATTATAAAGATTATCATATTTAACGGAAAGTAAATAAATTAATCGATATATTATTACATAAATATTATATTAAAAAAATATCTTTTAAAAAGAAAATATATATAAAAAAAAAATTCCTATTTAGTTTTTTAAATAAACTTTCAAAAATTGCGAATCGATGACGTGTGGTAACGCGACGCAAATTTCGAGTATCGCTCGGGTCGTTCATTAAAAAGAGAAATAACATCGTTAGTTAGGAAATAAATTTCTTAAATAAGCTTCAAAACTACGAAGCAGCTCGCATGAGAAGTCATATACGAGATTAAATGAAGATTTTCCCTTGCGATCTTTCCGCACTCTCCGCACGGCTTGCTTGCATAAGAAAATTAAGCCTCTACGAGAACGCGTAAGATGCAGATCAAATAAATTTGCATAATAGTTTTCATAGTCTTAAGAAGAATGGCGTTTTTATTAAAACTATGCGAGCGATCAAATTATACGTTGAGATCTATCAGATGATAAGAAAGTAAAGTGTATACGATCGTTGTTTTTATATGGATATTTAGGTAAAAGCTCCGAAATTAGAAGTTCTTATATAAGAATATTGCGAATAATATTATGGAAAGAGTCCTCTTGGCAAATTTGAAGAACTTATTTTTTGCGAAGATATCGAGAGAGTTAATTACCCCGTCGCACAAACGATGGGGTAATTGTTGTTATTAAATACTATTGAAGATAATATAAAGAAAGTATAAATATTGTGATTTGTTTTTTAGGAAAATTATATACATATAATATTATATATATATTTCTTATTTTAACAAAATTTCGGAGCTCTATTTGTAATATTTATATATATATATATATATATATATATATATATATATAATTTATATAAATATTATATGGTAAATAGACTCCTTGTAGAAGCAATGCGTAAAACTAACGATCGAAATATTAGTTTTGTCCGTGAACGATAGCTCGAAAAATAATATCGGCCACTGGATTTAATCGCATTAGGATTTGTACGAGAGAAAACGAATTAAGTTGCTGCTTTTAAGGAAACGACGGCATGAACCGAAGCATTTCATTACATTGCTTCTGCCGTTTACCGATAATGAAAGAAATTTGCCAAGAATTCGTCGGATATCGGAATTAAGTTATCAGCAATTATCGATCAACTGAAGAAACAGTTCTTTGTAAAATAAACAAAATTATATATTATAAAAATTAAAAATACATAAATAAAAAGACAAGATATACAAAAATAAAAATGTAAATATTAAAACAACAGAACAACAGAATATAAGACCGAGTAGAGCAATCAAGACTGTCTGGTAAATGGAACGACACAATGGTTTTCCGATGATAAAATTGATAGTTATTGTCCAGGATAGTTTAAAATGACAATTGTGAATTTTATTATCGGAAAATCGTTGCGTGGTTCCGCGTGTGAATATCTCTACATGACAATAACAGCAAGAAGAAGATATAATTTAAATTTATTTCCTTCGTTAATATTTTTCGTAAAATTAAAATTTAAATAAAAATTGCGAGAAACTTTATTGGCACTGTAAAAGAAAACAACATGGAATTGTACAATTGATAAAAAATTAGTATAAATTAATAAAAAATTGAGATATAGTAGATATGCGCACACATTAACGAAGAAGGGATAGAAAACTTGAGAAAATTTAAATTTACCGAAGTCTTGAAAGAAAGGTGATGAGAGAATGTTTTCATTCTTCTTTTCTTATGTTTTTTTGCTGTTCTAATATCATTCCACTGTTGATTACTACATTCAAGTTTGTTACAAGACTTTGGATTGAAATCTTGCGGAATACCTCGGATTCAATATTCCGCGACAAGAGTAAAACTTTCGCGAACGTTTCTTTTGCTTGTTTTCCAGCCCTGCTGGTTTTCTACGTGCCCTCTGAGTCGGGAGAGAAAGTCACCCTCGGCATCTCGGCCCTTCTCTCCATGACAGTCTTTTTGATGACCATTCGCGAAACTTTGCCGCCTACGGAGAAGACGCCGTTAATAAGTGAGTATTTGGTCAGATGTTTTCGATCGTAATCTTTAATTTGAATAAAAGCAAGATATATATTTTTATATTTAAAAAATATTTTTGGAATACTCTCTCTCTCTCTCTCTCTCTCTCTCTCTCTCTCTCTCTTTTCTCTATCTTTTTTTACGATCTATCGCAATCTTATTTTATATATATTATTCTGTTTAGTTAAAATATTTTAAATTTGTATCTCTTTTGAGAAGTATACATCAGATATTTTTAACATTAAAATAATATAAGTGTCGCCTAATTCTTTCGTTGATTTTATGTAACGCAGAATGTGATTGCGATTTACGTTTGAGCGCCATAGCTGCTCGTTACCCGTTAATCATTAAAAAACTCGTGGGAAAATGCACCTGGGATTTTCTGGAGACGCGGTTAACCGTGTACAAGAGCGAGCACCATCGTATTTCTGTTACCTTCAAAGGAAAAAGAAATGTGTTTAAATTATAACGAGACAACTGAATGAAAGCAGTTCAATATTCTATTAACTAAATGGAGAAAAATTTTGTGTTTAATGGTTAAGTATCATCGTTTGAATTTATTAGAAGAAAATAATAGACAATTTCTTTGGAAAATTATAAAAAAATGTATGATATTCAGATTGAGAGAATATTTTTGTATCAAATGATAGAAACAATATTGTCGTTCTTCATTTTGCTCGATTTATACATTTTTTATACACCTGCATATTCTTACATTATTATTATATATTTATATGTATAAATATCTTTACATATAAATAGTAGTACAATATTATTTTACAATATACATACAATATTTTATATTTCGTGTCTTGTGAAATGGAAATATTATTTTAAAAATTAATATTGCATACTTTGTATACAATTTTACTTTTAAATTGTTATTATCTGTTCGTTTTTTAGAGTTTTATATTTAAAAAAAGTAAATTTATCTTATTGATATATGTTTTTTTCTCTCGATATGTTTTCAGGTCTTTATTACGGTGTCAGCATTTGCCTGGTGTCGTTTGCATCCGGTCTGGCGGTTGTAACATTGAATTTGCATCACCGTGGTGTGCGGGGTATACGAGTACCGAGTATCGTGAGATCGTTGGTCTTAGACAAATTAGCCAGGATAGTATTTCTGAATTTCGAAGAGGAGAATAGATCGGTAAAACGAATAACGTAATGCACATGAATATTGTTCTTTGTAACACGTGGGGCATTTTATAAATCGCAATCCGATGTTTCTTAATCATTTGAATATAATAAAATTGAGTCAATATTTCCGCTGCGCGATTCTCAGCGATCGGGCAAATAATAATTCTGAGAATCGTGCAGCTTCCGACAAATAATAGCTTAAACAGAACCAAGCATAGAATAAAAAAAAAAGAGCAGGGATTATTTCAACATACATAAATTATAAAAAAAGTAAGAATGATATTTTTAATGTAATGTTACGTAAAGAAAGATAAATTTGAGCAAAAGAAAACTAAAAGAATTGTGAGATAATATAAAAAAATGTATAAAAAACCAAGAGAATACGTGAAAAAAAATTATGCTTTGCACAGATAAAGTTTCATGTTGATATCGTTTCTATAAGCGTCCCCGCTATTTCTATGTTCTATAGAAAAGTTACGGCGTGATCATCAATCTGAGATCACAGAGATTTGTTATATCAGCAGGAACCGCCGGAACCATTCCCGAGACGAAAGAACAATTGTCCGCTGCACTGTAAATCCGAATTGCCGGAACAGCACATATCTCCCAAGTATGTATCGAGGAGGGATGATAGTAATAGCAGCAGTCCCAGTTTAGGTGAGTTTATTTTATAAATAAATAATCGATTATATTTGCAATATATTTCTTTTTGTTATAATTGGTTTAATAACAAAAACACATGTTACTTGATTTCTTTAACTCTCGTATATATTCCACAATATTATATGTATATGTATCATCGTTTACGAATATGTGTATTTCTATTATTTATCTTTAAGTGAGTTTGTTAATTTATTCTTATTCTGTTATAAATTTTTTCATCCATTCTTTCGTAAAAAGTATATCCTATTTTTAAAATCGTAATGTTTTACAAATTTTCCAATTTTTTATAAATTTATTGTATTATGAAAAATATGACAAATATTTCGCAAAAAATAATATATATTTTTATAAAAGTATTTAATTTTTGCGTAATACTTGATTATTATAAAAGGATGTTTATTTTTATGTATTCATGTGTCCAATGTATTTTCAATCGAGCGATCCAATTTATTTTTTAGCTGTTTTGCTTGGTTACGAGCATATTTCTCTCATGAAACATTATAGCCTGATCAATCATCGTCTTTGATTTAGTTTGGTAGTCTTCGATTTAGCCTGATCTAGTCCATTTCGTTAATCAGCTGATTCGTGTCGTGCAATCAATGCCTTACAAATCGTGTCGAACGATTGCGCAGATCTCGGAAAAGAAGGCGGCCTTGAGACGCAATGGTCTCGGGTCCTGGGAAGAGTGCATGCGACCATTGAGAGGAACGAGCGGCGCCTGGTAGAACAAGATCGCCGAGAAAGGACAGAGTTAGATTGGAAACAAGTCGCTCTGGTCAGTGATCGTGCGCTATTGTGCGTTTTCTTTCTCACGACAATTATTAGTACGGCGGTGATTTTATGCGGCTCGCCTCCGACTCAGGATGCATCTAAGGATGGGTAATCCTTGGATTATCGATTCGACTAATCGACTAAACGGTTGGCGGTCAAAACTTCTTCTTCATCATTGCTGGACTCAAAGAATAATTTTATTCTTTTCACATATATGCACATTGAAAAAGATTAAACAATTCAGTAGATTCGTCGATATAAAGAATATATGAGTGTGTTTCTCGTTATCTGTTTTATGATGAGATATGTGTACTAATCCATGAATAAGCAGCTTTGATAGAAACTTATTCTTGCTCCCTACAAAGAAATATTGGCATTATAAAAAATAAAAATATCTTTATTTTTCATTATTTATGATATGATTATATTCCAACTAGAAGTAAACTTACTAACATAATTATGACTGTAATTATTATAAACAAATTTAATTGTTTAATTTCTGATTATTTTGAAGATTAATAGAAGAAAAGTTCGATTATTTTGAGATTTCAATTTTTATCGGTTTTTTTAATTCGTGAATTTTTTGCAGTCTATACGTGTATATTTAAAAAACGAAGTATTTATTTCTCAATCAGAGGTAAAATTAAAGAATAAAATGGATTGTTAGAATCATCATTGGCAACAAATTTATTTATTTATTTATTTTTTTTTTAAGAAATTCTTAAAGACTTTTTAAATATTTATGTTTCAAAAGTACAATTTAAATTCACTTTTACTCTTGATGTTTTCTCTTTGATATTGAACAAATAAAGTAGCTGAAAAAACTGTAAATATATGCATCGAATTTGTCAAAATATGTAAATTTAGCGATGCCGTAAGTTCATAAAAATTCATTAGTACATTAACAATAGGTATTAATATAAATGTTAATATTTAGATCTAGAAATAAATGTTCCTTATTTATAAAGAACTCGGTATCTGAATGTACGATAGATGTATTGTTAAAAATTAATACATATTTGAACAGGGTTGAAAGTATAATCAAGACATAAAAAGAATAAATAATGAAATAAACTTTATTTATTATATCCAGTAACCATGAGAAAGTCCCATAACCACATTTTTAAGTTATACAATTTTTTATAAAAAGATGTAATAAATTAATTTTTTTTTATATCTATATATAAAATGTTTTAGTCTTTCATACATTTCCATCTATAATAAAAATATTAAATATGTAAATAGAATATATATAAATGTGAGTCTCTTTTAATAATATTTAGTAATAATCAGGTACAGGTGCACAGGTTATTTTCACAAAGTCTTCATATTTAACATGTCCATTTAGAGATACGTTGGCCTCGCGAAAGATCTGTTCCACTGTAACAGAAGACGGTATATCGTAGAAAGCAATAGCAAAAACAAGATTGAATGAATTATTTATTTACCTTCTTTGCTACTTAATTGTTCTCCCCAGTGAAGTAACATGTGTGCTAATTGCCGTGCCGGAATTGTGCCACTGTGAGAGATATCCGCAGCTTGAAAAGCTTTAATCACTTCTTTCGGTAGATCCTCTGCACGAGTCTGAAGATGCATGACTTCCAAAAAATCAGCAAAAGACATTTTTCCACCTGGAATTGAGGTAGACGAACACTTTTCGTTTGAAAAGAAAATAATTAGCATAAAAACATTGTTACCTTTATCCTTCATATACTTGTTCAACTCTGCAATAGTCGGGCTTAGCCCTAAAGATCTCATAATTATGGTGAGTTCATCAAGTGTACGAATCTGACCGCTTCGAGCAAACAAATAGAAACATTCCCGAAACTCTATTAAAAAAAAATCATATTAATGTTTATTCAACTTAAGAAAGATGTACAAAAAAATATGCAATGATAATATTGTGATATCTTCAACGTACCATCTATATCTTCTTCTCTAAAGTAACGTGCCTGTAATATTACAATTATCATACTCAATAAATACGAAGGGTAAATAGAATTGTAAATAAATTAACGAACTCTATTATGTCAAAGACAATTACATGTATAGGACATAAAGAAAGTAAATCGAGTCTCAAATTATAATATTTCCAATAGATTTGATAATTAAAATATATATTGAAATTACCATGATTGATTATCAGAAGATCGCGTTCTTTTCTCGAGTATCGAATTGTTTCTTCAAAATTTTGACACAATAGATGACAGATGTTTAATGCAGCGAGACATAACCTTGTCTCACCTGTTCTATCTTCGTAGCTTGGAAAAGAGCGACATCATCTGCCGCGATGATGTACTAGAAATCAATCGTGCCAACTTTTTTTTTTTTTTTTTTTTTTAAAGATTGGTAAAACACTCAAATATCAGAGAAATAATTTTCATAACGATCAAGTCGAATACTGTATTGAGGAAGACGAAATTTGAAGATTTTCTAAGAATTGCTGAGAAAAAGGAAAAGATTTTTTATGCAAAACAACATGAGAGATATCAGAAAAGTAAGTTGCATAGTAAAAATTGCTGTAGTATCTCAAAGATTTTTCTCTTATACACGTATTCTGGAATTAATATATCATACAACGCCGTTTAACCATTATATATGTACAATTATTTAGTTCAATTTATGCATATATTTTTTGGCATCATATTTCGTTTATATTTTTGGAAAATCTGTCAATCTCTTTCGCGAAATATTTCAGACAATTGTATTAGAAAAGATTTTGAAAGCTAATTGTTTAAAGATTTTGATTTACCTATTCGGCAAAAAATTAAAAAAAAAAAAAATGTACGACTATTTCTGTAACAATTCGTTGAGATGGTTGAAAAAGAACGATTAATCAAACGGCATTAGCCGTTCGGCAACTCTCTTTTCGAGGAATAAATTCCGCGCTAATTGCCACTAATACGATCGGACGGCGAAAAAAGCCGTCCGCAGCATCCCGAAAAGAATGGCCGGACGGAACAATGATCCGGTAATCGTCCCTTCCGAGCGACTCGCGTAGCGGATTAGAATTTATTTTGAATGTGTGCCGCGCGTATATTACTGATTAACGTTTGTCTTTGCTTCTCATTAAAAAGGCTTCGCCATCAATCCCGCGCCTTTTATACGGTGTCGACGATCACTCTCTTTTCCACATCCCTCGGATCTACCCTGGAGACGAATCAATTTTTTTCGCATCTCCGGGAATGACTCGACCCGGAATGATTCTCGTTTAGCGTTACTTCGTGACGTCAAGAGGATGAAAGACGAGAGACGTGGAATATCGACTTTGCTCGCGCGACACGATTGCGAATTAATGGTGTAATTTGGTTCCGCGAGCAAAAATATATCGAGAGATTACTTGCATTTCTCTCAAAGTCACAGAAGATATTTGATCCGATCTATTAAGATTATCTGACATTTGAGTAAGTGTAGTCTACATGTGAAATTGGATCTAACGATAAAAAAGATAAGATTACTTCTAATCTTATGTTTCTTTTATTTTCTATTATCACATTAATTTTATTTGAACTTGATATTAACATTGATCCATTCTCTTCTATTCTAATTATTAAAACAAAAATGTGATTGCAAATTGTTCTGTAAACAAACGCGAGAACGCGATCATCACGCTAGTTAATGTGAAGCTTCCTCGTTCGATAGTTACGAACAATTAGCGCTCCTGCCGGGGTTAGCAGTCGTTGAGAGCGAATACGAACTCGCAGCAGCCCGTGGAAACTAATTGGATATCGCGGGCTCGTCCTTTGTAGCATACCGTTTCCATAATTAAATTGCTCGCGGCCCCGGCGCCGCCGCATGTCGATAATCAAACTAATCCAACGCGCAACATTCCCGGGGTAATGGTTTCGCGCCGTCGAAGATCAACGGAATGGAGGGAGGGATTCTAGGCCGCCACCCTCCGTCCTTCTGTCACCATCGTCGTCGCTTTTACGCGCTCCTTTTGTTTCATTGATAGATCGCCCTCCTTCGCGTAGGAAAAGGCTCGCTGCGCTTATACTTCGAATATACGAGGGGTGAAAGCAATATACCGAACGACAGATACGGAAATATATAGCGCGACAGACGCGGGAACTGTACGAAGTAGATGTAGATCTATGGGGTAGACGTAGGGAGGAGGAAGAGGAGGAAAAAGAGAGAGAGAGAGAGAGAGAGAGAGAGAGAGAGAGAGAGAGGGAAATCGAACGAGGAATATAAGGGGAAAACGGGAGGCGGAATATCTCGGTGTAAAGGATGCGAGCGAGATGGAGAAAGTTCGAAAGGACGACGACGCCGGGCGCTCGCGCATCTCGTCCTGTCTGGTGTGCCGGCTGCTCCAATCTTCCTCCTCTCGCACGGAGGAGGCTGAAGAGGAGACAGGATGAACGCGCGCGCGGGTGCGAGTCCGCGGGCGACGTGTTCGCCGCGAGATAGGATGGTTGGATGGGGCGAGAAGGGGTGTGAGGGTTGAATAAGCCCGTTTCGTTCGCGGAGGGGAGCGATTCGGCGCGAGGGGATGACAGAAGGATACGGGAGAGAAGGAGAAAGAAATATTTATCCTCTGCGCTTTGACAAATGTATAAAATAAATATATATTAGCATGTCATCTTGTACAATATTCACAATTACACTTTACGCGATCGCGAAAAATTTTGTAATGAGAGTCTCGACTAACTGTGATTTTACTATAATAAATATATTAACATGTATATAAAAGAGAGAGAAAGAGAGAGAGAGGGAGAGAGAGGGAAAGAGAGAGAGGAGGAGGGAGAAAAAACGCGAGTAGCAGACGGAGCAGTGGAACATCTCACGGCGTTCCGTAGATTGGACAGAGAGAGAGAGAGAGAGAGAGATAGAGAAATGCGAGAGAGGGGGAAGCATACAGCTGGGTCGAACGCGCGCGCATGCGGTGGTCGGTGGTGGAAGTCGTTGTCCTCGGGAGTCTTCGTACGCGCGAATCTCATCAGTCCGATGCGGACCGCGCTCACGTCGATATCGGTAATTCGTGCGTATCGTGTCCGTGCTCGCGCGCGGCCTGATATTTCGTTTCGCGTAACGCGGGGTGCGTCTCTCGCCACGGCTGTCAACGTTAAGCGACGTGTCAAAGGACATCGACTGTCTCTCATTTCGCGTGTGTATGTGTGTTTAGTGTCCCTGTGTGTGCGCCCCCACCGTATCCCGGATGCCTGGTGTGTCTCGCACAGCGGAGTACGCGGGCGGCGTCGCTACGCGACGGTGAACGCCGATGACACACGGGGCTTTTCATCCTCGCGTGGCGCGCGACATCGGCCAGCAGGATCGCGGTTGAGAGAACGCCCGTGGCCTAGGCGGTAGGATTTTCGAAGCTACGAGAAGCTGCGCCTCGGTGAGTGTCAGACATTTACATATACAACAGAGCAGGCGCAACTGCCTATGTGTCTGTTCGCGCGTATACGGGACGGCCCGGCAAGCGTGTCCTTTCAAACGCGGCATCTTTGACAGATTTCAAGTCTATCGGATAAAATTCAAACAGAGGGGACGCCATTTTCCGTAATATTTAAATTTATATACGCGTTGATATTTCGATATTACAGTTTTCGATTTAGATTTTATCGAAGTTGATGAGAAAATAACGATGAAATTCGTAATTATCGATGCCTTTTCATATCCTTGATCTATCGAAATAATGGTTTTTAATTTTCATTGTTGTGAGTTCTGTTGTACGCGTTGTTGAGAGGATATGTGATAATGAGGGCGGGGGGAAACCTGTATGTGTACGCATCTTGCACGCGAGTTCCCTGTTTCGTCACATTTGAATACCCCTACAATTCTCTACGATGTGTTTCGAGATCAGAATGATAGGAACATATTTTTTACTTTACGAGATAGATTTCTCGTGGACTCGGGAAGCTTGTTGCATATTCGATCGAACTCGATCATTTCGATCGAGGTACATTTTAATATACATGACGTAATATGTCAAAATAAAAGCTTTTTTTTTTTTCGCTACATTGACGCGCGTTTCTAATTGTTAGCTATGACAATATAATAAAAGTTTCTATTTATAATTTTATATAAGAAAGAGGAAGACTTGGAAAATGCGAGGATATTTTGTGCGGCTACTATTGAATTGTATTTCCTGGCATTACACAGATTTACGTGTTAAAATTAGATACTTACGTACCTTCTACAATGTTTTAATTCCTAAATTTAAGCCACATATTTTTAACGATTAAATTTTATTTCACAATAACTTTTTTTAAAGGGATTAATGCAGTGCCAGATATTTAAAATAATTCGAGAAACAAAATAAATTAAATAAAATTTTTATAATTTTTCGATGTGATTATCTGCCTAATAATTAAGTATAGCCAATTATGATTAAAATTGCTAAATATAATTAAAAATCTTTTTTAATATTTTATATCAATATGATTGAAATAAGAATTATAGGCTCGTACTTTTTTTCTTCTTTTACTCTTTTTTTTCGCTAAAGTCTTCTTCTCTATGATAATAGGGCTTTGAAATATACCATAATAAAGTAGCTTGAGACCTCGGGATAATTTAAAAAGTGTCAAGACTCTGTCTTTTGATTCTTCGCAATCTCGCTGTTTGAACACGTCGTGAGATTTATGCGCCAGATAATTTACATAAATTATATCTCGCGTTTTTTTAAATTAGTGATTATGGAAGATGAGTTGGTTCTGCCGCCTCATCCTTCTGACTGAATCGTTCTCATCGGTGAATACGGTAAACACGGAGGAAATATTTGCGATAGAAAATATATTGGTAATCCCTCGTCAAAGCTTTTGGGTAAAGTTTGCAAGCTCGGTCGCAATGTCGAGGAAGTAAGTGCAAGACCTGTACATTGACGTCCGTCATTTCTTCTGCTCCCTCCTAGGCAAAGTGTTTTACCATGTTATGCCAAAATGGCACTCAGAATTTTCGCGATACGTATATATATCACGTTTAGGGATAAAGGAAGGGAAGTGAACCCCGGTTTATTATTGTTTATTGTTTTCTTTCATTATATCCATGAAATGATAATATGATATTCTCATCCCATGGGCCTTTAACAATTAAAATAGAGAACGATTATTATGAGAATGAAATTATATTAATTCTAATAAGGTCGGTTGAACGTTCGGCGATTATAATATACATACCGGGGAATGAAAAATATAACAATAGCGATTTAAATCGCTTTCCCGCGTGTGTGTTATTTAATATAGAGACTTTTATCTTCAGTATCTTGGCTTCGTGGAATAATTTAATTCATACTTATCTTTCTTTCTCTTAGATTGGCTAGATCTCTCAATTTTAATTAGTTAGTCGGGGTGAGAACGCGTGCAGGGCTGTTTCAAATTTCGGCTTTGCTTTCTCGACTAAATGAAAGTAGGTCAGAAATTCGTAATATATAGACTGAAATTCCCAATGGGTTCCACAATACGCGCGATAACGTTACAAATCTCGATGCTATTATTCGGATGGTTGGATATGTTGGAGAAGATTGCTAAAATATATATCAAACATTATGTATAAATTATGATTGTTATGCAGAGCTACGTTTAATCCGGGGAAAGAAAGTACATATACAAGCTTATGATATGAAATATTAACAAAAGATTTTGCAGATTACATATTAAAAATTACTTTCAATTATAATGAATTCTCATCTCATACATTCAACTCTCGTGAATAAAATAACACGAGATTCGTGTGAACGTAATGCATAAATTATTTTAGGCTCAAAACTTTTTTTGCGATCATATTTTGTCGCAGAAATTAATTCATTGAATTCAAATTAGCGATGAAATTAGCTTGTTTTCTGATGAATTCTGAAAATTCATTGATTCTAATAAAACTGTATAAAATAGTATTTTCGCTTTTTAAACGAAAATATATAAATTTAGTATATTTCTGCATGGTTGGTGAATCTCTGATTAATTTTTGTTCTAAAAAGTTGTAGTTTTTGAAAATTATAAAGAAATCATGTTTTACTGAAATATTGAAATATTTTCATGTTACGAGGTACAATATACCGTTAAAAAAATATATTCCCTGCAATTATTATGTCGAGTTCTTTTCATAAAATTGAACAGCACGCACAGTCGAAGATCCCATCGAAACATTTTCGAAAAAAAAAAAATAAGATGAAAATTGTATGCCTGTTGAATATTATGTGTATGTTTATAATGTGCGTGTGTACGTATGTGATAAAAACCCTAGAAAAATATTTCTAAATTTAAAATCAGGACAATTATTTGAAAATGATTCTATTAAAAATCAACACATATGCGGGATGTAAAAAAACTTTATTTTGTAATTATATATCTCTCGGAAATTATACGTGATGATATCCTTTGACTCGTGGATCGTAATTGTGCTTCTTTGAACTAATCAAATAATCTGATTTTTTTCTGTTGGAGATTGAAAAGAGTATTAATATTTATTATACAATGTAATCGATATTACGAGAACACGTTACGGGGCTTTTAATCAAATTTCTAAAGAGGACGGGAATTTATCGATGCTGAGAAAGATTCGATGAATCGTCATCCGGATGGCATGCCGGTTCGATTCGTTCGTTTGCAATTATTTTATACGTTCGGACTCTATCTCTTGCTTGGACGCTTGGACATTACGCAAAACATGTTTCGCTGGCATTGCGAGGTAACGGTTCAGCGAGGCGGGCTTGAAAAATTGTCCGATCGCCAGCGAACGACGCTTACGACATGTTGATCCCCTCGACATCGAGTCTTTATCTGTCGATATCTCTGAATTATCCCGGTCGTGTTTTGATAACGTACCGCGATGATGATAGAGAGAGAGAGAGAGAGAGAGAGAGAGAGAAACTCTATAGTTAGATCCTAGAATAAAGTGTCGAATATAATATGCATGGACGAATGAAAGCGGGGGCGAATTTTTGATGCTTCGTGAAACGTCTGTGCTGAAATCGGATGTCGGGATCCCCGAGACTATTATATATGATAGTCGAGAGGATTGTGAGGAAACTCCGAGTTTTGCATGTTAAGAGATTCATTTCTCCTTGTAAGAAAAAATATTTTGGTCTGTATCTACGCGAATGATGATTCATTGAAAGTGAATGGATTGGAGAAACGGGTTTCTTTCGATTCAAGGCGAATTCATTGGGGAGCTCGCTTTTATGTGACGATGAGAAAACTAAGGGAAAAAAGAACAAAAGAATTGTTTCACAGAAATAATAATCTGCATTTACGGCAGAAATAGAATACTTTCGCGGGATAAGTTCTGTTAATAGCTCTATATGTGTATAAATAGCTCCATATGTAATAAAGAGTATAGCGAATTTTTTGAATCGTAAAGTTAAATTAATGGATTCTGTGGAAAAGCATGTGTGCGATTATATTTTTATAAATCTAATATTTTTATTATATATTTGTTATTAATATATTTATATTAATATTTAAGTATTAAGCAGATTTTTTTAAATTGCTGAAATTTTGCGCGTGTATATATATCTAAGATTACTATCAATTTTAAAAATGGACTTGTACAACGTTGACAGTTTCAATTAAAAAAAATATATCGCGTTCCTATGATTTTTCAACGCGGAACGATCCATTTTTGCGGAAACATCGTTCGCACGAGTCACTTCCTTTCCGCTTTGGGCGACTCGTCCGGGAATAATCATCAAATGCGAACCGTGTAAATTCGCCGTGCCGGGACTTGCGAAATGCGAGTAATAGCTTTCGCCTTGCCAAGTCATTCTTCCGCCTGCACGGACGAGGCGCGATAAAGCTCCTCCTCGTACGAACATCGCGTCGACATTCCATTTTCGGAATGTAGCGTCTATCCTCCGTCTGGGGACCACCTCTAGCCCCCGATCCCGAGTAAGTGTATCCGGTTGCAGTGCCGCAGCGATGCTTCCGTAATTTATTTTGGCAAGCAAACTTTAGAGTTCTGAAATATCGCGACCTACCTATCTATTTAATTGTGAACTTTACAACGGGTCGAAGAAGAACGTTCGAAACGAGAATAATAACAAGAGAATAATATCGCACCACCGTTTCTGACGCGAAGATTTCGCCTTGAAAACTCGGGTATGCTGAATCGCGTTAAAGTAACATTTGAGCAAAATTATTTCCAACGTTGACATTTTCAAGTTCGTAAAGTTTATACAAATTCACTTGTAATTCAACTTGTATCAGATCTGGCCATATCTCGTTCTACTAATCATCGTATTCAAATAATTTTCGCTTTATAAGCACGATGCAGTGAGATTATTTTAAGAAAATAAGATAAAACTTTTGAGATTCTTTTTCTGTCACATTTTTACATCGCATATTTTGCCACAATTATTTCATCGCGTTTTACATTTCAATTCAATAATGTAATGTCAAATCTTATATATTTCTTCTTGTTTAAGTCTGTCATGTTTATGATAAAGTTGGTTGGAGTGAAATGCTCTAAAAGATCCGCTGGTGGCATCCATTGTTCATTGCTCACACGAGCTTAAGCGTAAACATGATTTATTCGCGGATTATGCATCGTGTCGCATCGAGGAAAAATATATTACTGCCCCGGTGATGTCGAGCTTGCACGTCGCGTCCGTCGCCGCCATCGCTACGCATACACTCTTTTATTTACATATTACAGTGTACATCTCTTGCAACGCTAGTCAGATACGTTAAAGCTCGATTATATATACGCGACTGTTCCTTTCTGAGAATGCATCTTGTGCTTGTTATTACATTTTGTTCTTCCGTTGGAAGAATTCGCGAGAAGAATACGGGAACGCGAACGGACCTGCGCGAATCTGTTACTTTTCAACGCGTTTCTTTTATGGAAAAAAAAAATGTAAAGCTCTTTTCTCGTATGTCGAAATATACACGTTTTGTGTAAACCAGTTGCGCGAGAACCAGTTTGCCGCAATAAATCCGTGTACAGGAAATAGAAGATATGCTATTAATTATATAATTCTATATTATATATCGATTAAAATTTTTTATACACACATATATATATAATTCTTTTCTCAATAAAAAAAAAAAAAATTTCTCTCTCTTAATTATTATATACTTCTATATATTTCATGACATATTTTTTTTTTTTTTTTATATAAAATGTGTAGTGTCCGTCGTTATTAAAAACAGTATTACTGAATTTGCAAATTGAATATTATTTTGCGATCTGTATCTAAAAAGAACGTAACATGCCATAACATCGAATAAAAATATATTGTGCTGTTACTAATTGTGTTTCGACTAGCAAAGTTAATCTTGCTCGGAAAAAAGGAATTCATGGAGTATTAACAATACGCGAAAGTCACTCTGCTAGTAGCGCGTTTCATTTGCATGTTTCAGAACTTTTTCCATGAAAAATGCAAACTGTTTGCGCGTTATAAAACTACTGTATTTCGCGAGTATTTTTAATCGTCGTTGCTAATTAATAATCTCTTCTGCATCGGCTGCGTGTACCGAAATTTCAGGCGACTAATTTACGATGGTGCGATGGGAAATGGGATTAGATTGTGTTATCAGAAGTATAACTTTGCATCGAAGTAGTTTTACGGAGCCATACATTATTCAACGAATAAATTAACAATTAACTCATGAAATTTCGTTATTATCAAAACTTGAATTAATATAAACAACTTTCTTAGATATTAAATTTTTATTCCGCGAATATATATTAAACGTACAATATAAAATTGTTATATTTTTCACTACGTACATATAGAGGGACTAAATAAATAATATTAAATTATTATATTCCATCGTAATATAATATTAACACACAACACATTAATCTGTTGTCTTTCGGTTATTTAGAAATTTTTATTCGCTATTACGCAGAATTATATCTTTTGTCTATTGGCGTAGCTCACGTTGTATGCAGGATTCGTACATATGTATCGGGACCATTAATGCGCTCCATTATTACAAGTCTGCTCGCGTTTATTCTCGTGCGAACAATCCTCCGGCCACAATTGCCGAGTCGACGACGTTCTGCCTATTGCTTCCCCTCTCCCGCCCCTCCCCCCTTTCCCCCTTTGAAACACAAACTCTCTTTTATGGTTTACAAGTTTACTTTTACGAGGTAAATGTCCTCGGTCACTCTTATCACTTCCCTTGCAGCGCGTAAGTGGAAACGGGGCGCATAATTTCGCAGCGCGGCAAGTTTCACAATCGCGAGTTTACGGCTCTGATACACAATCTAATCTTCTCCAAGAAGAATATAATTTAGCGTGTTTTTATAGAACTTATGATCAATTTTTTTCGGTGGACATTTTTGTCAACAGGATCGATCGACGACCGGATACCTAGAGGTGGTAGACGTCAAGGAGAAAAGAGGATGAGAGGAGGAGTCGATCCGCCGTCGAAGGTGAGGCGAGGTGGAACCGACTGAAAAAGAGAAGAAAAAGAAGAAAAAAAAAGAGGAAGGCTGAAAGTGAAGAAGAGACGCGGTGGAGGAAACGGCGGAGAGGGGTCGAAAGGTTGAGCGACCTACGGACCACGACGAGGAGGAGGTGGTGGCGGGGAAGGGACGGTGGGGAGAGGGTAGACGGGGAAGAAAGAGGAGGAGGAGGAGGAGGAGAAGGAGAACGATCGGTGGAGAAGGACGGAGAAATGATCTTGGTAGGTGACTGGCAAAGTGCTGCGGTGGTCGACTCCTCGACGAAAGGCAGATAGCGCCGCCATTAGTTGTTGCCGGGGCACGGAACATCGGGCCCATGCGCGTTGCGGCCCTGGCCGTGGGTGAGGAGGGTGAGGAGGAAGAGGACGAGGACGAGGAAGAGGAGGCGGAGGTGGAGGACCGAACGGGGCATCGCCACGAGGTTCGCGGGCTCGCGATGCGCCCCGCGGCTACGGCGGCAGTGGGGGGCAGAAGTCGACAGCCCGCCGCGATGTGTCCGATTTTCTTTGTGCTGCTGCTGCTGCTGCTGTTACCTGTCTGGATCCTGACGATCGTCGTCGATGCGTCTCCCCTTCGTCCCGTACCGCCGCACAGAGGTGAGTCACGTTTACCTTTCTTTGTCGACTCGTTAGAGGAACGGTGCCCCAAAGTCCGCGTACACTTCGAATGATATTACATTCGTCGTACGATGATTTTCTATGGACATGTCGATTCGCTATCGGATAAAGAATTTTTGGAATTCCAAAAGTTTCTTGAAATAACAGCCAATCAATCCTAAGTCCGATAAAACTTATCATTGACAATGTAATAGCATTTTTATATGGCATATGGATCAAAGATTGGAAATTAAAAATTGCAAAAGAGAAAATTTTCATTAAAATTTTCCTTTTCACAAAGAGTGTTTTCTTTTTCACATCTTAGTATTTAAGATTAAGATTTTTTAAATATAATTGTTAGTAAAATTATAATAGAAGAATAAAAAAGCTCATTAATATTGTTTTGGGTGAATAAATAATTATTATGATCTGACAAATAAATTATACACATAATGTTAAATATTTTTTAATTTTTTAATCTAGTTTAATCTTATAGTTACTCTATCTTTTTAATTTTTTTTTTCAATAATTAATAAAATATTATAAAATAAAGCAATTATAGGTTTTAAGAGCCGATTCTTTTTTTGTTTTTTGAAATTATTTATTTTAAATTATTATTCGCATTTTGATACAAAAAGCGTAAAAACGAATGACACGTGGAGAAACTATGAAAATAGTCTATGAATATAGAATTAAAAGAAAGCTTCGATGTCCAATAAAAATTATTTTCGCGATTTCCGGCATTGATTCGAATGGAATCACGAGTAATTCGTGATTGAGTTATATATATTAGATCTATTCTCATTTAGCAATCTGTAATGTGCATCTCGCAAATGCTATCATGTAATTCTAATTTGTATAATGAATATGAAATCGGTCTCGCATGAGAGATCGATTCATAAATAATAGATTCATATGGATTAACGTTGTTTTCATTATTTCTTTGATAAACCTGTATGAGTATAAATATATATGTATGTACAATGCCGTTGTATATGCAAGTTTCAAGTTTTATTTCATTGAAAATAACCATATTTTTCGTATATTCTCTTTTAATATCGATTCGGGAACAATGACAATGAATATTGGAACAGCTTGACAAATAATTCTTGATTTTTCTTTTTTACTTTTTGAATTAAATATTTTCATTATAATCTAAGATAAATTTAATAAAATCTCGCTTATCATTACACGTGTTCGCGTGACTCTCGAGATACTTTAGAAATATCACGCCATTCAATGTCCTGAACGGGTCCACCGGCGCTGTTCGACGATGATGGTCTCAACCCGTCCCAATACTCCCCTTTGCGTCACGTGTTCCTTTTATGTCCCGATCGTTCGATCGATAGTAGTTACGGAAACAATAGCACGCGACCTTAAACGGCAATCTAATTGCGAAAGCACGTGATGCATTTCGCGTTATTTCATTGACCGTTGTTCGAATCATATAACATACATGGAAAGTTGCTTAAGTCACATATCTGCAAAGTCTGTTCATTAAAATGAATATATAATTTATATTTCATGTCTTTATATTTGTTTGAAATTTTTTTGTAAACTTAGATAATTAAAAAATGTAATCGCGATGATTAAATAATTAGACAAATATCTAAAATAAAAAATTTGTAGCGAAGATAATAAAAGATAATTAAATTGAATATAAATAATGAACTGTTTTCTTTGTTTACTCGGCTCTTTTTCATTCTCTTGAAAAATAATTATTATGTAGATATCTAGGCGGGAAAAACATGTCGAGTGCGAGTAATTTGATTCGAATGTGATTGGATTGAATCCGAGAGCTTTCGTTTGCCGGATGCGACTGCTCTTATCACTAATAATAAGATTCTAGACCATTTCCACATTAATATATTCCTTCTATCTAATTCTTCATCTATCTAATTGAGCGCGTCTATAATTAAAATTAACCAAATTATACATGTGAATAAATATACAATTTTCTTTTTATTATTTGAGTTTTTAACTACACGGTAAAAAATTCTTTAGCTTTTTATTATTTTTTATTAAAACAGTTTTACACATACACAAATACTTCCCGGTCATTGAGAAATCACTTCGTACGGATTATAAAGATATCGAAAAATTATTAAATTCGATTTATTGAAATCTAATGGCTGGGTTATAAAGACGTGTGCATCCTTTCGGTTAAATGGCGGAGAAACAAGTGCACTTTGGTCGCTGTACTTGTCCGAGATCTAAAAACGCGTCTCTGAGGAGCTCTTTTGGTCGAGTGGTTGTAGTGAATGCTTGAGCGTTCATTTCTTTTAAAATTTCTGTCACTTTACCACTCTTAAAACATTAAACGAGTTTTCATAACGAATATGATATTTTGCAACATATACAATGTACGGAAATGAAATAATTGACTTTGCAATTATTTTACGACAAAGTATATATCGGAATTCATAAATAGATAATAATATTTACGAGAGCCTTATAATTTAGACATTTGGTTTCTCTTATTAATTTTTTCTTCTTATTATCGAAATTTAAATTATATTTCTATAAAAGCGAATAATATTGATTTTGATTATTATTACATATTCTTTAAATATTCTTCGTTAAATATAATGCTGCCTAATTTTAATGATGTAATTTAGTGATATACGGATCTCATATAAATTTCTGTTATTATCGCATATTCAATGCTAAATATAATTGCCGGTTAAAATTAATGTTTCTGTAACATGGATGTTTCATTTAGAATCGAATACACATTTATTCATGGATGTATTCATTTTGTTGCTCTATATTTAATGATAGAAATAATTGACTGAGTTAGCTTTTTTTTTTTTTAATGCGATACAATTATCGCGCGTTTGTGCAATCGAGCGCGATTTGAATACGCTTTAATATTTAAATTACATAATAGAACTCGAGTATTTCAATCTGACAATGGAAATATTGAAAATATTTCTCTCAATAGGTTTTCTTCAATTTTGAAAAAAAAAGTACTAAGTTTTCAGGAGGGAATAGCTTTATCATTATTTTTAGACTATAGCAAAATTATTTAATATCATATAGATAAAAAATAACAATATATTACTCCAAAATAATTTTGCATTTTTATAGTCATTTAATATATCTATAAGTATAATTAAAATGGAATTCTATAAAAAAAAAAAAAAAAAAAAAAAAAATCTCTTTTATAAGAAGACCTGCTTTATGTTTAAAAACGAGAAAAGAAATATAGCCGTATAATTCTGAAATACGATGTGAGCATGAGTTAGACTTACATTTACAGAGCTCTAGTATTGTTATAAATAAGGTAATCGTAACTAAGACGTTGAGTTATACAATACGAAATAATATATTAATAATTTTGTATGTAAGTATTATCTTGTAGCAACAAAAGAAATTTTCTTTTCGTGTTCTTTGTTTGCCTATAAAAAAGAGATTAACGGGAACGGACTTTTTAGTTTATCTAAGAAATGAAGAAGCGTTTCTTCGCGCTCTTAATCATGCTCGCAGCTGGTAC
This sequence comes from Polyergus mexicanus, assembly GCF_030449975.1. Lineage (NCBI taxonomy): Eukaryota > Metazoa > Arthropoda > Insecta > Hymenoptera > Formicidae > Polyergus > Polyergus mexicanus. The sequence goes on along the minus strand of NW_027223327.1, from coordinate 8,082,213 downwards.
AAACGTATGCTTTATGGTGCGACTCATCTTCGCGTGACTCGCGATTTACGGTTTGCGCAACGCATTCTCTTCCCAGAGACGTGGCCATTAATAGAACCGTTTCCTTCGCATGCATTTTTTCAGATATCACGCGCAACTCATACATCGGATATTACGAGGCAGCTGCTTACGACACCGCGACCTTGAGACAACATCGCAATCGGATACGTCGCGACGTCACCGATCCTGAGCAACCTCTGATTTTGCACCTGAAGACGCTTGATAGGTGAGTCCCATAAGCGAATCCATCTTTCCCTATCTCGATACACACAACGATACAACGAGCTTCTTTTTCCCTTGTGCGTGGCTTGTTTCGAGCAAAGACACAAGATCGATACCGGATCTGACTTTGGACATCCGAGAAGACTGTTGAAATTTCAGCTATCTCGAACACTAGATTCTAGTTTCATAATCAAAATATGACGAATATCGGAAATTTGAAAAAGACATCAGATTTCGATGTTTGCAGATCTATGACATTATAAAGATTTCATACGATTTAGCAAAGCTTCTCCGAGTAAGCTTTTGTAATTATACAATATTTTACAAATTTCGAAAATTGCGAATACTGTATCTTTTACATATGATTGTAAAACGACATGGACAAAGTCGGCGGGGTGTCGCTACAGCGTTCTCGGTATGTCCTAATTAGGTCAGTGGTGTCTGAATCCGATTAAAGATGGTGGTCAGGACCGATTCACGTATGGCTTATATAGTTTGTATATATCGCGTATAATCGAAGTTATTTGGAAATTGTGTGCCATATATACATATATCTTTTTTATAAAAATAGAGATTTACTAATAGATATCGAAGGAAGTTGTTTTCTTTTTTAACAAAGAAAACTGAGTTTTTCTTTTATTGTTTTCTAGTATTATTATAGGATTATTAGATATTCCTATTTTTTATTATATAAGTTATTCTTTATATATTTTTATCATTTTTCAAGAATCTTTTATTTCTTCGCAATGGGAGATTATGTTCAACACAAGATGTATTGTAATAATTTATAATTATTGAAGCTTTTTATAATTATTTATAATTTATAATTATTTATAATTTATAATTATTAAAGCTTGGAGAATTATAGAAAAAATGCAAATATAATATCAATGTTTGCATGTCAAACTAGATTCACTAGATTTGCTATCTACAGGAAGAGCAATTATAGAGTTTCTCTCTCGCAGTTATTTAATGTAAGATTGGAACGTAACGCAACATCGGAAAGTTTAATTTATGATAGCGCTCCAGTTTAACAACGATACAAACCGCGCTCTAGTCCGTCGATGTATTACGGAATCGTTTAAATATTGACTCGCGCTTTCACTCTTGCGGCGTATTTATTAACTTAAGAAATAGATACTACAGATAACGGTTCGTCTTCCTTGTATATTACGAATTATAACGGTACATGATATGATTTTCTCTGAATTCTTTAATCCTCTTGAACTACAAAATTATATTTCTATCGACGCTACTATATTTTTTATTATAAGACATAATCGGGGGAAAAAAAAATTAATTGACAGATAATAAATGAACAGTTTATTTATTTATTATTGCTTTATTAAGTAGTAGGATATTATATATCTGTAGAAATTAAATGTCGAGTGATTTTCTTTATGTATTAAGCTATGAGGTAATCACATGATTTCAATAATAGAGAAGATCGTGTCGGATGAATTCTACAATCGCATTAAATCACCACGAATCCGAAAATTTTGTCTGGTTTCGCGTCCCGCGAGGTGCAATGTTGAACATTTGTCCAACATTATCCATTATGCAAGAGACCGTGACGACCGCGTGCACCGTGTAGTGTGCAAAGTTACAACGAATGGTCTAGTATCTCGGCCGTAGCGAAGTGACCCGGTAGAAATGGTTTGCTCGCGAGTCCATCGCCGTCGTGTTGCCTCTTCCTCGCCCCCTTTCCTTTTTCCCCGGGGGGAGGAGAGGAAAGGGAAACAAGTTTCCGAGGAAATTTCGCCCGTAATTCATAGACGTTAAGCTAATTAACTGGCGGGTACTTCTTGATCCGACAGTCAGAAGGATTTGCGGCACCCCGGAGGAAGAGACCGGGGAGATAGAGAGAGAGAGAGAGAGAGAGAGAATGAGAGAGAAATCTTCTTCTCGACGAGAAATCAGTGAGTCAAGTCCCGTGATTCTCGTGCGTCGGATTTGAACGCGCGTAATTACCGTTAATTGCTCCGACGACGACGAGGACGACGTGACGTCATTGGCTTTTTTTTTTTTTTTTTGTTCTTCCATCTCTCGCTGGTGCGATTACCATTACTTTCGAAAATTCGCCGTGAAGAAAATTTGTTTACGCCGCGCTTATCTCCTTGAAGTCGTGGAATTAGAGCATTGATGTTTCTATTAGCGGAATTAGCGGTCTGTATTCGGGGGGAGTAGTTGTCTTTCTCTCCTGAACAAGAGATGTCTTGTGATGTATGACAATATATTTATTATTTAAATTTTGCGTATCTATTGAAAACATTTAAAAAATATATACATTAACTTAATTAAATATACATATACGATTTTTGCTCCAATCAATTATATTATATCTATAATTATATAAAGCGCAACGATTACGATCGCTGCAAGTTACAGCCCGCTATTGCCACTTATCTCGATGCGTTACGACTCGAACAGTTATTACGGCTATACCATTCCGCCAGGCGCAATATCTACTGCCGTTCTACGTTCCAGCGATTCCAGGGAGTTTCAGTCTCGAAAGAATTTCAGTTGGTGAAGAATTCCCTACCTAAAACTATCCGGGGAATATTAAATAAATGAGTACAAGAAAAAAATCGTGGGATATTTATTGGCATTCCCGTTTCGCGCACCACCCTCGCATCGCAAATTTCACGTTCTACGCGACAAACGACACGCAGCGTCTCTCTCAGGTGATACAAGACACAAGAGAGAGAGACAGAAACATCCCTCGAACATCTCTCCTCCGCAGTCTCGTTCTCAGTTCACCGATGTAACTGCAGCGTACATCTCTTTATGTAAATCGGTCGAATTCACGTCAGACAATAAAATGTAAAACAGAGGGGGATCGGAGTCGTGCGCGCGATTCCCTTCGTTCGTTCCCGGTGTCGTCGTTCGTACCAAGCGCGCGCCACACCCTCCTGCCACCGGCCCCTGCCCCCTTGCCCCCTCCCCCCTCCCCTCTGCCCTCTCCCCACGAAACCTTCCTGTACTGTCGCACGACGGTGGCGTTTCCACCCCGGCGCACCTGGTACAAACTGGCAAGATAATAGTTGAGGAGAGAAAGAGAAGAAGAGAAGTTCCCTCCGTGTGCGACACACACGCGCCGCCGTCCCGGTTTCTTGTCGCAGCGGCCTTCGCTCGGTGATCGTTCCCGTCGAGTATCGCAATGCGATTTTCCTACCCTTATCCGTGCCGCGGATACGCCCGGCGAATTTATTTGGCAAACTTGCCGGCTGTGTTTATATCATCTCTCATATTTCGCGAATATATATATATATGGCACATCGATAGGCTGCTTTTGTAAATTTTGTCGCGACGTCTGCGATTAGACCGCGATACATTCGTTCTATGATCTTTTCTCTCATCTACTTTGCGTTCTGCAAGAGATAAATTATAAAAATAGCCTGCAATGTTTCACGAGAGTAATTTATATTATACAATGTATAATCTATTGTACTCTATTTTTTTATCCGATCGCGTTGTATTTATGAAATTGATTCTCATTTTTTATAAAATTAATATTAAAAAATATATATATAAACTGTAGTAAGAAAGCTATTTTCGAAAGAAAATTAAAATCGACATTTCTGAGGGGGGAAAAAAAAATTGCAACACGAACCCTTTATATACGATTTTCTATACATTTAAAAACGATTAAGGAAGATCATATTGTATATTTCTTTTTTAATGATATATTTTTTGTCATATTATGAGAAAATAACTATTTATATTTTATCGAGGATTTTATTTAGTTTCTTTTAGATTGTATGACACGCACATAAATAAGAATTTACATATTATATACATTTTTAGCGATTTCTCAATATATAGTCTAGTCTTGGGAAGAGAGAGCGGTATAGTTGAGAGTCGGAAATAGACATCGTATACAGGCGACACCTTCTCACTTTTCTACCCGCGCTTTTGTTTCTCGATGAAAGAGGCTTCGCGCATGAATAAGGCCGTATGTACCTCGGCGCACCTAGCTCGGATGTTGCGGATCCAGTTTTCCCGTACGTGGGCACAGGTTTACCATCCAAGCCAACGCATCGTTTCGTCGTGCATACGGGGGCGTGTTATGGGCGGCTATGAAATATATGAAAGCTAAAAGAGCACACGGTCGGAGCTGCCTTTTCCTGCCTAGCTCTAAGATATTTGCATGTGTGCCTGGACTTCCTTAATACAATAAAGTCGATCTTTGATACTAAAGCGCAGCATCGTGGCAAAAATCGTGAAAATTTACCTCCTCGATGCGGGCGCGCGAGTCATAAAAAGTACGTATATCGCGCGCTTATGATCATTATGAAAATAAACGTTATGCAGAAGTTACGAGGAAAAACAGAAAAATTATTTCAACTACTTCCCCGCTTCGAAAGCACGATCGCTCTTCTTTTGAACAAGTTATAACGGTTATAAAGAAGCGTGCTCAAAGAATTATTAAACGGATGATTCCTTTTTGTGATTGTATTAATATATCAATATTTCCCGTAATGATTAGAAAGAGCGAGGACCACGAAATTAATGAATAATACCTCGAATCAATATTTGTAATAAAAGAAATACAGATATCTTATAGACTATTGACAAAGTTTATTTAAAAGCTAAAATGATTATAGAATATCTTTAAGAAAGAAAGTATATCGGTAATAAAGTTCCACTTTTGCCAAAGGAATTTGGTACCGACTTTTCTTAAAGGAAAATTTAATCTCTCGATGGCATGATCTTTCTCCTCTCCTTTTATCAGCAACTTTTTTCACATTTAATGTTGAATACGTATAGTCAAATGATTTAGTATAAGAGAAAATAATTTTTGAATGAAACTAAAAAAAGAAATTATATTCTTTAATGTATCAATATTTATAGTAAATAATTCATCTCTCTTGGCACGTTAATTTTTATCATTTGAATAAGTGTGCGTATTCAGATATTATTTAATTGTTTCGGAAATTTATAATGATAGAAATAGATTAAGTGTTCCTTGGTTTTAATCGGAGAACATCTCGTACATACAAACTTAAGAGATTAGCGGCAATAAAATTGGCAAGTGCAACGAAAGTTCGCCTTTTACAAGCTTCGCGCATTAAAAACGGCACTTAAACGACTTTTTCGCGAGTGTGGTTACGATGCGATGAGGCGAAGATACGACGTAACGAGCCTCCTTCAAGACAAAGCTGACGATTCAATGCGCGGTACGTGGCGAAGGCGTAAAGACGTTGGATTATGAAAATGATTGTCGCGGAAGCAGCATGGCGAGCGCGCCATAAAGAGCCGGGACTAATTGTTACACTTTCCCTAATTCCTCGGCTAATGCGTCCCAACTCTGGCCGCGTATCTTTATGGTAATCCAGCGTGTTAGCGTCTTTTTGCTTGGGTACGTTAAAGTCGTTTCTTCACCGGCGCCTTCGCGCTACTAACAATAAATGCCGCGAAAAGAATTACGATCGCTCTGGCAGGTCTCTAAATAAAAGCGTGAACGGCCGTTAGCCGATAATACATTAAAAGAACTTTATTCTTTAGGAATAAAATTATTTTCTTTCCGAATATAGACATTTATTGAAAGTAAATCGCTAATGGAGAAAGAGAAATTAATAATATGATAAATAAATTTAAAATACATTATATGTATATAATTTTTTTTTTTTTTTTTATAGCATATTGCTTGTGATTTTTTACATTAATTATACTGTGAAGTACAAATTAAATGCGTGATTTAGATGGGAAAGATAAAATCTTTTTTCTTTCCATATTTTGCCAATACATTTTTAAATACTTTTTTCGATAAATCTAATTAATTAGTAATTTTTTTATAAGCTATAAATAATTTGTTGGTTAAGAATTCAATATACAGAAAAAATTGTGCAAAATAATTGAGATATTTCCCTTAGTTTCTTTTTGTATACGAAATACCCGGAATGTTTTGTTTACATTTTTGTTCTTGAAATGAAGCTCTAGTTTTTCTGAAAAAAGAAAAACATAATCGGCTATCCGACCGATAAGAAATAAAACATAGGCAGTAGGAATTTTAGGTATCAACAACTCACATAAGAGTCAGTCATCGACAAATGAACACAGAGACAAAATTTCCAACATTTTCGATGAAAGAACGAGAAAGAGAGATTAGATCTAACAATAAAGCAAGAAGTGATGTTAGAATATTTCAATATATGAGATTCTTTATATATATATATTTAGCAGCGTGCGTCATTGTAATATCTTTAACATGACGTCGCGTTTGATTAGTTTCACTTGACCTATGTAAATACAACGTGGTACGTATTTGCGCATCGTCATTGTGATAGTCATATAAGTTTGAACGCTGATTTTATGCAAAATGAGATTCATGTCATTATTTTACCGTATTTTATAATGATTTTCAGTTTCTCGCCGACTTTTTGATTGTCATCACGTGTAAGTGATCTGTCATATGATGACCATCACTATGATTGTCGTGCTTAAAAAGGATATATCATCTAATTGAATGAGGATGTGCAAGAAGAATATATGAGCGTATATTATAAAGATTTAAGATAAATTTAAATTACTCTAAAAAGATTAGATTTTAAATAAATTAAAAAACGCAATTTAAATAGAAAATTATTTTTCTCGAATTAATAAAACTCCATTTTATATATTTGCACTTGTATTTCGCGTGTTAATAATGTACAAATATCTCATTTTGTCGTGTTACGCATGTTTCCTATTTAATAACCTTGGCTCGCTCTTGATTAAATATGTTACAATGTATTTAATTTGCAAATGTATAGTTACGAAATGCAATTATGTTGCATATTTAAATGGACGGATGCATTTCAGTTATAAATAATAACTAGTATATGCGACACGCGTATTTGTGAAAACGCTAACGAGTTTCTCGGGCACACGTTTCAATTTACCATATTCTAATATTGTATGCGTTTATATTGCCTCTTTCAAAAATATCTTCTTTGTAATGTATTTGTTGTTGCATTTTGTACAGAATATAGGGCACGATTACGATAACTACGGCTCCCTATTCGAAAGGTCGTTTCTGAAAGCATTTTTGAAGAGAAACACGAGAAAAATAGTAAACATGGTTGAATTTATTTTTACATACAATAGATGCTCTATAATTCTATATGGTAGCATCTATATGTCTTTATCAAGAAACAAATATTATCATGTTTCAATCGTCATTTACTTTTCTACAAAAATAGTATTTCTTTTTTTTTTTTATGCCGAAAAAATACATTATATTCGATTTGCGAGCAACACTTCGTTATATTTTTATTATCTCTTTATTATATTTTTTTTATACGATACGCTATTTTTATAATCTCGACGGTATATGCGCGTCAATGATTGAAAGCGTTTTTATGAAAAGATCAATAACATATAGATATGGATATTATAATATTTTAATGTTTTACTTTTTTTCCACAAATTTTTGCTCTTTCGTAATTTATTTACTATACTATTTTGTACCAATAAATAATACGCTTTAATTTAATATAACGAGCGTAAAACTTGCTAGAATTATTTAAATTTTTTCATATTCTCATTTATTGTACATCTATGTATTTATCATTTATTTTTTTAGAAAGATAGAATGCAGTATATGTAAGGAAAGACATCGCTTGATATCGAAGGAAAGATTTATTCGTGTCATATGATGTGTCTTTGCCATCAAATGTTCTGATGATAATAATCAATCTGTGCTTTTAATCCATTTTAAGCCGCGCGTTTTTTTAATAGGAATCCGCAAGGAATAGCGCAAATGTCAATCTTAATAGATTATGATCTCGTTAAAGGCGGATTTGTTACGTAAATGTCACTTGTAGGAGCGAAAGAGCGCGTATATATTTAACTGAATCTGTGGGAGAAGCCATTCGATCTGTATGATGTTACATGGTTTCATCTTGAGCTTAAGCGATCTTTAGAGCTTCGAAGGCTTCGGATGTCGCATTTCTTGAAGTCATAGACATCCTGCATTGCTAGATCAATCCTCGAGTCTATGTTAGGAATAGAATGCGCGATAAACATCACGATTAAATCATATTTTGTACTTATTTGTAAGAATTATACTTGAAGAATTTTATTTTAAATATTGAAGATTTTTGTGTTGAATATATATATATATATATTTCTCTAATGTTGTTAGAATAATGTGATATATATTTTGAATATAAATATAAAATGTTTAAAATGTTTAAAATTTTATAATATCAACGATATTTCTTCATTATCGATAATTTATCAGCTAAAGATGTCTTTATATATTTTATTTTTGTGCGAGAGATTGAAATATATCTACATAATAAATATGCACGGATTCATAAACTGATTTGACATTTAATACAAAGCATGTGCTCGAGAGTGACATGGCATCTCGGTGACACATTATTTTTTGTCTTCACAAGCGCGTGCAATACCTATATTGATATATAATATGGAGATCTTGTTCATATATTTGATTTAAAATAATATTTATTATTTTTATATCATTTTTATATGAATCTCTTTACGGTCTTATATATTCGAAAATTTAGTTGTAGAGATTTTATATATAATATAATCTAATATAATATAATATTATAATATAAAAGAGGTTTTATTACCGAATCGATTTCGAACATTATAATTACAATAGATGGAAAATGTCCCATCTTTTATTATTTATTTTATTGATATTGGAGAGATATTCTCTAGATTCCCGCGTTATCTAAAATCAAATTCGATATCTAAATTCTCGATATCCCAATCAAAATTATCGGAATAATTTTTGTGGATAAGTGAAATATAGTTCTTCATTTAATGTTTCCCGTTCCTTTGTTACGGCGATTACCTTCTCACTATTCATATTATTATCAGATTATCGGCTTTTTGTGTAATGACCCGAAGTGAGCCTCCATTATCATTATTATAGCACACGAAGAAGGTCGACAATTAGTCTTTCCCGCATTCAAACCACAAAAAGTTTTCTCGTTCCGTTACTTTATAATTACTATTCATCTTATAGATTCTGGACGATACGATTAGTTCACGACGCGAGTCTGTTCAGCAAGGACGCATCTTTTGAAAGTACGGACGGACCAATATCCTTCGACACGTCGCATTCTTATGTCGGCACTATTTTAGGTAAGCTCAATTATATTATTCCGTTTATATATAATCGATTGAAAAAATTATAAATTCAGCTTTTAATTAGTTTCATATAATTATTAACTGTATTATTAAATTAATTATTATATTATTCAATTAAATACTATTTGAATTAAAACAAAATATTGAATAAATTATGTCTCTCATCATAAATTGAAAATATTTAATTTTACACAATTGAAGAAAACGTTAGAGCGAAATAATACACTTAAATTATATTTTATATTTTTTTATCTGTTTTATATAGAATTCTTTTACTTCATTTTCTTCGCATTCTCATCTTCAACAAATCAAATTATTATTTTCTACAAGTATTATTATTATTATTTTAACTGCAGTAATTTTTGGAATAAAATTAATTAACAATTTCATCGATGTATCGATTAAATTGTATATCCCGTGGTTTTTAATTTAATTTTAAAATACGCGTTACATGATAATACAAATAATATAATTAACATTAATAATGTACAGAACTGTATGTATTACAAATATTGTGCACTACGTTTATCCCGTTTGTTTAGAATCGATTATTCTTTCAAGTTTTTAAAATGTAATTGCCCTATATAATACACTTTTTCGCAACTATTGTTGAGAAATCTATTTTCTCTGTGTTCGTCTCCGTGTTGTGTATAGATATGTATTAATTTGCATTGATTTAGCGATAAAGCGCAAAATGCGTGTATCAAAGGGACTAAGTACATTTGCGCGTAATTCCTTGCCCAAGTCGTGGATCTTGATTTGAGATTATCGTGATTATCTCGACAATCCGTTAATCTCAAAGCTCTCTCATCGTGCGTCAACGCCGCACTCTGTATAGCCTGTATAGATGTGAGAGCGCCCGTGATAGTCATTGCAGCGCAACCAGATCAATATTTATACACGTTCGCTCCGCGTATTGGAATTACATTGCGTAAACGAGGCGTATTATCGTCATTAGCGGCGCGGAGTGATCGCTGGCGAAAGAGTGTCGGCACATTTTGAGATTAGGCGTGGCTGTATGCTGACGAGCATGTCCGCGACAAAGTAATTACCCGGGGATCCTTCAATTTCAGCTTGGTGATGGATAGCGTGTATAGCCGCCCCGTCTGCTATTCCGCAGGCGGTTTTCGCGAGCACATGTGCAGCCGTATTCGCCTGGTAAAATCATGCTTCGGCGCACCTGAGGGTGCCTTGTTTAATCCTTTGATGCACTCTATCCGCTTTCACGTTACGGAAAGACTTCACTTCATTATAATTGAATACCGGTTTCTCAAGCCGAAAATTACATCAAGAAAGATTTCGTCTAATCTTAATTTAATAACGTCGCAAGTAAAGCGTAAAGAACATTTTGCTAATAACAGACACGTTTATTATAATTAAATAAATTTTATATTTTTAAATTCTATTGTGATAAACGACGAAGAACTGAAAGGAATTTTCTATTTGCATAATAATTTACATTTATTTTAATATATTCTACAAACAATATAATATGTTGTATATGTATATAACATATATATAAATTCATATATTTTAAAAAATTTAATAATTTAATTGCATATTAAAATTTTATTTTTGCTCCAAAAATAAAGTAATTAATCGATGAAAAATAAAGTTTTGTTTTTATTAGTTTTTTTTTTTTTTTTTTTTTTATCGATTTCTCTGAGATATTACACAAGCAGTTTCAGTGTCAGCAAAGAATAAATTATCTCAGAACTAAGTAACGCTCAGGATTGGCTTTATTATCACAGTATAGGTCTTTTGGAATATTTAGCTATACTTTAATTAGCCAATATTTCCAAAATTGCATGCGTGACAAGAAAATTATGTGCGACGCATGAAGTTATTTTAACTCCCAAAGCGCATCAAAGGATTAACGCTTTGTTTAATATCACTGCGTAACCACAGATGGTTTTCCGGCTGAATACGATTTCAGTAATTCATTAAGCACGCTCTCGTTAGTTCGCGTCGCTAATGTGCCCATAAATAATTGAGCTTGTTCCGCGTTACACGAATCAGTCTATCTACAGAAGAACTGAAATAATCTTTCTTGATCAGTTGTTACAAAAAACATCTCAATGATTTATCAGCACTAGTAGCTTAGTTTCCATGTAATTAATTAAGAAGAAATCTAAACTTTCGGATATACCGCGTTACACGGACGATAGCGATTAAAATTCTTACGGTAAATTTAAAGTAGATTTGGTTGTAGTAGACATTTTTATTTACGTGTGTAATTTGTGATACATTCATAATATTAATATAAATATTTTGATAATCATATTGACAAAAAAATAAGATTTGTTAAAGTGCATTTTATCTTGTGTGAGTTAAATGATCTTATTATTCTTTCGCGGTAATAGAAGGATTAAAGCTTAATAAATAATGATGAATTCTAATAATAATAATAATAATGAAAGCTTAACAATAATTCATATAGATATCAGTTAATTTTCAAGACCGGAATGGGTCGGTCAGGTCAATCGGCGACACCCTATACATTGAATTGATATCTCCTCGTAACTTTTCACGACTCTCATCGCGACTCGGAGCGAAATCGAGAAATAAATTCCGTGTTCGAACGAGCGTATCTCGAAGCGGGTCGCGTGCGCTTCGCCGCGAGGTAATATCGAGGGAAGTGCAAGCCGAAGCCATTGTCGATTTCAATTCAAAATTATTTGCAAACCACGCGTGAAATACAAGAACGAGAGGGCCATTTTGCGCAAATTCTCCAGATTTTGAAACTTTGCGTGCGAATTTGTGGCAAATTCTTACAACATTATTGGACGCGCATTGCTCTGTTAAAGATGCAAATATAATTTTTTTTATTGACATGATACTATGATTATTTTCTACAGGAATAAAGTTTTTTTTTTTTTTAATAAGATAAGTATATATCTTAATGTGGACTATCGGTTTATTTCGAATCATAGTTAACCGACATTCTCGGATAGCATGCTTATCTTATGTTTGCCGTCTCGCTCACCGCATTAAACTAGAAATTTCATTTTCATCTTTTGGAAACATGCCAGATTCACCTATTGGAGATACACCGCACGGGGGATGTTGCCGAAGGATTACAAATAGAGGGATGTAGTATAGACTATAGACTTTTAATGGGAAATAAGCGTATGCACGTCCATACCATAGTTGTGACTATAACTGTTGGAACCTATAGTTATATGTCTGTAGAAAATATGAAAATTTAAAATCTAGTCCTTTATATATGATATTTAATTTTAATCTCTATTTTTCTTCGAATCAAAATCTTCTTTTTTGTATTATGACATAGTAAAAATATTTTCCGGCTTTTTTTTTGTTACATTGATTGTTATGTTAATAATTACGGTTTAAGAAAATAAATACACGAGTAAATATCAAATTATCGATAATTCTATCTACATATTGTGTAAAAGAAATATTTCATTGTACTCTTTCTTTTAAAGTGAAATGTTTTAGTATCTTAAATGATGGAAAGACTTTTTTAAACTCATTTTTTCTTTTTTCAAGAATAAATCAGAAATTGTTTAGCATTATTTTAAGCAGAGTTCTAGAGGAGAATTGTCATAATCTCTGAATATTATTAGAAATTCATGTTTAATTCGGATTTTATGACTTCGTCAATTCCGGTTATGAAAAATTTTAATCATAATTTAAGAAATCGTTTTATAGGAGTCAATGCGCGCACGTGATTGAAATGACAGAAACCTAGGTACGGCACTGACTAGATTCATCGACAGTAGGTGATACTGGTGCATCATCCGATGCCCGCGAGCCTTGTTGCAGGAATCAGACGAACACATGCATCGGACAATACGAGAGAGAGAGAGAGAGAGAAAGAGGGGAAAACGTGGTATAATTTTGGCGTATACGGCGAATTAAACGTAACCGCAATAAAAAAAAAAAAAAGTTCGCGAACGGGTTAGAAACTTGATCGTGAATGCGCGCGGCCCCGTCGCCGCGCTGTTTCGACGACCGGGATTGCGGGAAGTTGAATCCCATCGTAATAGCGTCTTGCCGTAGTAATATCCGGACCTCGTAGTCTTCACTTTGATGACTTTAGGCCGCGGTTACGGCATCTTATGCAAGTTTCTCTAACGAATGTTCTTGTACGCTGACAAATATCCAGCGGAAAATCGGCTGAACTCAGCAGAGGACAGCTTACCTTCCTTCGTTAATTTATTGTAATTGTATTTGTAAGCTGAGAGATGGAATTATATTCACATTAATATATCTGATTAGTAGCAGGGAATATTAATTCAATTCTACGTTAACTTTAATTATCCTATTAATTATATCGATCTCATTTATTTTATTTACTAACGATGGATATCAAAGAAACACGGTCAACAGGAACACATTTAAGTGTCTAAAAATAAATAATTTTGATAACTAACTTTATATTTTTTTTCAAAGTGTTCTATTAGTTGGCAAATAATTAGTTTATTGAGTTATGTTATTATTTATTAAGTTTACTAATTTTATTAATTATATGTATTAGAATGAATATCGCCGTTTAGAATAATAATCCAAAGAATATTTTTGCAATTTTTAGTATAATAATTTTTTTAGGGTTTATGGTTATACATGGGTATATCGTATATATATATCTTTGGATTACGGTGCAGAGTGAAACGGGCCAATAGGAATTTGCCGACCTATGCTAATTAAATGTGTCGAGATAAGGGGAACTAATTATATACGCTACGTGACATCGAATCCTGCTTTACATAGAGCGTTTAAGAAACTATCTTTTTCAACGAATACTAGAATCTAATACATCTAATAATGGATGATGATTATTTCGAAAGATAAAGTATAGCATACATATGGTTTCAGAATATAGAATAAAAAATAAACAATTGATAATTAAAAAGTTTTTACGGATAAAAAGATTTGTGTGAATACAAATATTGTATAATAGATAATCGAATTGTTTTCCTTACATAAAAAATTTTATATTAAATTCTAAATTAACGGAAATGTATAATCCAAATTAAATTGACGAAAATATCTTGGATCTTTATAACTTGCTGCGCGCATACAATGATTTCATTTAAAACGATATAGTTTATAAGCCGAGGAAAGTAGCGGTCCGAAGATAGGCCATATAGTTATCTCGACTTACCTCAATGTATTTGATTAGTTCCGATGTCTGGTACGAATCCGTCCGGATGAAGTTTCCATTAGAACGTGCACCCTTTATAACCGTGGCCTTAAGATGCGTTTGCACTGCACACGAGCACCAGCTGCTTCTCGTGCTCGTAATAGAAACGTTTAAACTACTGCAGATGAATTCCTTCTACGTCAGTGATCCAAATCTTCGTGCAATATTCTCGAGTTTGTTCGTCTCTCAATCTATATATATTGAAATATAAAATAAGATATGATATAAAAATATAAAATAGAAATATATATATATATATATATATATATATATATATATATAGAGAGAGAGAGAGAGAGAGAGAGAGATATGCACAACGAACAAAATATATTGTTATTTTTTATCAATAAAAAAATTAATTAATTATGCCAAGTCAAAAAGTAAATGTGACTATTGCATAAAATATATGAATAATTAAGGACACGAATGAGATATAAAGGAAGAATATAAACGAGTATTCAGATTTAAAATTATATACCGATCACACACACACACACACACACACACACACACACACACATTTGTGTGTAAAGATAGTAGGTTGAATTTTTAAATTTCTTTCTCCCCCTTGCTGTTTTCATACAATATTATTATATATAATATTATCTGAGTAAAATGTCAAATCGATAGATGGGATAATGTAGCTTATAATAGCGATACAACCTAACCGCATAGTATATGAAATATTGAAATGTCCAGGCTTACCTGATGGAACCATTTAATTCACATCGGAATTCGATGCATATATTATGTATCGAATGCGGTTCCTTTAGATGCACACAAATTCAGATCTACACGTTTGAACTGCGCTTAATCGCTGTACTGTGCTTCTACACGTGCCCTCTTTGCTGGTTTGCTAGGTTGAACGCGAATAAATCGAATTTTTTTTTTTTCCCGACTACCGTCAACATATCAAAAACGTATCAAAATTTGACCATTCGTGCTCGTAACACTACACCTTTATAACAAATTCATTCGTTCATTTATACCTTTGAATGACTTTTGAATGTGCTTACTTGTAAACTATTCGCTCGCTCATGTCACATAAAACGTAAAACGTAAAACTTTACACAGTGAGAAAAAATTGTGTGAATTTACAAAGTCGATAATTTTGCTACTGCAAACAATCGCAGAGTTGATAGTATATCGATGCAACGCTAAAATGTTGTTGATGCAAAGATAATTTGTTGCATTAAACATGCTATTTGTTTGTGTTTAATCTGATATCTGTTCGTACGAGGACGAGCAGCGATTTTATTCATTCGAATAGTTCTTTTCTCGATATGGAGAAAAGTCCATTCGTCTATCGCGCGTGTCAACTAAACGTACATTCAGTAAACGTGACTAAAAGAGACTCCGACCGATTCTGGCGTGGACAAGAGACGAGACGAAACTTTATTAATTCTTCACGATCGAATGTCGAGAGCTGCACTCGACGTCGAACTTTGACGCACAGGATCCGGCTGTAAGCAATTCGACGCTATTCGCCGTCGCCGTTAAAGAGAAGCGGACACGTAATTTATTCGCATTTATGCATAAAGAGGCAAGGATGAGATAACTCGCTTACCGGGATACGCGCGAGCGCGAGGTGGTGATATCGTTAATTATCTTCTTGTACATTCTTCCCGTTCGCGACAGCTATTATTGGTATAACGCTATTTTTCGTATAAACGATTTACATAATTACGAAATTCAAATTATTTTCATCATAATTTTCTTTGTCTTCAATACGCTTTAAATTATATTTTATTTTGTATACTTAAAAATTTTGAATTATTTGAAGAACGTGACAAAATTATATCTGTGCTATTTTATGTCTCTTGCAGAGAAACGCAAAATTATTCTAAAGAAGGATAAAAATTACGATTGACTCATAGAAATAAATTAACATGTAGAAAAGACTAATTTACTTTCAAGATATAAAATTTCTTTAAAACCGAAAAACTTGTTAAATATTATGTTACGTTATTACATATAATTCTTCGCAACAATGTTATGTAATCTTACTGATTTATATCACATATTTTATTTAATCTCTTAATATGGATATCAATATGTCTTTGCATTAATAAACTTATATTTTTTATTTTTGAAATATTAATCTTGTAAAAAAAAAAGTTGAGTGACAAGATATATTCAGAATAGTATATTTTTATGCATGTACCGATATCATCATGTCATCATATATCAGAGAGTTGTCACTCTTCTCGTGAAAAACCGATAAAATCGAGGGAATTTATTTCCCCTGAAAATCAGGATGAGTATAGGACATTTCGACAAATAATTGACATTTTATTATTTTATTTTTTTATTTTAAATTAACATCGTTCTTGAAATGAAATTTATTTCTCTTATGAAACTTGATTCCTTTATCAAGTCAATTAAACTGTTTTGTTATTAAGCTGCAGAATGTTATCAAAAAATTCAGCAAAATCAAAAATCAAACCATTTTTTGAAAGGTTTAGAGAATTTTATAAGATAAAAAGACAAAATCTCTTTGTATATGAAACTTAAAAATTATATGATATAACAGCAATTAGGATTATTATTGTAGTCAGTATCGGGCCATATTACGGTAATCGTTACGTTAAATGGCGATATAATAACTCGACGGCGATGCCGCGGTTGTATCCATAGTGACCGCCATTTAATTTATCAAGCAACCGCACGACATTCGAAATTAGTAATTACACGTGTAGAGCGATGCGGCGATTGAATTAGCTCGACTTTTTGGCGTATTCGCATCTGCGTCCGCGCGCATTGTAAACGGCCAACAAACCGCTGCAATCTGTTGGTTGGCTGCGGATTCGGACCTGATAGCCGGCGCAGTGGTCCAGGATAACGCGTATCAACGATAATCCGATTAGAGATTAAACTTGCCTAATTGACGGTATACGTGCGTGTAATTGCATATCCAGGAACACTCAATTTCCGATTCACGATAATGGAGAACACTCCATTAGCAAGTAATCATCTTAAAAAGTTCGCGAACGAGCAAACTTACGTCGACCTGCGAGATATTATGTTAATAAGGTATTTACCATGTTATGTTCGAGTCGTATCGGTATTGTCACGTCTGCTAGATAACGTCTGATAAATAACGCGAATTATTTTTCTGAGAATAAATTATTTTTTACGAAGTGAAATAATTGTGGGAAATATCTTAAAGATTTCTTACGAAGAGATGTAATGATATTGTCAGAATTTAAAATTGCGCGTAATCTTTTATTTAATAAATTGATAGATTCTTTACTGTGTAATTTATTACAGGAGCATCTAAATTGCTCAAAGAATATATTAAAATGTTATTGTTGCCAGTTGAATTATCGTCAAGCAGAGATCGATATTAGATTGATCAAAAAATCTGTAAATGAAAGAAAGTGCGATGGATCCAAGATAATCTGTTTATATATTTTGTTTATTTCTTTAAGTAAAAATAGAAAAAAGGATAATGAATTTTCAAGTATTTGTATTTATTCACGCAAAACAAAGGGTTGGTACGAGCTTTGTATCGCGAGTTTTGTAATACTTAAAATTCAATTACCGGGGCAAAGTGCTCTTGTTTAAATCTCCGCCAAACAAATCTTACTCTCAACCACAAATCCTTTGAATGTTAATGTCTCTTACGACAAGTCTTGAATTAAATACAGAAGTTTTCTGAGTTAAAAAAAGATAGAAGTTTTCTATTAAATTTTTTCTTTACGTTTCCAGTATGAAGTATCTGTAATATGTTGTAGTATTCTTTGCAAGAGGGGAGGGGGGGGGGAAGTGTTAAATATATCAGAAAAATATGTTTTCGATTATAGCGAAAGAATTTAAAAATATTTCATTGTATTTTTTCTCTCTTTCTGTTTTTCTAATAAAAATATTGACTATTAGATTTATGTATACTATTTTTTTAAGTATTATATTTACAATATATTTTAATATTATAACAAAATTGCAATTGATTATTTTAAATCTACAAATTTAAAAGTTTACTTAGGGTAATATCAGGACTGATTTTGGATATATATACATATATAGAACATTATATGCTTTTTACAATATTTATTATATATTGCAAATTTGTTTGTAGTTATTGATTAAATAGCAAAGATTGTATAATAATACCAGATTTAAATGTTCTATATTTTTAAGACATTGATAAGATATAAATTTTCAATACTTTTAATTTTGTAAATTTATCACAAATGTATCTGATCTGAATTAATTTTTCTGATATGATTTTATTTATCTTCTTTTTCTTCTTTTGGAATTGTTGCATTTCGCAATTCAAAATTTATAAAATTTAATTACGACAGTCAATTTAAAACGTTTAAATGTTTTATTTGGTTAATATGTTTTTCCAACCAATTAAATATTCATTCGAATTTTGCAGGACTTTTTTTTAACTTTGGCGTAACGAAGTTACATCGATATCGGCAGAATGGATTTGTCAGAACATTAGTATAGAATATATGTATAAAACATTTTGGTATAAAATATAAGCGATTTTATTGAGATGTGTTGGATATATTGTCATCTCAGTATGTACCGGATGGATGACCTATAGTCCTTTCTTCGAAATAGACCGCATCGCTATATTCGCGGGATATTCGCGCTGCAAGAACGTCGATGGTGTCTGAGAATCGATCAGGGGTTTACGAGAAGCGCAAAAATTGCCGGGCCATTTGTCATAGTCGAGGGAGAATCCTGCGTCGTCTCCCAATAGACGAAATTTCAAAGTACGCGAGTAATGTCGGTTCTTTCGTGCTCCTTTGGGGGCTAGTTCGTTGGAAAGTAGGCCAATCCCGTCTTCTCTCCACCTTGTGTTCTCTAGTAATAGCTATAACGATATTTTGGCGTATTTCGTCTTTTGGCTCGTAGAATGCAGGACAGCATTCTCGAACTGCGACAGCACGAACAGCGAAATGCACCGTGCAATCTCCTAGCACAAAATGCACTTACCACGATGGCCATTGTTTCCACGGGTTTGCGGCGAATTAAACTCTTTAACGGACGATGTATTTGCCGAAACGTTTGCCCGCTGCTTTGTTTCCTTGATGGAGAAAAGCCTCTTTGACGGTAATGGAAACGATTCTAATTTCTCTTGACAGTGAATTCGCTAACACAAGCTATCGGCACGATTTATTTGTAAGCGTACATTTAATATAGATTGTGATTCATGTGATTAGAAGAGAAGGCAAGAATATCAGATTGTTATTATATTTTTTATTTGTATTTACTTAAATTAGTCGTTTTATAATCGAAGTTTAATATAAATTATATATCTATTAAGAAGAGATTTTATACCTGTGATTTTTGGTTTTTAAGTTATGGATATATTATTTTTTTATCTTTCAAGAATTATATATATGAATAATTATTAAAATCATTCTCTCTCTTCTCTCTGTCTCTTTTTTCTATAAAAGAATTTATAATACATTCTATTACTTCTTCCTTATATTTATTTGATGAATCAAGTATATTTTGGAGTGTGTGTGTGTGTGTGTATTTTTAGTGTGGCACAGACTTTTCCATAATATTTTTTTGTAAATTACAGCACGCGAATAAATCATAATGCGTGCTTGATTAAGTAATATGATGATTTACTAAAAATTCTGATGGCAACTAGAATGCGAGAGAGTAGTAAGTTAATCACGATTGTAGGATGAAATTCCTTCTGGCTAGTCGCCAGTTTGTCTCGACATATTCATAAGCGGAATATTTCGCTTTGGAGCTTTTCGCTCGAGGGATACAAATGACGGGAACAAAAGGACAAGGTATGTGGATTTAAAGTTATGGTTATACTCCGGCTAATTGAGCCAAGATTTCGGGACTGTATGGGTTATTATCGAGCATGCCCAAATGCTAGTGAACGAAATGCAATTTTCGAAATGTACTCTTTGCAATCATCCTATGCCAAATTCGCACATTTAAATAAACCTCCGCTTTCACGTGATATTTTTTAACAGACGCATTGCGGCTTATTTTTATCCGCCAAACTTTTATTTCCACCTCTGTTTTCGCTTTGAAAGCAGACTTTCTTCCCGCCAAGCTTTTAAGTAATAGACAATGCTAATCTATCAACTGAAAGCGTAGCACTGTTATGTTCATTTTGAGAAATAAAAATTGTTCTTGTAAAAAAAAGAAAAAAAAATACTTTACTGTAATTATACAATAATGATTTTTTACTTTTATTTTTTTAACAATTCTTACTTTTATATATATATATAACTGGATTTTTAAAATATTTACAATTTTAGTAACTACATTTTTATGTCTATATTTGCGAAGATATTTTTTTATATCTATAGATTAATGCAGATATATATATATATATATATATAATAAGTCTACGTCCGATTATTTAACGCTCGTAAACAAAGTATTGTTTTTGAATATTGAACGGGCCGAAGTACTCGAAAACGCGAGTATATTGATTTGGGGTGGTTGATGAGATTTTTCCTTCTGTATAGTATAATTCAAGCCGATTTAATGACATCTATTCCAATAGTCAATTAACAAACTAGCCGGCGTGTGTTCATTAGTATATCGACGGCTTGTGCGCGTCGGATCCGTAATTTGCCGCGATGATCAAGAGCGGAATATTTATTACTTTCGGCGTTCCGAGTGTCGAGAACGGAGAAAAACAATAGCTATTAGTTTCGTCGCGTGAGATTGCATCGCTCTCCTTGCTCGCGAGTCGATTAATCAAAGCAAGCAGGAGTATCGAAAGAATGAACGTCGCCTTTAATCAAGAAGCAAGTATGGTAAAATCTCTTTTATCGAGATCGACATTTATTTTTATAAATATATGAAAATATTATTGCTACATTAAATATTTTATTATACATTAAATAATACTTTATGCGCATATACTATATATGATTGTATAAATGAAAATAGATTATCGATACATCTCCATCTTTTAATCCGTTTAACAATTCAGCAAAGCCGCGTGAATAATTGTGAATTTTGAATCTTTTGGGCTATAATAAAACTATAGCCATATCGGGTCATTGTCTTATTTTATGTTTAACGCAATTCTATTCGTTGGAAAATCGATAATCGAGGCAGATTCGCAAATCAACGAGAACGCCAAGTTGGGATATAGACATATACATATAGGAACATGTGATTTGTGTCGCTGTGCTGCGAGAGAAAAACGTCGACAATTATTCCGTGCGATTAACTCACAATAGGTCAATGAAGGGTTAATCGACGCTCATTAGCCGAAGTATCGCGATCTCTCCGGCGAAATAGAAACTACTTTCGATTACGTTAATCCTGCGGGACAATGCGAAGAAATGTCTTCGATATGTGCGCGTATCTAGCACGAGTATGATATCATAGACGGAGCAATTAATTTTACTCATTGGAAAGACTCCTATTACTCTCCTAGTAAGAGTTAATTACATACTCTTTCTCTTTCTCTCTCTCTCTCTATTATACGGGATTAATAATCAACTCTCGGAAACATGAAAATAGATCAAACGAGTACGCTAATAGAGCGGCTACATCTCCAGGATTTTATATGAGATATAAATCAGCTGGCAAGAATAAGACGAGAAAATTACGATATGCTTTTCAATTTCAAAGAGAATTGCTGCGTGGAGAATTGGGGACGGTCTAACGAAGAGTTATCTACGACAATAGATTATAATATATGTATATCTTGGAAAAGATATGTAATTTTGAACGTGATGATGATTTTACTGCGTTATAAAGATCATGGTTCGACTTTTTGAATTTTTTAACTACAATAAAACTTGTTGTATAATTAGAGAGAAGAAAATTATATTTTCAAAGTTTAATTATTTAAATTGTTATACGCACAAACGCGCATTTGGAATTTAACAAGATGTAAATTACATTACAACGCCCTTTGTAACAAAATTTTTATAAAAAATACAAGTCGAAATTATTTCGACATTTTGGCGTTTATGAATGAAACGGATGAAAAATTATAAAGTGTAATTTTTATTAAAAATCCGAAACTGGGATTGCGCATTCAAAATGAATGGCTTTATATTAGTCTCTTTGTCTCAGCTCTCTCAAATATTACACGGTAGCAGATAGCTCTCGACATTGTAGTCGGACTGCAAAACAATTTGATATTCAAGTACTATTCGCTACGCATATCGCTCTGCGAATGCGAACACATGTGCGAGAAGCTACCAATAAAAGACCACTTTACGCAGCCACGATTTTCATTGTGTATTTTCATGATTTCGACACAGTAGCCGCACGAGTTTTCACTGTGTCTACAGGTTTTGTACGATCGGCCGAAACTGGCCATCCGTATGTACCGCTTTTACGGCGAATCGGAGTTAAACAGAATGCCAAAATAATAGAATACAAAGCGCGAAAAAAAAAAAAAAAAAAAAGTAAAAAGTTCGCTGGTACGCTTTTGTATAAAAATGATTTTACCACGCCGCTGGTTACTTTACATCGTAATATGTAAAAGTATCTAGAAGTAGAATTTTAGAAAATTAAGTTCTATATATATATATTTTTCTTGCTTTCTCTTACAAAAAAAAAAAAACTGCCAATTTAGGAGAGAATTCTCAGTAATAGCTTATGTTAATTATTTGAAATGGAAATTTTGTGATACGTTCTGGATGGATTTTCTAGGGGGGGGGAAAAACAAAAAAATACGCGAACAAAAACATTCTCGATTCTCGCCTGTGAAAACTGGGCTGGGAGTGTTAAGTCATGTCGATTGAAATCAATGCGATCGTCGCTCCGCTGCCATAATCTGATTGTTGATCGATAAAGCGTAACTCGGTCGCGCTTTCTCGCGTGTGTAGCATTGTACCATCGCGAATCGACGAACGCGTCGAACGCGCCGCACCGCGACCGAACCGATCCGTTACTCGTTCAGCGTTCTAAATTGGATTTTTCCACTAACGAGTCCGAGAGAGAGAGAGAGAGAGCTTTTCCTCCGTGAAAGCTCCTCGCAAACCTCCTCGACACTGCTCTCTTCCCCGGCTGCCAAACCCCTCTTCATCCCTCTCCGCTTGAGAGCGTGTCTTTTCGCTTCATCCTTTTTATCGCCGCACTTTTCCGGATCGCGCATCCCCGTGCCGCATCTCCTTTTACCCCCATCTTTCCCTCTCTTCTCTCCTTCTCTCGTATTCCGCATCTCTCTCTCTCTCTCTCTCTCTCTTCTTTATTTTTAAATTTTTTTTACTTTCTCCTCGTTCTTTGTCTCCCCAATTAGGGCGGTCGCTCCGTTTCCATAGATCCGCTCTACCACTTCTCGGGATTACATCGGACCAAACGGTTCGCTTGCTACGCGGATCCTCCTGAGAGAATTAAGCATCTCTCTAGATGGTAGAGAGATGCGCGTTTGCATCTTTCTGATGCTGCTTTGTTCTCTCTTGGCCGGCGGCAGACAATCTCGCTACATCTTGCCGTGCGAAATATTAATAATGCCGCATTTTAGTTTTTTTTTTATGCTATACTATTTAAATATTAATATTATTTTTATTTTGAAGGTAGGTCACTGAAATTAAGTAATTTAATAATCATTTTATTCTCATTTAGCAAATAAATTAAACGATGTTTTTAACTGATGTATTTCAATAATCTTTCATCCCTTATATTATGCTTGTTAGTATTTTGGGACAATTGTCAGATGCGAAATAATATTTTATTTAAAGTAAAAAAATATTGCGACAGGCAATCTTTATCACGTTCCGCCAAGGGAACGTCAATTCGAATGTATTAAGTTTGAAAAAATGCAAAATACAAGGCTTGAGTTTCGGCCTGAATTGATCGGTGGGGAGAGGAGAGTCTATTAAATCGCGCTCTCAAACGGCCGTTAGCCAACGAGAACGTTTTATCGCGGATGCACCAAATCGTCGAACGAGCCCGTCGATGAATAAGTATGAACGAAAACACGCTACAATGCGTGATAAAAACGAATTCGAATATGAATAATTCATTAATTATCGGCGATAGCTTTCTCTTTTTGTATCTCCCATGCCTTTATCGTTTTTTTTTCTCTCTCTACGACCCTCCCACGCTCAGCCTCCCTCTTTCCCTCTTTATGTGTGTGTGGGTCTCATTGTCTTTTTCTCTCTCTCTCTCCCTCTGTCTCATTCTATTCGAAATATTGCCCAGGGGAAATTTAACCCTCACTTTTCCCTCACTTATACATCCACGCACGAACCAAAAAAAATCGGTAAAATTCGGAAAATTTTCTCTTTCTTTATCTCTATCCGCTCCAACTCTTACTATCATTCAGACTTGAGAGAGTGGTTCTTTTTCTTTAAAATTATTTCAGAAAGTTGATTTTTAGAATTCCATTTTTCTTCCATCTATCAATTTATTCAATTCACAGGGGATTCATAAATGTTAATCTAAATAAATAACTTATTAAGATATTTATAAATGCTAAATAAGTACTTTTAATATTTTTTTTTATTGGATATAGATTCGCCTCTGAACTTATTTTAGGAATCTACCTAACAAATGATGTCTCCATTTCTATTTCATCATCTCTATTTCGAGATGTACGTGTGTGTGTGTGTGTGTGTGTGTTTTATACGTATATATAGTTTTATACACACACGCATACATACATATATTATCTATACTATATTATATTTATACGTTCAAAGTTTGTCACGAAAATAGAAGGCAATGCCATTATTGCTCCAGCATTCTGTACAAATGAGTTAAATATTCTCGTTTCTTCAATTCCTGCTTCTTTTTTGTTTTTGTCTCGTATCTGTTAATATTCAATATCTCGTCTCAAAGTCATTTCGATTTGATCAGCTTTTCCTCCTGGGATTATAATCTTAAAGTTGATTCTTCAGAAAGAGAGAAATGTTTCTCTTACGTAGGCGCGTAACACCATGTAAACGTGTAACGAGGAAATTTGACTATTGCGACCGCGCTGAATAATGTTTAGCGAACGCGCGGAACGCCGCGATGAATAATTGATAAATCGCCAATATACACGATTGCCGGCATACAGTTGTGCAGGTACGTACAATGCGTCGGCAGCGGATTGTGACGCGAGTTTAACACCACGATTTCTATCGTACGGGTGCACCAAAGGCGAGACCTGGTCAACATACGTGTTATGCAAAATCACTACATATGTATACATATATAATTGAATTATATCGCGAAAATAGAATTCGCGAAATAGCAATTTAACAGCTGGATAAAGTTTCGCGATTTTTAAAATTATATGTTGATTCAATTATGTATAACTTTCCTTTTTTACTTTGTTGGTTTATTTATTAGCTTCTATTTTGGTTTATAATTATGAATTTTTTTTTGACGCAAAATCTTGCGATATTCGTGACGAGATAACAATGAAAAGTTTCATACGTCGTTTCTGATCCTATTCTAGTTTCCCTCTATTTATTTTCGCATATCTCGTGATCTAACACGTGTTCTATATTTTATGTGTCAATTTTTTATTTATTTATTTTTTTTTTTTTTGGTGTTTTCTTCGTCGACGTACGCGATCTACTTTATCCGCTTTACGCCTGTCCAAACTGTCGCGTCGGGATGAGACTCGATTAAGCCCCAGGTCGCAGATTCTTCCTTTCTATTTTTTTTTTCTCTCTCTCGAACAGCCAGCAGTGTGGTCGTTCTGGACAAAAGCTATCAAAAGGGCATACCACTGGCGGTCATACGCGGACAGTTTTGTAATCCCCGTACTTTTGTTCGTCCTTCACTCGCGTGCATGTTGTTTCCTGCCCTTATAATTCCAGCTTGATAGCTCGTTTCAGCATTTATATTTTTCGTTTTGTAATCGCTATTCTTCCTAGTATGTTCATTAATTTTCACGTTCTTTGCGTTTATCTTTTTGTTCATATTTTTGATTGGAAAGAAATTAGGATGGGAAAGAAATAATGCAGTTCGCTCTTTCCAAAATTCTCTACCTTTTATTTTCTATCCTCATTACATTGTCACGCGTTAATTTAGAATATGTTATATAGCGCGATCAGTGTATATTACATTTGTCTCGATGTATTTATTAATTATCATACGATTATACCACATTATTTCTTTTTTATCTTTTTCGTAAAAGACGTATATTCTTTTCATTCTCTTCTCATACTACTTTTCTTATTTTTCACCTTCTTGCTCTTATCTTGTCCGCTTTCAATCAAATCTTCATTTTATAATAAGCATTTTTCTAAAGTATTTATTAATTATCATCTAATCATACCATATTTTGTTTATCATTATTTTTTCCTATCCTCCATCATCAAAGAAAAAGTGTTCTTTTTCAACCCTATTTCTTTTCTTGTTATTTTTTGCTCTTATTCCTCACTTTAATGCCACATTGATACGATCGTCCTTGTATGTAATTAGTATTTGTCTAGTATATTTGTTAATTACCGTGTAACTATCGCATTTTTTCTGTTTATCTTTATCCATTCTTTTAAGAAAAAGAATATCCTTTCGTTTCTCACTTGGGTAAACTCTCACGCTCGTTCGCTGGAGATTAAGCCGCGTTCTTCACTTTGAGCGCTCAAACGTGGAAAAAAAAAACCCCCGATGAAATGCTATTAAAAGCGCGGATACTCAAAGACTCTATTATTTGTAATTTGTTGATTATCTACATTTTTGGAAGAATATATATAATAAACTATTTATTTGATAATAAGATGTATGGAGTTGAATAATAATAAATTGTAATTATTATTACGCTCTAAAAGAGCAGTCAAAATTTAAACATTGGATTTGTTATACGCTAACAAATGTATTTTGAAATATCCAAATAGATAAAGTGCTTACGGTTACATATCCTTGTATAACGCTTGTAGCGTTAATAACTCTTTTATTAAAAAAAAAAAAAAAAAAAAAAAATTATTT
Organism: Polyergus mexicanus; assembly: GCF_030449975.1. Classification (NCBI taxonomy): domain Eukaryota; kingdom Metazoa; phylum Arthropoda; class Insecta; order Hymenoptera; family Formicidae; genus Polyergus; species Polyergus mexicanus. The sequence goes on along the minus strand of NW_027223327.1, from coordinate 8,054,840 downwards.
CAAAATATTATTGCAATTTATATTTTTATATATATTTTTACAATTTATTTTTTTACATTAATTATTGCTTCTCAAAGATGCATGATATATCGATTATAATTTGTTATCACAATAAATATATTTACAGATCGAAAAATGACTGACCTCGACCTATGTCAAAGTCAGGACGATCGAATTTAATCTGACGATAGCCTTAGCTTCCCCATGTTTCCTGCGCGTATACTTTTTGTCCCCTTTCATCTTTCGTCCAAGTTCTGTTCTTTCCTCTCTTGAGCCTCTCACGGGAGGTGCACTTTTCATTCGCAATCTCTCGTTGAGAGAGAAAGAGATGCCGTTGCCACATCGATTACGTTTCAACTCGTCCGCTGGGAATCGTCGTTCACGCTTAGGCTATCGCGAGAAATGGGATCGAATTAGTCGCGAAAACTTCATAGAGAAGGAGAAAAGGACATTCTCGCGTTTCTTTTTTTAGAAAAATTGACCGCGGTATTTTACCTGGAATTTGCTAGGTATCTCGATATCGCGCGTCTCTCTCCTTCCTGGATTTTAATCGATGACGTTCTTGCGATATGAAATAAGGAGCGAATGTCTTCACAGTATATTTAAAAATCGCTAGGTATTTTAGTGTAGAATTTCGTAAGCAGTTTGAAAGTGTGGATTTTATTTTATTTTTTTAAATTGCAAGAACGCAAATATAACGAAATCTTTCATTATACCTTATTTAAGTTTATGTGATTTAGCTTAATGAAAAATTTTATTTTGTGATTTTAATTAAATTATATAGAAATATACACATTATGTATAGATAATATTAAAGAACTATAAGAAAAGTGATACCGCAAATTATAGTTTTGCCAAAAATTTTATCGCAGAATACGAAAAGAATATAGTAAAAAATACAAAGAATTTGAAATACATATCTTAAAAGCGAATAGTACATACAAAAAGAAATATCTTGATATTAATTCTCCTTGTGTCTGAGTTCTTCCAACTTTAAATTTAGGAAAAAATAAATTTTATATATTAAAATTATATTTAAATATATTTTAATATAAATAACGTAAAATAAGTAACGTGACAAATTTAATGAATCTGCTGTTTTAATCTTCTATTCTATATAAAAGAAATCAATTAAGATATAATATCAAATTATCTAATGATTTCTAATTTAAAAATCAAGTTTGGTTTAATAAGTTAATGCCGCTACTTTATATTTAAATTTTTATATACCTTTTCATATTTTTATCTTTAATTTAAATTAAAATTATAAATATCTGATTTATATTGACACTTCGATATTTTATTTAATATTTCTATTTTTAAACTGGAAACTAAAACTTATTTTAAAAGAATATTGACAAAGAGTAATACAATTAGTTCTTTTTATGTATATTTTTTTCATGCGCTATTTTTATTCAAGCGCAAATTGTTTCCTTTTGATAATTAAGAGCCAAATTATACTACGCTATAAAAACATCTTTCACGATTGTCTCTTTTATCGAGAAGTATCGATTACTATGAGGGGTGAATTTACGGATCAACCGCGCGCCGGCAAACCAAAGGGATCCAAACAATTACTTGTAGGAACTAATACGCGGTCATAAATTTCTCCGACTCCGCGATAGCACTTTAGTCGATTTATCTTCTCTCTAGTAATAGTCTGGAATATCGCCTATGATTGACGATTGGAATTTCTGGAATCCATCCATGTTTTACCCGAGAAACTCGCTTCGAGTCAAGAGGCGACGATTCTCAAAGATCGTAATTTTCCTCGCCCCTTTTGCATCCAAGTTTCTCAGCGTGTCCCTCTCTTCCTCCAATCTGCAACGTCTTTGCAAAAATATACTTAAAGCAAGGTATGCGTGTATTGAGCGACAGTCTCAGGACATGCTGCGTTTTCCAGATGAATTCCAACGTTTTCGATATCGTCATACTTGATTCGCCTGTGCTCTTGCATCAAAAAAGTAAAAAATAAAGTAGAACGGAGTATATTGGGGCATTCAAAAGATTAGTTCGTTCAAAAGACGAAAATATTCAAAAACTTCTCATCTAATATCAATCGATTAAAAATTCAAAAAGTTCAGCACATCGAGATTATTTTAATTATCAAAAATTTAATTACTTATCAATATTATTTACCAATCGAATTCTAATAATTACGAAGTTGTGTGTTTAACTTTGTAAATCAAATTGCGTAAAATTATATTGTAAATTAATAATAACGATAAAGCAAATACATAGAAGAAATTTCTTGTTCATTGCAGTGACAGCAAACTTCGATTCGAAGAAATTTCTACAGAAATCTGTCGTTTCGTGTGTTCAAAGAAGCTGAGTTGCTCGGATGGAGATGAAATCGCGCAAAGCGAAACGAAGTTATGGGCTCGTCGCCGTCGCCGTATTCTAAATATCCGGCAATCCATTCTAATTCCGTTCGAAAAGTTACTATGCAAGCGTCTCTCTCTTTCTTTTTTTTTTTCGCCGCGCGCTTTGTCTAACTTTGGCAAAAATTTCATAAGGAATAATGAAAGCACAGCGACACGAAATAAAGGCTTTTACAAATATAATTACCTCGACGGTAACTTTATATGCATCGTGGGAACGAGTCTCCTGCCGCCGCGGTTCGCCCTCGTATTTTCGCAGATTTAAAAGGTAGCTCGGGGTTATATCGCATACATTCAACACGAATCCGTCTCTCTGCAAAAACTATTAATAATGAATTCAGCGCTCTTGGTTTTTGCGAGTGCTATTAAAATAAGACGGATTTCTGTTGAGAAATGTTATTAAACATGTGATTGAAACGATCTATTATACGAATAATATAAAATAAAAATATTAATATGCATTTATTTATGGTATATATATATATATATATATATATATATATGAATATAAAAGAGATTAATTAATATATATATATTTCTTTATTTATTAAAAATATGTATTATATATATTTAAGAGATCTTTTAATCTTCTACACATTTAAAAAAAAATATTGTTTGAAACAATAAATCGAAAGTAAAGACAAATTTTAAGCAAAAAGGTAAAAGTGTTTATAAGTACTCATAAAAATTATAATGTAATATATTATAAATAATGAGATTACACAGTTTTATCAACATATATTACTAATTAATTATTGCCCATTTACATTTTAGATCGATTTATTTCTTTTTCTATAAAAATATTGAAAATTGTTACTATTGAATAATCGACGACACGGTGGACAAATTCTTTTTCTCCCGATAAATTCGATTACTTACTTTTTATTGACTGGCGTCGTTTTCTTTTCTCTTTATAGAGGACGAGAGCGCTATGGTGCAGGGCGTCGTTACGAAAGATGGTCTATTTGACGGTAGCATCGTGACCAGATTCGAAGAGTATTACATCGAGCCGACGAGCAGGTATTTGAATAAAAATGAAGACACGTCTCCGCCCTATCACAGCATAGCTTATCGTACTTCCGACGTTACCACCCCACCACATGCATCGTGTGCCAGTCATCGGCTGCATCAAGAAGGAGCTCTTCGTGATTCCTTCGATAGGTGAGTCTCTATCTCATTTTCTCGAATAGTAAGCATCATCAATATATTGTAGATCAACGAATACGATGTAAATCTCCTTTCAGATTATATAACAGGATTTAAAATTCATGGATGATTTTTCATGCCATTCCGTTTGGCGTATTTTTTAGGTCAAATTAGGTCGACTATGTCTTTAGTTAGGATGATACCAAACGAGATAATGTTCATGCAGCTTTCTAGGTTTTATCTCATGGAGATTCAAAATTCGAATTATAATAATGCGTTATCCTTCTTTGCGATAGACTTCATGGACGTGTTTTCATTTTTGTAATTTCAAATTTTTAAAATGTTCTAATATTTAAAAGTGACTTTTTAACAGTATGTTAAAAATCAAATGACATATATTTTAATACGACTATATGAATTGAAATAATATTGAAATATTTTCTAGAAAATATATTCTAGAAAATTTCTTTACTTATAATTATTATCATATTTATTTTACATATAATTAAAATTAATTAAAGATTTAGTAACTACATTTTTTATTGTGACACGTTTTTAATCGCGTATGTTCTTAGCGTTTTATGTCATGAAAATATATGCAAAGAGGAAATGACAGAAGAACACATATTGTTGGCAAACGCGCTATAATTTAGACACGTGTAAGAAAACTTTCGCCGGCCAGGATTATCATATATTATGCGCGGTTCCATGTCAATCTGTATATGGCAAATTTTAAATGTAAATTTAAATTTCACACAATGTGTGCTGTCTGTTTCTTCAGATATAGATACAACAACTCTCAGGGATTCTACGAGCCCTTGCTCGGCGAACACGTCGCTCTCTACTCGAGGGAAAACAACGCGAGGGTGTTAACATTGGAAACGAATAACGAGGGTGATTACATAGACGCGTGAGTATTATGCATTTTTTAATAAAAAAAAATATCCGAGTTTTTCTTCTTCTGATTTTAGTATGTTAATAATATTAATGATGTTGATTATATTTATGACGGAATAATTCTAAAAGAAATATATGCTACAATTAATATTTGGTGTTTTTATAAATGATGCTTTTATTATATTTTTATGTTTAATTTTTTTGTATATTATTCCACGCGTATATAATTAATTACTGTGTTATTAATTGATTATACTATCTAATATTATTTCAAATATGAGATATACGTAAACAATAAACTTTTATCATACACATAAGAAGAATTATTATCGAAGAGTATAAAAAAATATTAGAAACTATATAAGTGTGATATACTGATAATATTAAAAAAATATATATCGTAAATATCTCTGCTCGTTGTCCTTGAAACTTATGACTTGTGTGTTTTTTATCAATGACAAAACGTGGAAAGAACCTAACGGTTTCAACATTTATTATACGGAATGCTAGTTGATTTTATCCTGAATCGATTCAATATTAGCGAAGTACTGGGAACGAAAGTCACGGTCGGAATTGAACATCGCAAAGTTAAAATAGAATTCGGACGAGCGGATGTTCGGAGTTAGGAACTCAGATGCGAGAAAGCATGGCGTTTTTCATTTCGCAATAAAAGCGACCCTATTTCTCTCCCCTGTCCTCGTAGTATGAGCAACAGAGATCGGATCGCGAGGCATCTGCACAAGCGTGCAACGGTAGATCCTCGGAAAACTACCTGCATGCTCTACTTGCAAGCGGACCATCAGTTTTTCGCGCGATACGGCACGGAGGAAGCCTGTATTGAGGTGATGACGAGGCACGTGCAGAGAGTCAATTCTATCTACAAACACACGGGTGAGTGTTTTTCTTCATAGTAATATAATATATCGTGTAGAGAAATGATCTAACATGTTCGCTGGTCTAAAAAGTCAGGAGAATTGAAAACTGTCGAGAGGAATACGAAAAATGTCAGAAGAATCTAATTTAAAGTAGCTAGCGAATAATGAGAAGAAAAAACGAGAAAGTTTAAAGACTTTTTTTTTAAAGAATGTGTCGGAAAATATTTAACGAAAATTTTCTGAAATTTTATAATTTTTCTCGCGCGGTTAATAATTATAAAAAATGAGTTATTTATTCGATTTTTAATCATTGACATTTAAATTTATATTTATATTAATATATTTCAATATTGCTCAATTAAACATTGTGTTTTTGTACAAAAGATACAGTAAAAATAGTTATTTTATCTCATACACGTATTGGTATTACGAGGTAATCTTTTTATTTTCCTCTTGTTTATATTCTTTTATTTATACTCTCTTGTTTTAATATGTTAATACTTTAGTACATTATGCTAAAAACGATGGAACTATAGACGAAACTTTAGTTTACGAAAAACCGGCAAAAAGATGAATAATTAATTAGAGTAAAAGGAAAACAGAATTCCCATATATTATATGTAATAATGCAATTTAATATGTCCCATAAAACTAACTCTGCAATAGTATTAATTCTAATTAAAAAAATATAAGATAAATTTCAATCTAAAATACAAATGTAAATGTGTAATCTTAAAAAATAGAATTGTACTTATAAAAAAATTTTGCGCAAAAAATTTCCAAGATTAATACAATGGTTTTCCAACGTCTCCGGAATGTTTTATTCTGTCTCAATTTTTGCGATTCTCTCTGAGTATTGTTATTGAGTTTTTAGATGTTGAACAAATAGTATACATTTTTATAATGAATATATCTATTGATTTGTAATGATAAAATAAAACGTTGATTAATGTTTCTAATAATAATAACAATAATAATAATAATAATAATAATAATAATAATAATATATAATAAGGAAAGAGATACGTTTTAATTTATTGTTGAAAATAAAAATAAATTATGTAAAATTATATTTATCCAGCTTTTTTTAATATTAAAATTAACATTATGTGAAATATATTTTCGATATAAATATTTATGAAAATGTGTACACGAAGATGCGTACTTAAAATATTTTAATGAAAATTATTTATTACATATACTTGTGTGACATCTCTACAAAATAAATATACACTGTTCTATTTGTTTCTACATACGGTATTTTCATTATTGTACTGTTCTATTCGTATAACACACTGCGAGTTCTGCATTATACGCAAATTATTCTGTTTGGACCAGAGAACGGTAATCACATGGGAGTCGTCAACATAGAGGAGCAAGAAACGAGACTAGAATAATACGCGAGTTTAAATGAATAATTATTTATAGTTCCGTAATGAATACGCAGTTTATAAGAAATAACAGTATTTTCGAACAGTGTCATATTTATTTTCAGATTTCAATCAAGATGGACGGCCGGATAACATCAGCTTTATGATAAAACGTGTCAAAGTGCACAGCGAGGATGCGCTGAGAGATCCTAATTATCGTTTCCCAGGCAACTACGGTGTGGAGAAATATTTAGAGCTCTTCTCGGGTAAGGACATTATTATTTACATTAAAACTCAATGTGTGGCATAATGTCGATATGTTCGAACGAAGGAAACCGATTGAATCGATAATGCTTCGACGTTTGCCTCGTTGTAGAGGAGGATTATGACGCGTTTTGCCTGGCTTACATGTTCACGTATCGCGACTTTGAAATGGGAACTCTGGGATTAGCATGGACGGGCGATTTGAAGAACGCCGGCGGCGTATGTGAGAAGAATGGGGTAAGTGTAGACAAAAGGTGAAAATGATAAATTTTTCTCCGTAAGACATGTCGATTTTATTATCTATCTACAATATAATTATTTATTATCTATCTATAAATTTGTAATTAAATTCTTAATATGTGTTAGTTAAAATAATTAATTGAAAAGATTGAAAAATATACAATAATCGATACGATGAAATTTGAAGTACAATTTTATCTTCACCATTGTAGAATCTATTAGCTACTTTGACGAAAATTCTATAATTATCTAATTATCGATTGATGATGTTACGTTATAAATTCTCGATCATTACGCATTATTGATCGAACATTAACGAAAAATAATCGATAATGAAATAACGTTGCAGCATTACCGTGGTAGTATGAAGTCACTCAACACCGGCATAGTGACCCTATTAAATTACGGGAAGCACGTACCGCCTGCGGTCTCTCACGTTACTTTGGCTCACGAGATCGGCCACAACTTTGGCTCGCCGGTACGTAGTATATGCTTTCGTCAATCGCATTTAAAACGCCACACGTTCCACATTCCGCGAGGTGTTGCATGTCATGTAATCCCGTCAATATACAAATGACGCTTACGCGCTATACGTGTCTTTTTGTCTTCTCTCATCCAGCATGATCCGGAACAATGTACACCGGGTGGCGAGGATGGCAACTTTATAATGTTCGCCCGTGCTACCAGTGGTGACAAGCGTAACAACAATCGCTTCAGCCCATGCAGCCTGAATGCCATAAATCCCGTGCTCAACAGCAAGGCACGTTCACCGAAGGGATGCTTTACCGGTGAGTTTTATATATGGAGAGCAACGCGACGAACGCGATATATCGTTGACGTTGCGACAAGAAACGAACGCGTTGATGGATGGAATGCTCCGCATCTTCTCCAATTATTCTGCGCTTCGTTGCTTCATATAACTTGGCGGCGCTTGCATTGTTTATTGTAGAACCGCAAGTATCGCTGTGCGGCAACGGCGTGGTGGAAGAAGGCGAGGAGTGCGACTGCGGCTGGGAAGAGGATTGCCGGGACTCGTGTTGCTTTCCTCAACGCCGTTATCCGCCGGCCGAGGAGACTCCGTGTACGCTCACACCACGCTCCGTGTGTAGTCCTAGTCAAGTATGTATGAAGTTTACAAAAAAAAAGAAGTTCCAGTTGGACTGTATTGTCGAGGGAATTTTAGGATGACTTTTCTTTCTTAAAATTTAATTCGAAGTTTCTCTAGAGTCACACTTGTATCTTTTCAATCTCTTCAATATTAAATATCAAATATCTAAGTGTACAAATTCTCAAATGTTCACTCTTATTCGTATGTTCAAAAGACGTTTAAATATTTAATTGTTTAAATATCTAGAGAAAGGAATTAATTAATTCAAGCGATATTCTACGAAATTTACTTTAGGCAATTTATTCATCGATATGCGTAATGTAATTATACGGTGCACTGCATGCACGACATGATGTAATTTCGACGACTCTGTTTGCTTCTCCCTTTTCAGGGTCCGTGCTGTACCGCCGAGTGTAATCTCCGTTTCGGAGACAAGTGCAGGGATGACAATGGCTGTCGCGACGCGAGTTTCTGCGACGGTCGTTCTCCCTATTGTCCACCGTCTATTAATAAGCCCAATAAAACCATTTGCAATCGTGAACTGGTTTGCTTTATGGGGGTAGATATATTAATTTTATTAAGAACATTGATACTTTTATTAAATGTACGATATATTTGTCTTACACGCATGAAATTTTTATTTATAATAAGGAATGCACTGGCAGTATTTGCCTGGCATATGGATTGGAATCTTGCCAATGCATACCAGGTCCGAACGATCCGCCGACGAAGGCTTGCGAGCTCTGTTGCCGACTTCCTGGAGAAAGTCAACCATGCTTGTATGTTTCGTATTGTTTTGTGAATTGGAATTTCAATAAAATTTTTTCTATTCTTCAATAAATTAGCTGATTGACATTTAATTATTTATAAAATATTTTTTTGCAGGTCTTCTTCCGACTGGAATTCTCCACCGTATGATATTCCTGATATGTTCTCAAAACCGGGAACTCCATGTAACGATTATAACGGCTACTGTGATGTCTTTCAAAAATGTCGCGAGGTAAATAGAATTAAAAAAAACGACATAACGAAGTAGAAATAGAGATATATAGCTGGTGTTAATTAAGATATTTTATTACAGGTCGATCCAAGCGGTCCATTAGCAACTTTAAGAAAGCTTTTATTATCTGACGAGAGCCTTGCTACTTTCAGACGGTGGGTCGCCGAACATTGGTATGCCGCCGCTCTGATAATTTTAGCAGCGATATCATTACTGGTACGTTTATTATTAGAAACATTATCTATATTTTCTCTTGAACCGATAATTGCTATTTATTGTCAAAATCAAATTCTAAATTTCTCTAATTTTTATCGATTTTATCTATCATTTTTAATCAACAACGAATTTGATTGAATGCTTATTGATAGAAACGACTACGGAAAAAAGTGAAACGTGACGAGAGTAAGTGTAGAGATATGTCAAAGTAAGCTCTATTTGAATATTTTAATTCTATAATATTTATATAATTTATATAATTCTGTTTTTCTATTTCACATTATTGTGTATTAAAGAATTATTTATAGTTTCTTTTCAAGATATGTAAATTTGATTAAAATGTTATGTAGAAGCAAAAATTCCTATAGTTGCTAGTAAATGTATGAGCTTTAATTACTTCTTGAATAAAATGATAATTTAAACGTAAACTATATATCGATTTAGTTATTTCGTAAATTAAGGATGTCAATATATGAAGAAGTATATACAATATTTATGGCAATAGTATCTCCAATATTCCATATATTTTTAAATTCTTGTATTGTCAAGAAATAAATAGAAAATAAAATTGAAATTTACTTACAAATAATCAACTATCTTCTCTTTTTCTAGGTGGCCAGCATGAGATTACTGGGCAAGCGACCAGACTTGAAGTTAAAGTCTGTCACGATAATTCACAGTTCTACAACGGAAACGGTGCGACTTCCGCCGGAGGGTGCGGAAGGAGTGACGGTGCATCCACCAGCAGTGCGCGCCAAGCTTCCTCTTAGTCGAAAGGTCAGGGAAAAAAGGCGTCATCGCAAGCATAAAGAAGGTGGCCACACTGATAAATCCAACAATAAAGTAAGGGATTAACTTAAAAAGGAAAAATTTATTAGAAGATTATCATATCAGTGATATAATGATTATCGTTTATTAAATAATAATTATCTGAATATTAATTTAAGCGTTCATATAATAGAATCCCAATAGTTGAGTTTGACATTTTGGATTAAATTTCTCGTTCGTACTTTTAAAGGATGTCATAACGAAGAAGAAACAACAAAATCAGCAAACGAAAAGATTATCTACCGGACAGGTGGATGATTTCGCACGGAAGAGGCCGGCCGAGGCTTTGGCTGCTGCGGCGCAAGAGAATAAACGAAAAAAGACTACATCGGTGAAAGATAAGGGACAAACCGGTAATAATCTGGCCGGTGGCAGCAGCGGCGGCGATAACGATAAGAGGAAGCGCAAGAAGCAGCATAGGAAGGAGGTAATCGATTATTCGGCAATTCAGGCAGAAAAAGAACCAGAGCCAAATGCAGATCCTAAGAGCAAGGTGCGCTCTTGGCTATTAGCATCCTCGCAATGCCGACCGGATATTGGCACGCGGACTAATATAAGCGGTTTGCCAAAGAGCAAATCAACTCCAGTAGGTCTAACAGCTAGTGGGGGTGGTGTGATAGCGTCCAGGCAACCGGTAGCGCCGGTGTCGAGGCAACAAGCTTCAACACCTGCCCGACGTTCCGGCGCTCTGGAAGCTGGACGGATGATGGAATTGAAAAATTCATCGGGTTCTCTCGCCAGAAAAGAACGGGCGAGACTCCAAGTAGTGTACAAGCCGCCGTTCCGGTTTAGTGTAAAGCTACGCAAATCTGATAAGGTGGCGCAGGCACCAGCAGGCGCAACTGCGAGTCACGCTAATGCGAGCAGCAGAACCGCGAAGCTGCCGAGAACTGGAGTACTTCTGCGAACCGCGGCCAAGAGAAAGGATCGAGTTAGAATAGGCAGAGCGCGACAAATCGCGCCTACCGGCATTGGGAACAGCGGAAGTGATCTGCCGGAACCGGCCAATTCCGATTTGCATACCGTACCCTCCGATTTGGAAGTACTGTTATCGGAGAGTGAGTTTCTTTTCTCGGACACGTGACCATGGGCTTCGATAGGAACGAGCGTGTTCGAGTTTGTTTCGAATCGCTACGCGGCTTGTAAGTAGTTTTTATGTATTTATTCTAGCGCAAGAAAGAGATTACTTTATTAGGATATCCCCGTGGGATGATAAATGCGTTGAATCATTAGTGCGTGCATTAAAGAAATCCTGTCCGAGAACGTGGAAGGGAAGAGTAGTCTAATTGATTTATTGCCGAATTTATCGATGTTTCGGTTTGTGTTTCAACTATTTGCCGATTGTCCTGTGTATAGATCGGGAGGACATATCGATTTTTATCGTTCTTCCTTCCCTCATCTCTAGAGTAAAGTGATAGCGCGACGACCGGTTATATATGTTTATGATTGCTCATGCTGTGATTGTCAATACGATGAAAATGTTTTTCATGTGCGATTAGGACAAACGAAATTTGCGCTTGGACGATGACGAACGTTGCACCGGCGTTAGTTTTCGACGATCGAGCCAGTTTTCTTCTTCCAAAGAAAGGGGCCAAATCAATTGTTTAAGAATTACTGGCAAATAAACGCCGCAAGTATATATACACTGATCACACTCGTCTAATATTTCACGAAACTGTGAAAGCAGATTATGTCTTACAATTCGTTTTCGTCGATGATAGCTTTAAATTTTCGGGGGTCAGTGTGCAACTGGTCATACTCAAAAAGTAAAACGTATTGAAAGCAATGCTTTATCTTAATATCTCTTTACACTGTGCCTGTGCTGTTATTCTCTGTACTCTATTTTTTGACGCTTAAGGAAAATCAGACCTAGCGAAAGTGAAGTTTTCATTTATATATTGACGATATATCGATTGTGGTCGAAAGGATGACAAAAGGAAAGATGCGTTAAAGCATATATGGCTTTGATTAATTGATTTTAATCGCTTCTTTCTAAATTAGCCCTAATTATAAAATGTAGCTATAATTTCTACATCGTCGTTGTTATATGATACGGCTATAAAAAAAATTCTATATTTTAGATCTAGTTGTAATATTACTATTACATACTTTATATCATAACTCTAGCTATATAATATAGCTGAAAACATTACAGAATACATTGTACATTGCAAATTATACTTTTTTTTTATGATATATGTGATTAATGTGTATTTTACGTTACAGCTGTCATTGTAATGTAACGTATCATACATATATTAGCTACAGCTATATTTATCATAGCTAGGGCTATGATATTGATGCAGAGGAAGCTTAGTATATCACGTGCGCGATCAGAAAGTTAATCTGACATTAATAAGTTAACGTCCACTTAAGGAATGACGTCTATCTAGGACGTTAGGCAATTTTGAAAAGATCGTCGGAAGGTCCTCTCGTATCTTCACCGCCCGACCTGCCTGTAACGCGTTAAAGTAAGATTATTACTCACTTGAGAGATTCCTATTGTTGACAATTCCTAATCTGCTACAATTCGTGAAGCATCCTGTTGGGGATTTAGTTTGTGTCTTTAGCGCATCCGCGAATAAAATCGCGAGTCGAGTCAACGGCGAATTGCTTATATATTTTTAAGACTGTACAATATCTCTTTAACGATGCCTGTTCCGTCGAGTTTTCCGTCGGAGGAGACATGTCGTTCCTTCTATATTTTATACTCAATCTCCAACTCCGAATATATCTCTGGTGCTAACACTCGGTGTACTTACGCCTTTATCCGATCGTGTTTCCGAGCGTAATTTCCATTTGTAAATATGCTTTACCGCCCAGACATTCCTGTTCGCTCTACGAAAAATAAGTGGATTAACTAGAATCGATAGATATACTCGTCCTATTTGCATTTAGATTTTTTTTCAAACATATTTCTGATAAGGTAAAGAGAAAAAAATCTATACAATCAAATATATTGTATACTTATCAATATAGAAAGAAAAACATTTTTATAATACCAAGAATTAAATTAAGAGAAGGAAATATAATATATAAATACATTAAATTTAATTCGCGATGAAGTGATAGTGCGAAAAATATTTTTGTCTTTGTATTACAAATACATATTCTAGGATCCGTTATATAAAACGGATCTCTATCGATTCTTATTAATTGGCTTGTGTGTTTTTTGCGCATCGCGAAAACGTTTGCTGAGCTTAAGTTCCTTGCACTCGCGGCTTGCGAGAACTCGGGTGCTAAAAAAAAATGTATCTCGGTACAGAGAGTATTCACGTGTTCGTGTTTCAAGAGTCGGCTTCACAGTCTCTCGCGTGTGTCACCGCAATCTTCCAATCCGCCACGATTTCATTCTGGATCATGATAGATCCGCGATGGCCGATTCGGTTAATCGTTATGAAATCGACTTTACTAGCTGTTATTAGCCAACACGTATGAGTACGGTTAATGTATCCTCTTTTAAGATCCGTTTATGATCGCCGACTTCTCATACTGCCTGCCTGACCTATTAAACGTGCACGTATGAGTTGTTAGTCTATGTATAGTAAAGTAACAAAGAAAGTCGGATCAATACGGACTCGATACTCAAAGATAATAACATTAATAATATTAATACGCTCGTTGGTGGTATTCATTTTTACATCATTCCGTAACAAAAAGTATTATTTAGGAGAAGGAAGTAAGAAAGAAAGGAAATAAGGTAAATATATAACTTTATCTATTTTGTACGCATAAAATTTACTAAACGATGTAAACAGGGTTTGATAGGTTTCTTTTAATTTAATTAAAACTATCGACACCGCCATGTGTGTACTTACACACACAATTCAATGTAATTGAATCATGTAATTAATTTAATTTCCAAACTGCATATTCCCTTTATTTAGAATTATGTAAGTAACTAAACTCATGACAAATGAGAATTCTCAGTTATTGAATCGTATATTGTTTGGAATTAAAAGAAGTCATTATATATCATTGATTAATTATGTCTTTTTAAAAGATATATAGCATATGATTAATTTTGGCATTAAATTCAGCTAATAACAAATATCAATATTTACATTTCTATGACGTGTACGCGTTATACATTCATTCGTCAGATGCAGTTGAAAGCCTAATTTGATAAATGAACGATGTTTCAACTCCGAAGCTTGTAAATGCAGTACATTTATATCTATAACGCATTTACTTGTACAAGTAAACAAAGACTTTGCAGAAACTATTTTGTCTTAGCACTCTTGGCTGACTATGTTTTGTATACTTACATAATCGGTTCCATTAACTACTGAAAGTGGTGTTCGTAATAAAAATCCGCTTGTGTGTATATATGTATGCGCGCGCGTATGTATATGTATGTGTGTGTATGTGTTTGTACACACTCGTAAATGTACTTAATTTAGAAGATATGTGATGTTACTTTTACACGAACTTATAGACATGATTGTTTGACTCGTGTAAAGAAGCGCTTTTATTTTTAAAATTGAGCTGTGTTATATCATTTTCTTTTGAATTAATCAAGAATCGAAATCGATGTAATTTCAATGAGTTTCTCGATATTGTATCAAGATAAAAGTTGAATTGAATCGAAAAAAATTACTTTGCAGAATTGGACATGTTTTTTTCGAGATAAAAATTAGATTCGAAGTTCTTAACTTTTTCCTCTTTTAAGCTCTTATGAAATTTATTTTAACATATCTTAATTTTGAATAAAAAATTTCTAATTTGCAATGACTATCTATGAACATTGGCTATTAACGAGTTTCTATATGTCGGAAAGAAAAAGAAATGGAAAAAAATGTTTTTTACATAACATACGTCTCTATGAATCCCATTTAAATCCAAGCTCATGGAAATTTTGATTTTAATCTCCGAATTCTTAGTCGATTATAATCCAGTAGTGCGATTCGTTTTTTGTGCCTAGTCACTGCGCGAAAAACTGCTGTGTATTATTTAATTAAATGTGGCGAGCGTTTAATCCGAATATCCGTTAACTTTGCATTTCGTTTTACATCTATATTCATATACATATATGTATGTACATTTATTGTGATACATACATTATATATATTGTACGAATAACTAGAGAATGTATTCCGCTTTGGTTGTAAGGTTTGCGTTATAATCTAATTCTAAACGAAGCAAAAAAGAAAAAAGGAGGAGAGTAAGAGAGAACATATGTAGCTTGGACGTAGAAGCGGCAAGTAGACAACAGAAATGCTGAGATATTCGGATTCTGTAATGTGTAGATGATAAATCGTAGCTATTACCTTTGTATAGTCTGTCCACTGAGAGATTCAGTCGCGACGAAATGAATCAAATCCGTAGACGCGATTAAACAGTTTTCTATGTAAATTTGACGCGAGCGATGAAAAACGCATACATATGGGAAAGATTTTACCCCATTTGGATCTCTAATTTCGTCCCGAACTGGAGCGAGTTCTGATTAGTGCAAGATTAGTTAATAAGCACGAATCGAGAAAGGAATCAATTTATAGCAAAATCAAAGCAAAATCTCCGAAATGTTTACTGAAGAGTAAGATGGATTTTAAAAGAAAAATAGGTATCAGTCATATCTTAGAGATATTATATTTACATTATTTTCTAAAAAAATATATTTTAATTAATATTTTTATTAAATATTTTTATTTATTTTATTTAAGCACATTTTCTCTAGCATAAGAACTTAATTGCACAATTCAATTTTTTTATTTGGCAAATTGAAACGCGCATATTTAATTGAAACTATTTTACTTCACTTAACACTACTAACAATAAGTCAATAGGAACATGATCGTACTATTAGGGAAAAATCAACGAGAAAATCAAAAAGCTTCATGAAGCATATATTAAGGAGAGAGAAAACACACCGAGAAAAGAAATCTGATTTCTACTTGAATTTTCTATAAAATGTGAGAATAGAAAGGAACAATAAGAACTTTTAAATGGAAATTAAATTTCTTTCAATTTTGTTGTATTTTTTAGAGCAAGTTTTGTAAAGATTGACAAAACTTTTATAAAAAAAATTCCTTAAGTTTTTACAAGGATTTCTTTAAGCTTTTACAATTTATTAGGATTGAAGACTTTCGTGCAAATCATCTAGCAGGAAGAACTGCTGATATTGCCATGTGGCGTGAAATCTTTTTTTATGTGTGTGCATATTTATCGTATGACTTTGAAAAAGTATCGTAGTCCAATAATTGTAGCTAAACATTGTATTTTTGATCTGCAAATGATTAGAGCGCTGAATGACTATGATGACTAGACAGTAACCGAGGACAAATTGATCGTTCGTACTTATATATTGTAATCATTCCCGTTAAACTCGAGCGCTTCTTGTTCCATTTAATAGTTAGCAGTAGCGGGGGGAGGAGGGAAAATCCTCGCATGCCAAATGATACGACACACTCGGATCGACAAAGTCGAGGGCACAAGTGGTCTCGATCCGAACCTATTCGGAATATTAGATATGTCCGAGAGGCGAGACTGTTATTTTATTTTAACTTTTATCGCGTAAAAAACCATAAACTTGTAATTGATATAAGATGGGGCTGCTGTATTTTTACACGGACTTTGTACAAATATAACAGGAATTCGCATGGAGAATAACGCGATGTGTACATACCTGTATACCAATAAATGCTAGATGAAACGTGAAATATACAGGATAATTTGTTCATGTGCACACACAAGGCTCTTTTTCAAAGAATTTTTCCTTTTATTAATCAATCATGGATTTGTTCATTAATCATTTGTGTATCTTCTTTCTTCACATATGTTATCTAGCAGTTTTTTAGCTACTTTATCTATCGCTGCTTCTCTTATCTCGCGAAATTTTGTCTACAAAAAACAAGCGTTATTAAAATTTTTATTACTTAAATTTATGATATACTAAATTTTATGTATATACTTTTGTAAAAAAAGGCTCTACCTTCATGTTGAGCAGTTTCTCCTGTCGAGCTTCCTTCTCTGCTACTGTACGAGATATCCTCTCGTCTTCATCCTTTAATGCTTTTCTATATTTCTTTTCCCACGCATCTTTAGCAGCTAAAGATGCGATCATCTCCTCTCTCAGAAGAATCATATCGTCATCTTTCTTTTTTTTTATTCTTGCATCTTCTTCTTGAATTTTTTGCATCGTCTGCTCTATCATCTTACGATCCTGCTCTTCCTCTTTATTTCTTTTCTCTTGAATTCGTCGACGATTATTCATTATTTGTTTTTGTAGATCAGTGCGCAAGTTCCGCTTTTTTTCCTCTTGTTCAGCTTGTTGTAATTTCTCGACGGTTTCGTCTTGATGCAAGAGTTTCGTTAATTTTGCCTGGCTCGCTTCCAAATTAACTTTTTTCTCTATCAGACGTGATCGAGCTTCTTTTATAGGACAATCCGATAATGATTGCGTTAAAGATTTTTCTCGACTTAATTTTAGCGTGCGTTTTACTTCTTCATCTGTAGCTTGCAAAAGAACTGATTTTATTTAATATCGCAAGAATTGAAGAAAGATAAAAGAGATGGAAGAATATATATATAAAAAAAAAAAGAAACAATTACAACTTTTTATAAATAAATAATTTCTTATATGTGGGTAATAATTGCTAAGTCTTTACTTTTACGCAGCGATAATTCAGCAGCCAATCTATTAGTCATTTCGATTTCCCTTTGTTTCAGATCAGTAAGTTTTTGTGCATGTAATAATTTTTCCTTCTCGCAGATTTCTCGTTGCTCAGCCTGCAAATGACGTCGAGCGATTTTGGCATCGCATCGCTTTACCATTGCAGCTCGTCTCATCTCTAACTGTATTTCTTTTTCATCTTTCTTCCTTTTATCATCTTCGTCTGTCTTGATGTCTACCAAATACCATCCTTTGCGAGTCTTCGCCATTTTTTAATTATATGAAACATAACATTCCTATCTATACATTGTATTCATGATGTAAAACATGAATTACATCATGAATTAGTATTATTATTTTGTGATAATCAACCAATTTCAAGTAATTTGAAATTAGTGATGTTAACGATTTTTTTCTCTATTTAGAAACACAGATCGATCGTACTGTGATTATATTTAATCGTGATGATTTGTGTGATTATTTAATTGTGTTGATTTTCAATATTCACAATCTTTTGTTAACATTTTAGAGATTTTTGGAATTAGAATCTCTTGGAATTTTAATTGATGTGCCATCTCTTATCCGATGTATTCTTTTAAAATTTTGTTCTTTTTTTCTTTATCTTTATTTTCTCTAGATGTGCGAGAATATATTATTATATATATATGTTCATATAAAATGCACATATGCATAAAATATTCCAATAATAGAATATATATATACAATATAGTAATATATCTTATTAACGAAATATATAATAAAATATACTAATAAATCCATATACATACCATATTCCTGTTCCATAATCTATAGATATAGTATAGACACGCACCGAATAGCGATTTTATCTCGCGGTAGCACCGACAAATAAATTTGGCTATATAGTTTTAGGTTTTCCAGTGAATGTAGATGGTAGTACTAGACATGGTAAACATCGTATGTAGAAAAATGCCGGGATAGCCGCTCTTATTCATTATCAGAGACTGTGCTTTATGATCGGCGGTAAACGTCAAGCGGCGAATTATTTTCGGTTATTAATAAATCGTCATCACGTCTTTTCAATTTGCATCTTTTGGGTAAGTGTATTATTTACATAAGGTATAAAAAATATACCGATCTAACTTTCTCGTGCTGTAAATATTCCGATTTTTAAGTGCGAAAACATACGCGTTGATTAGGTTAATTATCCTGAAGCGTCATATTGATTTTTTGTTATATCGTATTTATGAATATTTTAAGTATTATCTCAGAGATGAATGTGAAAATGTTCGACGTTCGTCAAATATGTGTATGCAAACGTATTACATTTTATGAAATATTGTTATTGTTACTAGAGCATAATATAACCTATCTTTATTACTTCCATCTACTTTTATTGTAGATGTATGGGTGTGTCAGTTTTACACCATTTTTTTGAATCATATAGATGCTTATTGTAATAATGTGTTAATATATGTGTTATTATAATAATGTATTAATAACATTAAAATGTGTGCGGATTCTAAGACAAAATTTCGCAAGTTACGAATAATTTTTATTACAAAGTATTAAAGATCAAAATTTTGACAAATTAAATTTTAGAGATGCAAGCAGACAACCCTGTTATTTGTTTACTTTTAAGAGAAATATATTTTAATAAAATTTTAACATACTGGAGTTAGTACTGATAATAATATTCTTGCACATCTAGAGAAAATAAAGATAAAGGAAAGAAGAACAAAATTGAGACATCTGTATATCAAGATTGCGTTCTGATATTTATTGCTAGTACTGAAAATCTCTAACTTACGTCATGTACATTATAGATTTTCAGTACTGGCAGTGAATATCGGAACGCAGCCCATATATTATATTGATATAAATAGATAATAATTTATCTCATATTTCTTTGAATAAAAGAAAATAATATAATGGTAATATATGTTATTTATATAAATATTGAGATAATTTTATTATATTATATTATTTATTGTTGCAGAAATAACATGGTACGAGGTCGCGGGGGAATGATCAGAGGCGGTCGAGGAGGTATGGGACGTGGAATGGGTTTTCCACGAAAACAATTTCTACCGCGTCATCCATTTGACTACACATTATGCGAGACTGCTTTTCCACGTGTTAAATCTGCACCAGATGAATCAGATTTTCAAACAGCTCTTTTGAAAAAGAATTCTGATATGTGTCCTACACCAAAGGAGCAAACTTCCATTTTAAATCTTGTAACTAAACTGCAGAGTGTTCTTGATAATTTGATTGTTGCACCAGGAACCTTTGAAGCCTGTGTAAGTATATAATCATATTTAATTATACAATCAAAAATTTTCGCATTTAGACTTAATATTTCTTTTCTGTATTATATTTATATTATATATTAGCAATTAGAAGAAGTAAGACAAGTTGGCAGTTTTAAGAAAGGCACAATGATAAAGGGTCACAATGTCGCTGACATTGTTGTTATCCTGAAAACTTTGCCGACGAAAACGGCAGTTGAAGCTCTCGGGAACAAGGTCAATAATGACTTGAAAGCCGTAAATCCGAAAGAGATATTCAGAGTTATACAGACGGAACGGGGATTCGATATTGCTAATAACGAAGCCACTGTGCGTGTATTAATAACCACGCTGCACCAAAATCTACGCAAACTGGAATCCGATCAACATTTAGATGTCAAAATTTGTCAAGGTAATTGTCTCATTTTTTTAATGTAATTAAGTAACTTAACCTACGTTTTAATAAATGTTACTAAAGAATAATTTTATTTTAATTTATAGGTCATCTTGCTGCTATCAGACATTCTCGTTGGTTTGAGGAAAATGCTCATCATTCTAGCATCAAGGTCTTAATACGCTTACTTCGTGATCTCAGAAACAGATTTGAAGGTTTGGAGCCGTTATCTCCATGGATGTTGGATTTATTGGCACACAACGCCATAATGAACAATCCCAGCAGACAAGCATTGCCAATTAATCAAGCGTACAAAAGAGTATTACAGTTACTCGCTTCTGGACTATTTCTCCCAGGATCAGCAGGTATTTTAATTATTTTTAATTTATTTGTTTAGAGATAAACCACAAAATTATAATAAGAAATTTGTCTATCTCAAATTTGAAAAATTTTCTATACACAAATATCGAGTAATACAATAGTTGAATCATTTTTCGCAAAATATTCTTTAAAAAATTGCATTTATTTTATCTCCATATATGAAATTTCATATTTATTCCTTGTTTTTATATGTAAAAACTAAATCGTTATCTCGTGGTTATTATCAATTTGTTCGACTTGGAATTAAAGATCTTTGATTAGGTCATTACGAATTATGACATCATGAACAAGGATAATTTTTATAATTACTTCAACGTAAGTCTTCTATGTGTCATATCAATTGCGGGAGTCATTCATATCATAGTTCCAAATAATTGACGTAGTTATTGCCTCAATCGCAGCATGTTGCAAGAATTATAACAACTTTCTTCAGGTATTTCCGATCCATGCGAAGGTGGTAATATACGCGTGCATACCGCGATGACGCTCGAACAACAGGATCTCGTATGTCTCACTGCCCAGACATTACTACGTGTATTAGCTCATGGCGGCTACAGACCGCTGTTGGAAGGTTCTAATAAACTCGCGGTGGAGATGAGTGTATGGGCGGGTGGTGTAGTGGCGAGTCCGTTAGATAAAGCATACGAGCCACCCACGGAACAGGAACAGCAGGAAGACATGGACGAGAGTAATGAGGAAATGATTACCGAAAGCATTTAGAAATTTAGGTAGTGTGCATTTTCCGTGCAGCGAGATTTCCCCCCTTCTTGATGAAACGAAATGATGCTTTTACTTTCTTATTGTCATTTCTTATAAAATATTGTGTGTATTTAAATTCGCAAATATATTTCGATAGTTTCGTCGATGATTTTAAGATGACTTTTATTCATGACGTTCATATTTACGGGAACGATTTGAGGTATTGAGTGTATTCACAAAACACGCGATTCGTCGTACATATAAAATAAAGGATAGATTAATGTGTAATTTACACAAAAAAATTCGATTATATAACTCAATTTCTATACCCTCATTCACAATTGCATAAGTATTAGAAAGAGATTTGATCTCTAAAGATTCGGCTTAAGTAATCTTTGTGTCAGTTTTTTTAAAAGATATGCAAGTTAATGATTATGTATCAATATTGCGTAAATGTATCCTATCATCTATTTTATATTTTAAATTTCTTGTTCAATGTACTGTTTATCGATGTTACACAAGTCAAGCTCCAAATATGCTTGCCTTTTTTTAATGCAGTTTGCCTTTTTGGCAGTAATTGCATATAATTTAAGCGTGTGGTAGAAAACATCAGTCTTTATTTAGGATTCAATGCAGACATGGGTCGTTCTCAGGGGTTCTGGTGACTCGCGCGCAATTGACAGTACGAGAACTTGCGCCCGGCCGGACCGGCATCTTAAAGAGCTTGCCCTGCGGCATGCACACGCAGACTTTGTACTGCTCGTGACTCCCGATGGGACTCGGCAAGAACATGGGTGCCACTGGAATACTCTTCAAGTTGATGGAGATACCGTTCTTGGCATCTAGCACGACGTTACCGTTTACGCTCTTTAGGAAGACGTCCAGATCGGCACTCCACTCAATGTCTTTGCTCTCCATACGTACGCCCTCCGCGCCGTGCATCGAGATTTGATTGTCGGATTTTATCGCAAGACTCTCATTGATCGACGAGGTGATCCGATGTGTCTCCGCAATCCTCACGTCGATCGTCTCGACGCCGCTCGGCAGGCCAAAGTTCGGAAAGTCGGTGGTGAAATAAATTGCGCCGGTACGCGAATCCTTCACCTCAAACGATTCCACCTGCGACATAGTGGTGCCGTTCGCTAAGACGCTTAGCTTTGAGCGCGGATGTGTCTCGGGAATGTTTTGTCCACGTCCCTTTACGTCGACGTGTACCCCAGCCTCGTCGCCGGATACTTCCATCGACTCATCGCCATAACTCTGACAGACACCGGATTGCAGGGATATCTTTGGAGAGAAAATGTGAAAAATGAAATATATAATATTCATAATATTAATATTTATGAAGAGATATCAGCAAAACATTCAGCGCAGACAGCATCTAAACTATACTCATATTTATTGCCGGTTTTTTTTATATACTTATTTACATTTTTCCAATAACTTTCAACAACAAATACGAAAATATATATGTACCTTGTCTAAATCAGTTCTTCCATAAAATTTGACAAGATTTTCATCTGGAATTACTTCCATGGCTTCCATCCCCTGGCTAATGCGCAAAACAGCAATGACAGTGATATTCAAGAAAAGATTACAGAGGCCGATTATTGCCAGAACTAGAGTCAACGTCCAAAGACAGTAACGTCTCTTCGTAGATTTTTCGCTCGACGATGACATACCGTACGAAGAGCCTATGGTCCTGTTAATTGATCAAACTGAGGGTTAATTATTTATGCCGAATTTATAATTTAGTTTACAGATTGCATCAATAATTTTCACCAACTAATCAGTCTTGAATTAATTCTGATTGTCAGTTTTTTGCTCATTTCCTTTTTAGATAATAGCGCTACTTGTAGTAAGATAAACGAGCCCCACAATTAATAAGATCATAATTATTATAGACATTGTTGCAATCAATTAAGACAATTCAATGTTTGGTACACATTGCTTTTTTTATTCACCTTGCATGTACGCTGCTGCAACTATTTTGGCGAATGAGGCCTTTAATCAGAGGTCCGTCGCTATTGGATAAATTATCGTCAGCCTTCGATATCGATGGTGAACCGGTATCATTTCCGCATACATCTAGAAGAGCCGACATTAGTTCTTCTGTGTTCGTCTACCTATTGAAACATTGTCATATTATTATAAAAAAATAACAGAAAATAATAAGTAAAAAATTTGTAGATTATTTATTTTGTAATTAGATAGGATATATAATTAAAAATAGATTTTTTTATATTATTAACATAAGAAAACTTTAGGGATTTTCTCTCTCTAAAATATCATCAAAAGAATATTGATATCTACTTATAATGCAATCCATACCTCGTATCTTCAACATTATAACGATCATAAAATTAATATCACATTTTGCCATAAAAAAGAATGATTGTTAATTTTGAGGGATCTTTCGTCCTCTTCTTTCTCGCGAGCTTTTTCGCAGAACGGTGAACTCGAGAAGTCGCGAGATATGGTAACGAAATGTGGTTGTTTCGCGAACGACTTCCTTACCTTGACTGGGACCAGCAGTATCGCGAAAGACGGTCGACTGTTTAAGTAAACGAAAATAGACGACCGCGTTCTAATTACGTTCGCCAAGTACGACGAACGAACTCTCGCCGATAATCGGGAACGATGGAAGTAGATGAGAATTCGTCGGTCGGCGCTTGCGCGTCCAGGAATCGATGTCGAGTATCCTCAGGAATTCGCCCTACTCGCGCGCATTCACCTCGGGGAGTTTATGTATTTGCATAAACTGCTTCTTGTTGCATATCCCGCGCGCGGTTCTCCGCTGTTTCTTAATATCGCGGAAAATAGCAGATTTATCTCTATTTGTTTAAGGAAAATAGGGTAGATAATCTAACTCTTTTATTAAATATATAAATATAAATGAAATTAATCAGCTGTATTATCAAATAATTTCAATAAAGAAATCGAAATGAGCAACAAAATTAGATGTTTGAACAATATATTTGGCAATTAAACATGCGCGTATTGAAACTTTTCTATTATTATTTAGCGCTTCTTCAGCGATATACAAATTTTAATATTGCAAGAAATCGATATTTCGATTTAATTGACGAACATAATGAAAAAATAATAGTCACAAGAGATTCTATATAGAAACTAACTTTATAATTTGTCATATACATCGAAATCGAAAATGGAAATCGAATGTTGTATAAAGTCTCTCGTGGTCTTTTATTATTTTTCATTAGAAATATTCTAAGTATATTTTATTATTATATATATATTGCTTAAACATCTATTTTATTGCTCTTTATTGAAATTATTTAGAAACATAAATTTTATTTGCGCACATTACTATGAATTTTGATTTTTTTCTACTTATATTTTTAGAATTATGAGGTTCAAAAGGAGGATTGTAACAGAAATAAGAAAACTGCAATCATTACAAACTACATGATATAAAAAAGATTAAATATTTAATATTTAAAAAAAATACATTTAAATTAGAAAAATTGAAAAATCTTTTATTAATTGTTTTGATAATGTTCCGGCCACGCGGTTCTCTCTATCCAGGGGATGTAGTGATAGACTCGAGTGTACACACCGGGTATGATGCTGCCGCACGAACGTCCAACACTAGTAATTCCGATTATATTATACATGCAGTCATGATCTTTGTTAAAGATAGCGAGTGGTCCCCCGCTGTCACCCTTAATAATTACAAACAAAAATGCATTCGATTAATTTTAATTTTCGCTTAACTTACTTTTCACAAAAATAATATAATGTTTTTATGGATAAAATTACTAAAGTTAAAAATAAGTTAACTAAACTTTGACTAAGTCTTTACCTATATTTAATGAATAAAATTAAAAAGAGATTAGAATTGAACCATGCAGTTGAATTTAACTAATATAATTATGCACTGCGAAAACAAAATTGTTAGCTTGACTAAATGCGTTCAACTGATTATCATTTTTTAAATTTAAATATTTAAATACTTAAGTCAAATACGTCGTGTTAGATTTTAAGTATCGTATTTAATCTAAATACTTAAATATTTCAATTTAAGAAATAGTAATCCAGTTGAACGCACTTAGTCAAGTTAACAGCTTTTTCTTTCTGGTGAAGCTACATTAAACGATTTTAAAGGGAATAGTTTCCTCAGCTAAAGTGAAATTCTTGTTAGGAAGAAGGAAAGTTTTGTTTTAGTATGAAGGAAAGTATATTACTTGGCAAGTATCTTTTCCCACTTCTCCTGCACATATTTGCCACTCGTTGACTATGCCCATTGCAAGCTGTGCACTGGTGCCGCCATCAAAAAAGCTCCTATTGCAAGACTCGTGGTTTACCAGATTGAGCGTTACTTTTAACAAATTATCCGAACCTTCGTCTTCAGCTGCAGGATATAAAATAGTATATTATAACCTATTAATATATTAATTTACATAATAATTATAATATTATAGTATTCTGTAGATTACATACACATATATGTATATATATATATATATATATATATATATATATATAGTTACAAAATCTATAATTATTATCTTTTTAAATTATTTTATAATTTTTTAAAGATCTTACACCAATCGACTAAACCCCATCCAGTAGCAACGGCCTTATTATCCGTGCCTCTATCAGGCAAGTCAACCGGAAGACACGCTGGTCTCACCCATGCATTATAGATAGCTTCTTTTTCCAATCGCAGTATAGCTATATCGTGGTATTCTGACAGGCCTTTGTAATCAGGATGCTTTATCCTTTCTGCAATTTTAATATCTTGGGGCATCGCGTCATCATTCGTTTGCACAAGATTCAGATCACCAACTCGCACCCATTCCGCAGGTCCCCTTTGAAGCAAATGAAAATTGATCGAAATGTTTCTTTTTTAATTTTGGCTGTTTCTTGCTCTTATTGCATAGCCAAAATCTTAAATTCCTTAAATCGCTTACATGGTTAAAAAAGACAGTAGCGCTTTGATGCAAAGAAAATGATCAAATAATTATTGGTAAAAAAAAAAAAAAAGGATCGAGAATTGTAACGACGAGGAAGCTGTTTTTATTTTATCAGAATACTAAAAGTAGCTTTTTGATTATTTTTTTTCGCCAATTTTCTGAAGATAAACGATAAAGATGGAATTTACCAGTTTCCATTCCAAGTGCAGTGTGCCGCTGTCAGGACGATCTTGGCGGAAATCAAGCTGCCACCGCATTTCCACTGGATATCTCCGTTAACGTTGAAACCAACGACTGCCATGTGCGGGAATTCTTTCGGATCGGCTTTCATGCCGCCGACGATCAGCTTGCGCGTTTTCAGGGCGCAACGCGACACATTTACGGGCTTTCGATTAAGGATCGGTATAGGTGGTATTTCTAAGCCATAGACAGCTTCCGCGGCTTCCGCGCATTCTGAAGAACAGAGAAGATTATATCGATCTAAACGGATGTTGAGTTTCAAGCCAAAGCTACATTTAAAACTACGTCGCTTCTTTCGTCCACTTGACGAGTCACGACTTCTCTTATCTTACCTACATCCCATTAAAATATTTTGTCTTTAGTGTTTATACTATAGAGATATGTGTTATGCAACTTGTTTACATAGTCAGTATAATGTGTTTTAATATATGGTTTAATAATGTTATTAAAAGAGGAAGATGTTCTTAAAATTTTCGATGTAATATTCGATGCAAGGAAAACATTGCTATGGGATTTAGCATCGTATGAAATATTGAAAGTACAACTATGGCGAGATGTGAACAATGCTAGATTCGAAAAGAATGCTACGTTAAAAAATTATATTTTAGCGCTTCCAATCTTTAGAGTTGAAGAATTAATTGGAAAGGAATTCCCATTTACTTGTTCGCGCTAACGATCCTCTGCTATTATCCAGGTTCAAAGGTCGCCCTACTTGAATTGCTTCGGTAGTCTGTGGTACCGGTGTTGGCGGTGATCTGCTGGTAACAGGGATTGTTGTCGGGCAGCAGACTATTGGATCAAAACCTAAGAAGCCGCAAATATTTTCCGGCATATTGCCGGCCAACAATTCCTGATAAATTACTCGACAGTTTTTCAAAAGCTTGCATATACCCTGGTTCTGCGAATTTCCGTTTCTGCATGTTTCTGAAAATTATAAGATATGGCACACATCGTATAAAGTATTATAAATTTTTTTTTAAAATAAATTTGACTTTACAAAGAAGTTTACTATTCGAAAATACTTCTCAATTTAAGCGCGATAATAAAACGAAATTAAAAGACTTCAATTTGATTATTTATTGTTGTATACTTAAAATATTGGAAAAGAAAGATATAAGTTGAATTATAAATGTGAGACTTTATATTTTTCATTTACTCCATTTTTTCAAATCGTATTATCGTGATATCGCCCTCTCTTTCTGAGTTAACAATATCTAATGACAGGCAATTAAAGAAACGCTGTTGTTAATAAGAAGTACATTGATAAAATTATATTTATTCAAATGTACATGTGTAATATATTCACAAGTTTGTACGTTTTTTAAATTATTATATAAGTATAATTGGAAAACATTTTACATTTATTATGTGTAAATATAATTTTAGCTACTATTTCATGACTTACACTTGTTCTCAAGTATATGAAATATGCTTGAAGAGATATTAACTTTAAATTGAAGACACTAGATCAATTGACCTTACAATTCTGTTGACAAGGCCTCTGATGTATATATGTTTGCTATAACGAGTTTAAAACATCTTTTTCGATGATGGAAATATTTCTATGCAAGCTTTACGATCATCTTTAAATTATAATCGTATCGATTAACTCGCATAACTGGATATATTACAAGGAATAAATGTAAGAATAGCAATCGATGTTTGCGACGTTATGGTCAAGTAATTTTTTATTTCGTTTTATTTGGACAAATAAAAAAAAATAAAGATTTATAGCAATCAAATAAATAAGTAATTATATCAATGATTATAATTACATTAAAATTTGTTATGAGTGTATGATTATATAATCATTATATACGATGAAAGAATTATATGCTAATAGTGGAATTTTTCTAAGATAAGGCATCCCGGCCGATCTTCCCGTTCTCTTGTAAAAAAATATGGTCGACACATTCGTTCGGAACAAGAATTTGTATCTTTAGCGAGAAGAATTAATACTCACCTCCGACATCTTTTCCATGTGTCGGCAACAGGATTTGCACCAACACTAACAATAATAACGGCGAAGCGGCATGCGCGTTCTGTGACATTCTTGATCACAACCTTGATCGCGCGCTCTTCTCGATCTGATCTCGCGTACTCGCCGCAACGGTAGATATATCTCGTCTAACTCGTCAGTCCGCTCTGTTGGCTTCCAAGTTTCCTCATGGTCCCCACCAATGTTATTCCATGGTCTCACGATAGTGAGGTCATTTTTGTCATAAACTTCGCGCTAAGCCGGCTAGCTAAGCATGAGTGAGCACGAGATGATCCGATTTCGCGCGCATCTTCGAAAAAGGAATCTCGTTTCATACTTTCGGCAAAATGCGTTCAAACGCGCAAAACAATGGGGCAATTAGCTTTTGCGCGTCGTAAATAATCTCGAGATTGATTCTCCGATGATTTCACTGTTTGAAAAATATCTTATACGAATTGTCACAAATTGAGAAATAAGCTATTGTTGTTCGCAGGATCAGAATTTGAATTTGATGGGATTATATCGATTTTGATTTTGAATATCGGACATCTTGATATCGAATGAATATTGCTGAGATACATGCGTGCATTCGGTAGTTATATGCATTTCTGTATTTTCAATAATCTTCTTTAATGCTTTGAAATGATAAAATATTAAAACGCCGATAAATTAAAAATGAAGAAAATAAGAGAGTCTAATATATCTCTTGTCGATGTAACGTAATGATTATAAAGTAGATCGATATTAGTATTAAAATGGTGCGATCGCATCTCTGTTGGTATCATTATATATTTTTTTGCATATCAATAAAAACGAGCTTATTAAGTTTCTCAATGAGGAAATCTTGTTGCAAAGTATAAGGATATCGAAATAATTTGATTCGCATTCAGGCATCGAGGATAAATTGATCCAGTCATGCTGCAAGAATGAATATATATTTTATAATCTTTCGCGATTAATTGAAACTTTTTAGAGCTTTCTAGATTTTATTATGAGAGTAATCTTTTCTTTCCATCAAGATATCACGAACTTTTATATGGTTTGCACATTATTATCAAGCTAAAAGTAGATTCTTTAATAAATGTTTATTGCTTGACAAAAAATGTCTATTTGCAAATTTTGCAATAAATTTGCTCAAACTATACATCTTAGAAATTGTACATAAATTATGTAATAATTATAAAAATTCCGAATAAATTCTCTTAATGTGCGTGACAATCAGTCTTGTATAAAGTATGTCATTTAAACAAAATGTTACGCGCACTATTAATTGTAAAGTGCTATAGCGAATTATTAAAGATATCAATTGTGGCTGATAAAAAAGTTGACTTCGAAGCAAAAAAAGAAAAAAAAACAACTATATTCGCGTAGAGAAGATTTATCAATCTTTCCGTAATTATTGCATCTCTAAGAATTTCAAATAAATTCGAGTTATTCCGTTTATGACGCAAAGCATTGCCAAACAGATCTAATCGAAAGCTTGCAATAAAGTAGGCACATTGATAAATTACACCTGCTATGCCACAATTTACTAGCATTAATATTTTTTATATCTGTTTAATTTAAATTACTAATATATTTAATAAAATTAAAATGAACATTATGCATTAATAACAGAACACATTAAAGCCGTCGGGATTCAAGATTTATAAGAATTTTACACATATTTTAAAATAGTTCTAAATAGATCAAGATAGATTTATAAAGTTTCTACATATTTTTCGATACGTTAAAGAAATAATGTCGATAAATAGATGAACTTAATACACCGTAAGACAAATCCAATCCGGTTCATTGCGATCTATATTGCTACAAGAAACCCGTTTGGTTTAATAAAGCCGGTATCATTATGAGCGGACCGCAGGGATGTATCGTTGATCCGAATGTTAATTCGCAAATCAGAAAAAATTATAATATGATAATATATGGCAGTGCTATTATTAATGTAATAATAATTAAAGATAATTATTTTATGATTAGACAAATATTGATGACTTTGTAAAAAAATAAGTCTCCGAATCATATAAAGAAACATTTCTGCGAATAAATTAGACTATCGGATATTACAGAGTTTATATTTTACGCATTTTAAAAGCATGTGTAATAGCAATAGAAAAATATGGAGATGTAGATAATTGATGTTTAAATAGTAATAACATGCATGTTTCTGAATTAATTAAATAGCGCGAATACTAAGCACTGGATACTAAGATATAAGAATACGACGTAATCTTTCTACGAAATATAGTCGTCCATTATTAAAATGCGATATTTGATGCGTATCGAAAATAGATGCAAGTGTTATAAGAAGTATTCCTTAGAGAAGATCCAGCGGATACATCATTGGCTATAGTTTCGAATATCGTATTAATGACATCTCAGCTGACGGATTATTGATTGTTAACGAACGACACATTATCGTGTGCACTTCGTTTCGCATTATCCAGCATACTTAAAAGCGAGAATTTACTACGAAGGCCTTTGTTCAAAGAATGTGTTGGTACGTTGCATATCGGACTCGCAATATGTACTGGAAGTTCGCAATCGTGTTATTCGTTGCCATTTTATTCAGAAAATCTACAGCGCGAAAAAGCGAAGAAAGTTAGTGATAATTCATCTTGTTGATTATATTCATAATCGAGAAAAGTTTATTTTAAGTGTACGCACAGAAATTCACGATCCTGCGCTGTTGTCTTAGATTTATATGACTCCTCTTTTCGATAACAAATTCTTTGCCAAATTTAGAATTAATTTTTCTCAGACAAAAATTGTCTTTGTTATGCGAGATTTGAACGGCATAAGGAAACATCCGTAACTTGTTTAGATCGATATATAAATAAACATGCATTTCGTGGTAGACGCGTGATTAAACAATCATGACGCACAATAGTAAATTGATGAACTGTGCGCTTTATGAGATAGTTGCGCGCTAGAAATGAATAACTTCTATGTATCCTTATAATTATAGTTTTCTACATTGTAATTGCACTATAAATTAGTCGTCGTTGCGATTACGTCTGTTTTCCTATTACTTATTTACGTAATCCTTGCATCTTCGCAGAATGCAAGGAATATGCTAATCTAGTTTACGAAACCGAGAATTCGCCGATTTTACGTATCAATGCTGGCTCGAATAAAGTGTCTCGTTGTGCGATTATTGAGACGCCTCTTATCATCGGCGGTGTACCGGCGAAACCCGCGGAATTTCCGCATATGGTGAGAATAGATAAGTAACAGTGTTGTTGATACCGAAAAAAAAATACACGATTGTTATTTAATTGTCAATACAGCGATGAAATGGAGAGATAAGGAAATTATCTTTGATTATATTGAATTAAAAATGATATCATCAATATTTAAAAATTTTATTATTGTTATACACACACACCATACACATACAAATGGTATTATATAAAATATTTTTATATAAATCACAAAAAAAATAAAAATTAAAATATATTTTAATATCGTATGGAATCTCACAGTTTTTCCGTAAATAACAAATGACAAATTAAAATCTTTAACTTTATTATTTTTAATAATAAAGTAAAATGCCAGATATTTTATTTAATAATTCTTTTTTTAGCTTATCATATAGAAATACAGAATACATATGTTTTTTTTTTACCTGTTCCAATTAAGACAGCTTGAGAAAGGTTTCCGTTGTATTTAATTGACAAAATATCACTTCAATTACAGGCGGTGATCGGTTATGGTAAGAGTGACGCGGTGTCCTGGCAATGTGGAGGAAGCATCATCTCTGAGAATTTTATCCTGTCAGCAGCTCACTGTTTGGAATCCCCGGACAAGTAACAATTTTATTTCTCACAATTATTCTATCATATTCATTTTATTATTATTAATTTTGGAATTAAAATATAAAAATATATATATATATATATATATATATGTGTCATTTTTAATATTATTTCTTTGTTTCAGAGGTCCCGCGACCAAAGTGCGTGTCGGCCTGATTAATTTGTTAACTCCAGACGACGTTATGCAAGAGAGGTATATCGCGGAGAGAATTAAGCATCCGGATTACAAGCCTTCGGTTAAATATCACGATATAGCATTACTTAAACTCGATCGACCGTTAGAGTTGAATCCTCGAGTGCGACCCGCATGTCTTGAAGTAAACTCGCAGATACCAGATAAAAGCGCTATCGCTTCTGGATTTGGAAAAACCTCTTACGGTCAGTATCTTTCAAATAATTTTTCCTCTTATATATATTTTAATATTTCATAATGTAAATTATTTTATATTAATTTATTATAATATTTCTCATTGTTTTATCTTTACATCTTTATATATGTATATATAGAAAGATATTATACTTATAAGATATTGTGCAGAATCTAATATCGGCAGCAACGAATTAATGAAGGTTCAGTTGAATTACATTTCCGAGGAGGACTGTAAAAAGAATTACGCCGAAGATCTCGGCACACGACGGCTACCTGACGGTTTGATACAGGGTTTACTTTGTGCCGGCGTAATGGAAGGCGGAAAAGACACCTGTCAGGTGCGTGCAATTAAACATTTAGAATTATTTTCAAGCCTTTTGTCTCTTAATAGAAAGTTTTGGAGATGTTACCTGCATTTTTCAAATTAATTTCATCAATTAAGTTTTTACAACAGAGAAATATTTTTTTATTTTTGGATGGAATCTTTAATCTTAATTTAGGAAAACTCTCTCTCTCTCTCTCTCTCTCTCTCTCTCTCTCTCTCTCTCTATATATATATATATATATATATATATATATATATATTACAGATTATAGATATTAGACTATGATTAAAAAGATTTCT
This sequence comes from Polyergus mexicanus, assembly GCF_030449975.1. Taxonomy (NCBI): domain Eukaryota; kingdom Metazoa; phylum Arthropoda; class Insecta; order Hymenoptera; family Formicidae; genus Polyergus; species Polyergus mexicanus. Next base: position 8,021,188 of record NW_027223327.1, on the reverse strand, counting down.
ATATGATTTAATTTCGCATTATATATAGGGTGACAGCGGTGGTCCATTGCAAAGGGTTCTCGCGAAACCTTACTGTATGTACAGTATCGTAGGTGTGACAAGCTTCGGAAAGTTTTGCGCTTTTAAATTTTCTCCCGCGATGTATACCAGAGTTAGCTTTTATATTGACTGGATCGAGAATACTGTTTGGCAATAAAAAATTAGTTTGAAATGCATTATCAATGAATGTCAATCTCTTTAACTTTAATTTGGATAGCTTCAAGAAATAATTGTTTAAAGACAATTTACATAGATGACGAGAGAAATAAAATTAAGAAGGAATGCTCGAGATAGAAAAATAATCATACCTCGTATGTTATTTACATTGTTATAATTTTTATTGCAAAAAGATAATAATCATTTTCATTGATATGTACAATACAGTATCCAAACGCATGTATATATGTACGAACCACAGTATATAATAAACATTTTCAAAACTTATACATTTTATACAGGAAACATATCTTAGATATATAACAACCAACAATGATGATAATAATATTGTATGCAATAATCTTTAATATATACGCAATAAAAGTAAAGATAATATTCAAATCACGTTTGTCGTATAAAAACGATGGGAAAAAGTTGCCATGACATTAACAGACACTATATATATATATACGGTATATGTCGAGTATATTGTGAGCGAGATATATTACAAATAGGAATTAAGAACACACGAAAAGGGAACGAGAGAACTTATAATATGATAAAAAAATATACAGAGATGTGACTTGCTTATTAGAAGAAATCCCGGTAATTGTCGAGTGATAAGATACTTAAAACTTTCATCGAGATACGATTAAAATTCTTATTTTTGATTACGCTTATTATATACATTATGTACGTAGTTTAAATTATCAGTCTTACGGCTCTCGAAAGAAAATGTACACTCGTACCTGTACGTATACACGCGAACGCTCGTTACATCGATTAGCGATATGGTACTCGATGAACGGACACGAACTCGATCCGGAGCAGCATTACGGATGCACAAACTACTTTCTTTGCGACAGCGATTGGACTAACAATCCTAACAATCATTTCATACACATATAATTGTTCGCAAGCTGCTTTTAATTCTAGATCGTCGTAGAAAAGAAAAAAAGAAAGAGAAGAGAAGAGCGAAGAGTAGACAAGAGAAGAAACTAGAACAGAAGAAAATAATATCGATTCCTACGTTATTTATATATATATATCAAAAAAAAAAAAAAACAACAATAATATGCATTCCTAAAGAACTTAATGATATGTTGAAAGAAAATATTTAAAAATCTGTATAGATGTAAAGCAGATGAAGGAGATATATTTTTTTTCTCTTGTTCCAAACTAATCTCTTTTAATACTCAATTGATCATCACAGTAGTGTAAATTAATATCATTGTATATACATACACGTAATATATATAATAATATCGCGTTACTTTATAGATTTGATTAAATAATATCGCACTACCAAATTAATATAACGAAAAATAATTAAATATCCAAGAGAGTAATTTAGATTACATGAAAATATTATATATCTCCATCATCCATACTTTTATTCATATTCGCTTTGAATTACATGATACTTCGATGAGCTAAGAAAATCCTAAGAAGAACATTATAAATCTAATGAAAAGCTAATACAACAAAAATCGAAAAATACAACAAAAATCGACGTTAAAAACTATCTCGCTGAAAGGATGTAACGCGCGAGTGAAACTCTCGTCATCCACTTCGAAGAATCTCTATGAGCAGAGAAAGCAGTTTCGATATCGCTATGAAAGCCTGTTGTTAAAGACGTACAATGGCGCCTGGCCAAATGACTAGCTAGAGCTTTCACGATCATCTCTCACGTCTCGACGTTCCTTCCGGTACGCAATTCTAATTCGGTGTCAGAAAAGCTAAAAGATTCGTTTGCTGGCAAGTACTCATGCTCCACTCTGTTATTTTGTTATTCCGACACTTTAAAACCGCACTGATCGCACTAATTTATAAAATACTCGAGAAAAATTGAACCGATTCTTCAGATCTGCATCAGAAAAAAAATATTTGGCATCTGACGATTCGGCTCATATTATATATCGTTTTCTTTTTATCGAGAATTACAATTTCTGTACATCATAAATTAATGATCGCTCTTATGTAGCGGTTTAGTGTCCATTAGTATGCATATAACATAATCGAACTGTTTGTCGACAGGCTCCTGTATTCAAGCATTTATTGCGATTTTCTTATTAATCTTGAGCCTTGTTTGCTTAAATACGCGTCGATTCAAGCGGATATTGAACGGATAATATGACTATATGTAGTACGCGTGTGTATCTATGTCTACTATATAATTCTGTACATTCATCATATAATATTTATGGATATAAAATATAAATCTTTCTTGAAGTAATCCATGAGAAATAAAAGCCCCGAAAGGAGTAAATAATTGCGCGTTAGTAGTTTAATATCTTACAAGATATATCGTATTTCAATCATGTGCTCGAATCATTCGAATATTCTAATTGCGTGATAATGATTGCTGAAACCTTCTTCATCGCGCGAAGCTATAATTTACCCTTTATTCGCGAAATAGTACAAAGAAAGGAGATATCGCAAGGGAAACGGTAGATAGCACCAGTTAGATAATAAAATAGAAGTAATAGAATAAAAAATGTCGTTGATGATTATCGTTTCGTCGCTTTCCGTCGATAACGTTCACGTCGACTGCCAACACAAGCTACACTTTCTCGCAACCGCGTAAGCTTCTTGTAATTAATAATAATAGAATTTTTTAACATTTAATAAAATGTTGGAGTAGCATCACTCATCAAGTATATGACAATAACCCAGACGAGAGCTGAAGAACGCTTCTAATAAAAACACTCATAGATCATCTTTTAGACGTTTATGTGTCTGGGCGATGAGCTACACACGTTGACGCTACGAAACAAACGTTTATATAATTCGCCCCACAAGGCATATCGCGTTTGTCAGTAATCTCGCAACTGTTTTATGTTTATTGAGACCTCACGAGACTATAGACGTGTCCCGTTATACTCGTAAAATAATAAACACAGCTGATCGAGAATCTGTGTTTCGCGGAAAGGATCGTGTTAAGGGCGCCGGAAACGAAGAGGTGGAAGAGAGATAGAGAGAAAGAGGAAGATATTTACAAGGAAAGTAGTGGAGATAACTTACAAGACTATAATATTGACCGACACACACATGACGAGACCAGCAAGATTTGATCAACTCGATCGGGTAGAAGCTCAACCGCGACCGACTATCTTGAGTCTGTAGGCGGTTCAAAAATCTCAGGAATGCGGAAGTAAAGGAGGAAGAAGAGGACGTTCGAGAAGATAACGTGCGACGATGATGTTCGTGCCGATGAACTGGCGCGCTGGAGACGGACGCAGGATGACCTTGGTGATCCGGTTGTATGATGATGTGAATGCTGGAAGATGGGTGATCTAGAAAGACAAGAACGCGAAATAAATAATTTTATTCCATTCAAATTCCATTTATGTAAGAAGGCCGAAAGTATAGTGCTTTATTAAATAAGTAATTACGATAAAACAAAGTATATATGTATTGTATATAGAGAAAAAAAAGAGATATATAGTATCCATAAAAAAATTTATAAAAGCTCAATGAATTTTTATACAAAATTAAAATGCACAGCGTATCGTTAGAGTAAATTGCAAGAAATTTTGAAATTTGATCAATAATTAATATAATTTAAGAACGTAGATTTTTGACGCACTCTGTATTCAGCCTCATAAATAGATATATGTACTATGATGAACGATATCATCAAGGTAAACTATTTTATGGAGGTCAAAAACGCACATTAATTTCTTTTATTATTAGAAACTATATTTCTTTATATAAAAAATTTATGATATATTTAAATATCATATAATAAAACAACATAATGAGATTGAAAAATTTAATTTATTAACGCAGAGAGATTGGTCCGGATCCAATTTATTAAAAGCGCGCCCATGACAGATCGATTGCGATTTCTAGCGATGGTTAACAATGTTCGGCAATTAAAATGTTCGTCCAGTTCGCTCTTCTCCGTGATTCGGTGTGCACGTCTTGTGCACGTACGTGTACAAACGCGTGCAAACACCGCGTAAGCGAACAAGTAAGCAAGCAACGAGAAGTTGAGATTACTCCGGTCCGTCCCACGCGTCTAGACATCTTAAAATTTCTTTTTCTCTTTTTCATTTTCTCTCTCTCTCTCTCTCTCTCTCTCTCTCTCTTTCACTGTGTTCACCAAGGCGTGGTACCACCGGCGTGACCGCGGTGCGTATATATAATCCTGCGCCACCACTTCTCACCAACCGCGTCTCAAACATAATGTCTACAGGATATCTCAGAAGTCGCGCACATTTTCTCCGCACGAAGATACCGTTCACTGCTGAACTGTTTCAATGTCGAGAGACGCATAGATAAAGATACTCGAGGTTTCAATCCTCCGATGCACTTTGAGGATTAAAGTGACTCCTGCAGTCTGTTATCGTGTGTATGCAACTGTCTAGTGATACTGAGAATTACCGAGAATTATATTTCAGTCTATAGTTATCGCGGATGATGTTGTTACTTAAGAAAAAAAAAAAAAAAAAAAATGATTTAATTATTTCCTTCCAAATTGCATATCATGTATAAAATTCTCAAACAAGGTGATAATTGGATTGAGCATCTCTTAAAGTTAAAAGGTCAATCATTTGATATCAGTTATTAATAAATAACGCTGGATACTCTGATACCGCTATATAATCTCTGCAAATATAGATACTTTGTATTACATGGATATCATTGAGAAAAGATCATTCGCAATAATATTTTATCAAAAATTGACGAAAATATAATGAAAAAACAAAGAAAAAATTTATTATTACATTACTAATTAGTGCTCGAAAATTTTCCACTTCACCGGATTTTCCGGAAAAATTTTTGAAAAAGTTTTGATTAAGAAGAAGATATAGATTTTGACGCATCCTGTATTTATTGCCAAGATAGATATACGTGCATGATAAACGATATCCTCGAGGTGAACCATTTTATGGAGGCGAATGAGGCATTTTAATTTTAAAATACCTTATAACTCTCTATATTGATAACGCTTAATCAATTAACTACATTCGCGTTTCATATGTAAAACAATTTTGTCTCGATAGTGTTGAATATAATAAACTTTTTTCTTAAAACGTACGTAAAGCGATGACAAATGATGATAAAAATCATTAAAAAAAACCATAATTTTTCCAATATTTCAATAAAAAGGTAATAATTAGAAATAATCAGAAATATTTCCGATATTAAGTTTATATTTTATTTATATAAATTTTTTTTTTTATGTATTTATTATGTATGAAAAGTTCATAAAAATGCTTTTGATAATATGAGAATTTTATTAAAAAAAGAAGCATGTGTCGCGCGTTAATAGAATAAATGTTAACGAAAACGATCACGTATACGTCGCAGAAGAATCTTGATATGTTTATACGAGAACACAAAGTTTGAATTATTCATCAAATCGGTAATGTCTCGGCGAAATGTTGCAAGTTCACAAATGCACAAATTGCGCGAGCAATTTTCTACAATTGCAACCAATTGTGATTCGTCGCGGTTTGTTACACACGCGGTGTAACAAGCCCTCCCGTCGCGATGCCTAAAAACGTGGGCATTAAAGCCACCTGTTCCATTCTGTTGTCAAATGACATCACTGCGGAAAGAGCGTTTTGCTGGTAAATATAGACTGATTTTAGCGGCATTGTACAAAGTAGGTTAACGCGTTAGCACCAGGGTCGAGTTTTGCAAATTCTCGAATGAACGAAGTTGTCGAAGGAGTCAAACTGAGCGCGAATTTGTCTTGGATCTGCTCCTTCTATTGTATTTCTCAGGCCAGACAGATCAGTGCCGAGGATATCTTACGTTTGTAAAGAACCGCCGGTTCGTTCGTTATATTTATAATAGCGCATCCGAGATGTGCTTGGCAGTGTGTCAAGGACCGCTTTACGCACATTCTTTTGGCCCTGAAAATATTCCCCGAGACTTTACCTCTAGCTATTGCCGCTAAGCTTCGAATGTTGATGCGAGATCTCCGTACAGACTTATGAGTACTCACGTACGTCTCGTCTTTGAATAAAAATGTGAAATATGGTTAACGACTTGTGTGCATTTAAATCGAAAATATAACGAAGTCAACATTATCGGTACGTGAGGGAAGAGAAGAAATTGCCCGACGAGATGAATGAATGTGTATGCGTGAGAAATATACATTATACCCAGAAAAACGAGTAAAGTTATCGCCCTGATGATACCGCACGGGGACAAACTCCCCCTTCATTCACTCGTGACTTCAGAGTTATTTATATAACATTTATCGGAAGGGAGATTAACATTTCACTTACTCATTAGATTCATCCATACAATTTGATTCTCTCTCGAATAATATGTCTATTTAAACTTGTTTAAATAAAGACAAAAGTATCCTTCCCTCTCGTAGCACTTCAATTTTCAATATTAAATACCTCAATAATTAAAAGAAGAGAGTTTGAAATTCAAATTCTATAAAAATGACATTTATTTGAATTTGAAAGAAATGAAAAATTTTTATTATCTATTCGCAACCCCCCAGTCAAATTGCACGAATAACGTCTCCTACTTAATCGGTTTCAACTCGAAAAGAAAGTTTCGTTTCAAGAAATATCTTTACATTTACGATACAATCCTTCCATTATTTGTTGCATCCCTTATATCGTGTCGCGAGATAAATTAATAATATGACGAAAGAGAGAGAGAAAAAAACCGAGAAAGCAGAAAAGAAAGAGAGAGAGAGAGAGAGAGAGAGAGAGAGAGGGGGGGAAGAAAGAGGATTCATTGCGACAGCACGCAACATAAGATCGGTACGTTACATTGCGTGGTAACAACCTTTAGTTAAGACAATTTAATTAGAGTCGCGCGACTTCTCGTCGGTCGCGTCGCGTCTGTTATCGCGTCTCGCACACGACGACATCGACTGTTATTTATAGAGAGAAAGTTTCAAGCCGCGGTGAGCATATCTACGGCCTGGTGATGCTAAAAAAGACATAAAATTCGCAAACGTAAAATCTGCGTACGTTCCAGATCTCGCGATTGCGATTGCGAATCGCCGAAATGGGTAAATAGCAAAATAGAAAACGTTCGAGCTTTTACAGCCACCCTCGAGGAAGCTCGTTGCACTTGTCGGTTAATAATAGCTCCCGCGAGCGTGGTACTATTCCGTCTGCATGCAAAGAGAAAGCGTAAACAGATGACAAGTGTATCTCTTAGAAGCGAAGGCATGGTAAATGTAGAAAATGGAAACTTTCAGCTTTACATTGTTGAGTAGGAATTATATAATATATCTTTCCCTCCTAAATTTATACTAAAAAAGAATAAATAGCATAGCAAAGATTGCTTTTAAATTTTGGAACTTCCATTCAAGTATCATTAAAGAAAAGTCTTTGAAAAAAAAAAAAATAAATAAAAGAGAATAAACATATGTCTTGTTAATGAATTAAATAAAAACTCTATTTATTTTTGCCAAGTTATATCAGCTAACGTTTTACTACAAATTGTTGTTTTTAGATTTGACTCTTATAATGTTTTCGCAGACAGTGCTTCATTAAATTCAGATATGTATTATAATTTTTTAAAAAAAGAATATGTAAATGTTGCTGATGTTGTTGCGATGTCTGTTGCATTGAAAATTCGAGTATAATCTGTAGATATATGACTACAGATTCTACAATCTTGACATTTATCAACCAGCAGAACCAAACGAGTCTGGCTCTCGCTTACTCTTTTTATTTCACGTCGCGTGCAAGGACTAGCCCATAATAATATACGTCGTTTCAAGCACACAAGAAGCAAAGGAATGAGCGCATATTTGAATAGGACTTCAGGCTTAAGACGAAATTATTGCAATGTGTGAAAATTGCTGACCGTGCTAAAAAATTCGATACATTCGTTCGATTCAAAACTACTATTTCAGTATAGTTATAAAACATAAACAAGAACGAAAATTTTCACATATCTATTTAAAGTGTGCATCTATTTAAAGCGCGATACATAAAATTGTTGCAAGTCAATAAAATTTTAATAAAATGAAGCAAAAATATTGTCACACATTTTCCCTCGATGGAAATAAAATTATTATCTGACGTGAGAAAATTATAAAAAGAATAATTGCATTGTCGCCACAATCGTCAATTGTCAAAAGACATTTTCACATAATAATTATTTAAAATATGCATTTACGTAGCAATTTATCGCATAAGCCGCTTTTTCTTCCCCGTCCGTCATGAAAATAAGCTTTATTAAAGTTGGTAAGATATTTTTATGCCAAGAAGAGATAAGGGCAAAATCAGGGCTTACCGTACAGATTGTGTTATCCGAGCAGCTCGACGTTGCGTCCGCTCCGTTGTTCGCTATCACCCCCCCAATTGTTTTTCTCCCGCACGCGCGCTCTTGTTTCCCTCGTTCTCAATTCGGATCGTCGTGCAGTTTCTCCCCTCTCATCGTTTCCTCAATTCTAAGATGACTCGCGTTCCATGAGATGCCTACGGCTTTATGGTCCCATTTGTGTGATCTCTCGTCTTGGCGAAATTGCGGTGAAGAGACTGGAGTAGTTCGTACAGCTTAATCCGTATGGAGACGAAGGGGCATAGCCTCCTCGCCGGTGGATTCACCAGTAGGGCGCGTCATTGGCCAGGTGTTGCCAGGACGCGAATTCGCTCCAGGTGCGCATGCTGAGTCTGGTGATCTCCGTGTTGCGCGGCACCGCGCTGCCGTTCCCGTTGTTACCGGAGATCCCATCGCATGTCGTTGTCTGGATGTTATCGCACCATTTGGCTGCTACTCGGGGCTGAAGCGTATGACGTGTCTCAATCCTTTGGCACATGCTTGCATTGAAAAATATTTCTTGGGGTTCTTTTGAAATTCATTTAATTTTGACTTACGTAACGAAGAAAAAAAATAAATTTTTTTTTTTACCAAGTGTACTTAATCTCGATTTTTTTTTTAATGACAAAAACAATTCTTTTTTCTTTTTTTAGTCATTTAAATCATCAATAGCTTTGAAAACCAATAAACCGTGACTGGACCGCCGTTACTGGTAAATATTTGATAAAGATACCGAAGATCCTTTGGTATATATTGTATGTCCGTAAGTAAAATCGCGTAATAATTTTTATGAAGTATGCCAATCTGTCAGTCTAAGGAACCTCGTGCATCATTACTAGAATTCCAAATAGAAGTGATATTACGGATGTTGTTAATATATGTTCGGCAAATATTAGAAAATTTTCTCTTTGTGTATTTGAGAGAAATTATGTATATATGTATATATATATATATATATATAAATTAAATTAAAATTAATTTAAATTAAATTCAAGAGAACCTTTCGTGAATTATAATTTCCAAAAAAAACAAATGATATGTTAACAAGATAAGAAACCTACCTCTTGCTTCTTACGAATCACGTAATTTTTGCTCTCGTTATTATCCCAGAATTCTTTGCCATCGGTGTGGTATCGTACGCAGAATTCGATAACGTCCGACGCTACTGGCAGAGTGAGCCGGAATCGGAAAGTGTCGTAGAGTATGAGGGGTGCCGGTGATCCTCGTTGTTCCACGTAAGTGCAGTGCACATCCTCGTGAGTGGACCAGGAGTCGTTGCTTACTCTCACAACGATCTCTTTGTCGTAGGCCAGATTCCGGACCTTTACCGTACCTACCAGGCATTGCTCGGATTCGCGCACGATCACGTTCTCCAGGCTAACGTTATCCTGATCGAGCTTATGTCGAAAGGCAAGATAATCACTTGCCGGTTGCGCGAAGGTCACTTGCCACAGCGGCGTGGAGTTCTGCGTTGCATCCTGATTCTGATCCTTGGACGAACCGAGCAGACCTCCGGTCAGACCAGCCACGTAGGCCGTACTCCACAGTGGAGGCACGTGGCTTGGTTCTGACATTACACGAATCTGTACGAAAGATTGGACAAAATATTGAAAGATAGAAAAAAATAATAGGGTACAAATTGTTGGATGCAACTGTTTCCATTCGACATGACTCATAATAATTTCAAATGACTCAGACTCGAATTTACTTTTCCTCTCTCTCTCTCTCTCTCTCTCTCTCTCTCTCTCTCTCTCCTTTTCTCTTTATTCTCGAAATTATAATTTAAACTTATAATTGAAAACATTCTTTCTCATGCAAATACAAACTAATTATATAAAAAAAATTACTTGCTCGCGACCGAGCAAGTTTATTATTAATAATAACGATAACAATTTGTGTATGTTATATTAATTAGGAATGTTATATTAATTAGGAATAAAATAATGCTACGTGGAGTAGCTATATAGAGTAACCAACACATTAGTTTCTATAATACTGAAATTTAATATATTACCTATATCCTTTTGCAAATCCATAATTAATGTATCTTAATTAGCAAGAATTTTCGCACAGTAAAAATATAATGTGAGGTAAGACTTTAAACTTTAAACAAGTATAGATAATATATTCTAATATAATATTGTAGGTTATAGCGTACCTTAGATTTACGAAGCCTATTCAATTTGATACGTGATATGTCTTTTATCAATTTCTCTGATATCATATTGACAAAATATATTAAAAACTGTAAATAGCTAATAAAATGCTCGCAAATAAAAAAAATTACACTTTTGAAAGAGACATACACATGTCTGGTGTGCTTTCGAAATATCAACTTGTACTTTTTGGAATTGAACAAAAACTGGCAGTAAAAAGATAAGAAAGGCTGGCCTAAAGCGATTAAGTTAAGGACTTTTACATAAACCTTAAAACATTAAACTATTAATACGCAGATAGAAATTCCTTTCGACGCGTAGCCAATAAAAAAACAGAAATTTCTTATCTGCTACTTTCAAATTTAATATTTGAAACTTATAAATGCATTATAGAAAAATTATTAAAAGTTTATATATATATGTTCTCCAGATAAATATACGAATCGGTTATTTAGATTAAATAATAAATTCGGAATTGAAATATTTTAAGAGCAATCGATACAAAAAAAAAAAAAAAAAAAAAAAATGCTTTAATATCAAATTCAGTAAAGAAGTAACTTGAATAAAATAATTTTAAAGTAATTTTTATAAAATATAATTTATTTCTATAGCCATTTTCGCATGAGAATGTTTTCAATTAATTTTTAAATTTATTTCGCGAATAATATATTAATTCGAAATTTGGACATTTGAGGAAGAACATTCAATTCGAGAGAAACATTTTTTACATCAATTAAAGCTTTAAAATTGCTGCATTATATTAATGTGGAGTGAATTGAATATTAAATAATAAATTCATCCACAAAGTTAAATTTTGACAATAACTGCAAGGTAATACTATTAAATATGTTGGCGTAGTAAGGCGGATTAAATAAAGTGATTCTTGGCACTTACTTTTGACATAAATCCAATTTACATTTTTTATTAATATACATGTAACACAGTTTATGGTAAATGATCAAAAAGCTGGCGGATACCAGCATAATACCATACCATGATTTATGTGGTTATCCTAAGATAAGATATTAGCGCGTTACTTCACGAAAAGTACAACAGTGATTCATGATACAAGATGAACACACACACGCACACACAGGTTTATTCATTAAAGAATTTTATGTATTCTCTTTTCTTTGCTTCTTGGAAACGAGTCACCAGGTGCTGCGAAACACATATGCGAATGATAAAATCGAATCTATTGCATAAGAAGATCGATTTCGCCGTATAATTAATTTAAATAATAATTCTACTGTAAATACCTGTGTGAGGGGACGACCGCGATCGTCGGCGAACACCACCCGTTTCTTCTGTTTGCCATTGCCATCGTTTCGCAATGTGTCCAGGGGCAAAGCTCCTGAAGAGAGGCATGGTCTGATTCTGGGGGGCATCTTTCTGCTAGTAATCGTGGGCGCCGTGACTACTAGGGGACTGTACAGTAAAGAACTGTACACCGGAGGGCTGTGCCCCAGAATCAGTTCGGCCGGCATTGCTATGGAACACATTTAGATCTGGGGAAAAAAAAAAAAAAAATGCCGTTAAAAGATAATGGCAATGATCTAAGTGATTGATTTTATGAATTTTTCAGTTTCACGCATCATATAAGAGTCATGGAAATTTTAAAAAACTGAGGGAAATTTCTCACATATATTTTAAAATTAGATGTTTTCGAATTATTACACAGCAAAGAATTATACATACACATATGAATTATAAAAATACTATATAAAAAAAATTAGACTTTATATAATACTATCTCTGTATTATTTTATATAATTTCTTCTACACTTTTCGAAACATCTTATAATGAAATAATAGTCGACGATATATTTTCTTTTGCACACTTTCTAATTATTCTATTACGTTTAGAATTAAGAAATGGCAGAGGTAGTCGCTAAATATTATTCGTGAGAAATTTATTGGCGCCAAGATTGCCGTTAATATTAATTTCTCCACGTTCGCGTCGTCGTGGGCGAAATCGTGTGTCCCGCTACGATATATAACGTCAGAAACAAAACTGTAAGGATTGTTGCTCCTCGACTGCCAGAGATTTCGTCAATCATTCGGATCACTCCTAGATCACGTGGATCCATATAGTCTTAAAAATATTTGATTGTTATATCGATCGAATGTGCCAATTAATTGTCGATGAGATAGATATTTATACATTCATCGATTTGCTAATCGCATTTTTCCTTTTCGATAATAAAGACACAGTCGCCAAGTATTTTTATACGTTAACAGTTTGAAGTTTAAATTACGCATAATTTTTGTGTATTAACATACAATATTTTGCTGAATTATCAATTATCATCTCTATATATTGTATCAAATTGCGATACCGTCAATCTTATTTACAAATGTGCATTAAAATATCTTGTAAAATAATTTATCTCATGTTGCGCATGTCGCACATTTTTCTTACAAGATACGATGCAATAGCCTGACTATAAATTGAGCCAGAAATAAATAATTGGAAACTATCGTAATTCAACAATAAATCAATAAGATTTATATATCTGATTTATTTTTATATACCTTATTAATGCTTATTATATATTTTATTTATTCATATATCTTATTAATGCGAGCTTTGGATAAAATGAGATGTGAAAAATGTAACATGTGAAAAATATAATTTTCTCTTTAGCGAAAATTTGGTGGAAACCACCATTTGTCATAATTATTGTAATTATTAACGATGCAATAGCCTGATTATAAATTGAGCCAGAAATAAATAATTGGAAACTATCGTAATTCAACAATAAATCAATAAGATTTATATATCTTATTTATTTTTATATATCTTATTAATGCTTATTATATATTTTATTTATTCATATATCTTATTAATGCGAGCTTTGGATAAAATGAGATGTGAAAAATGTAACATGTAAAAAATATAATTTTCTCTTTAGCGAAAATTTGGTGGAAACCACCATTTGTCATAATTATTGTAATTATTAACGATTCTCTTCAAATATATAAGTTCATTGATCTTTAAAGACAGTAGATGATAGAAAAATAACACAATGTTAGATAAAAATTATCTCTCTAATTAGTTAGAATTTTGAACATCTATCTTTTATAATTTCTTAAATGGATCACATTTATCCTTCTAATTATATTACAAAGAGAAGTATACGGTGAAATAAAGCTACTATAAGAGAGCTTCTTTCTTTGTAATATAATTAAAAAGATAAATAATGCAATCCATTTAAGATTGTCGCAATCTGCGTTTTTTGCATTTTATAATTCTCTCTGCATACATTTGAATCCAATCAAAAAAAGCTATTATGCCAGAGCTAGAATATTATAGCTCGCTACACACGCGTCTGCCGTTCTATGCACAATTTCGTCGTTAATATACTTTTTTTTTTCGCGTACGACACGACGGCCGCGTGTACTCGCCATAGAATACACGTGTAATCATGTTACTCGCGGAGTAGAATTACGAGTTTCGAGCGCGGCGAACCGGCGATCCTCGCGCGCTGTCGCTCTTCCTTTTCTGAAGACCGGTTCCGCGGGCGAACCGGGCTCGAGATGAGACACGTATATGTACGACAGTTTGTATGTACCAGCCCGGAACCGAACGGCGGAGTGTCCGCGCCGTTTGAGAATCGGCGGACCATGAATAGCGCGGACAGTTCAGGTTTCAGCGCAAAGTCACCTAAATTGCACCTTGCTTGCGTATCTTTGCGCCGCAGAGAACGCAGGCGATAGGAGATGCCTCAAAAGTTGTTCTGTCCTGGATCGGGAATAGAAACCGGATAATATCGAAAAGTTTAATTTCCCGTGTTATAGACCTGAAATATAATGTAACTGATGCTCATCGTTAATGAACAGATAATAGATGTATTAGTTTGCGAATATCGCTTGCAAAAGCGGAACTAATTGTAAATGCGCTATTTCTGCACGATTCTGAGAGAAACTTATTCTCTCGGAAAAGCAAGAAGGAAGCAGTACCGTCAGATTACCTGTTGTAAAAAATCAATCGAGATAAGAGCTAGCCCAGGATATTGGTTTACCATGACTAAAGCGATTAAGCGAGGCTTAATTCAATGGTCGGCGTACGCATTTAATTTCATTTTTTATCTACTCATTAGATTAAACATATGTAGATATAAAATATTTATCATGAAGCGTAATTATTTTTATTATTGATTTAATAACAATTTGTAACGAGAAACTCGTATAATTAATATAATAAACATTAAGCAATGTAAGTAACAGAAATCTTGTTATTTTAGATCGGGTAAACTGGGCCGTAATTAAGTTATGATTGGAGCAACTAGATTAAATATATCTAGAGAATAAGGATTCTCTAAGACAAATATTTACAAGAATAAAGAACTAAAATTGAATTATAGGGAATTTAAAATATTAATAATTGCGATAATAACTTTTACAGGAGGTGCAGGATATGAGAGAATTGTATAGAGAAAATTTATTATAAAAAATATAAATATTATATGCTGTTTACGAAATCGTTTGTCATATTAGTATACAGGGTGTATCTGAAATGATGCACTAAACTTTAGGAGCATATTCTAGAGGTCAAAATAAGATTTCTTTTCCTATATGAACATGGATCCGCAAATGAACCCTCCTTCGAGCTAGAGTTTGGGGAAAAATTAAAAATTGGCTGGTATTTCAGAAAAAAATAGCAGAAGGTTGAAATTTGGTATAGCCCAGTAAATTATGAAGTAAAATAAGCCACTAAATTGAAAAAATAAAAACGTATTTTATGAAAACATTAATTTGCCAAGCTCGGAGAGGGTTTCATTTGCGAACCCATGTTCGTAAGAAAAAAAAGTCTTATTTTGACCTCTAGAATACGCTCCTAAAGTTTAGTGCATCATTTCAAATACACCCTGTATATGTATATAGGTAAGTAAGAGTCGAAATTATATATTACACAATATTAATCACGCATTTCGCTCCATCAGTCAATGATGTAGCAAGGATAGATTGTTTGGTTTAACAAATTACACAAAAAATCTTATCATTTCTTACTATAAGTCGTATTATTATTTTCGTGTAATTTTCCGAAGTTGAAATATACGCGATGCATCAACAATATATTCAAATGATGATTGAATAATAGAATACGATAAGAGAGTGACTCACCCATTTTCGTTATTAATCGATAACTATCCGTTATATAGTCAATATATATATTAAATAAAAAAATAAAATTTGATAAAGTTTGATTTAATAATAATTATATAAAAAGTAATTTTTATTTATGTATAAAAGATGTATATATTATGTATAATATATTAAAAAACGATGATATCTATTTAATATAATACTTTTATGACCAGTAATCACGTACACACACACACACACATACACACACACAAAATTATAATTATTTTTGCGTAATAAAATATTAATAAATTGATGCGTGTTACTGAGAAAAAATCAGATTAAAATTTTATCTCATATTAATCAAAATTATCGTAACTTCGCTTTAAATAGCAAGACTTTCATATAATTCTATCGAACAATAATCGATAATCCAGATTCATCAACAATGCCTTTATCTTGTCAATGCCTTCATTATCGCATTTGCAAGCATTAAATCTTCGACATGCCTCGTTGCGCGTCTATTCATCGATTTGATGACACGCGGCAAGCGTGTTGCATTTTCCTCCTCAGACTCATCGTTGCGTATTCGAGCGTGATATATTCGGCCGTGATATTTTTATCGTTCCCGAAGAGACCGCGGAATGAACAGACTTTAACTCACGGTCTTAATTCGCCATTCGACATGCCTCGTTACATCTCTATTTACGGCGCGTTGCACTTTATCCGAGATGCATCGTCACGTGTTCGAAGTGATTCTCTTTTCTTCCGCGTACAGAAAGACGAAAAGAAGAAATTTTTCATCAAGCTAACAATCAGATTGAATTATCATCCATTAATTTCATAAATAATTAGGTAAACGTTATGTAATAAACATTTTGAATAATAATATTAAATTCTGTTTAAAATATTCATCACTGCATTTGGAATATTTTTTCATGGACATTTATAACATAACGCATCTGGTGTAATCCCAGATATTTAACTACAAATATAAAAAATAAAGAGACAAATTAAATATCAAAAAAAAAAAAACTTTTAAATATTCCTTTCTTTCCCGAATAAATTCCGAGGTTATTCCAGCATTATTCGAATAATTTTGAAATTTGCATTGCAATAAAAATTGATGACACCAATGACGCAATTTTTTCCGCTTTTTATAAAAGCAATATAATGGGATAGATATGTCACTAGTAGGAATTTATCATTTGGCCTTTTCTGTTTATACGAGTGGGGTCGGGTCATGTGGAGGAGCACGCGACATGATTGCAACGAGTGTCAGATATGTACAAGTTCGATAGGCGATCAAATGCATTTGTGAAATGATGCAATTATCTTCACTTCGATTAATGTATATACTGATGATATTGTATCTTTGTAAAATTTATAATTTTATAACTTTTATAATTTTAATAAATTTTTTTATTCAATATTAATATTTACTCCCGTTTCTAAATGTAATTTTCGCCATCGACAAAATAAATAATTATGTTGACGATTATGCGATAAAGTTTATAGCAATGATATAATTCATAATGATGATATAGTTCACACACACTAGTTTATATAAAATAACGCGATATCCTCTTTTATCCTAAAAAAAAAAAAAAAAGTTCATTATTTTCGCACACTCTAAAAATAAAAAGATCACTCTATCTAATGTAATTATTTATTAGTAATTTTGCAAATTAATCACAAATATACTAAATAATATTTACATTTAACATTTTCCGAGTCATGTTACGCTTTCGCGTTTATTTAATGCATTAGACATTTACATTTCTGTTTTCCTCGTTTCTTCGTACTTCGATTTCATCCTTGAAATAACTTTATGTGATCTGAGATATTTTTATACTTGATTATTAGATTGAAGAATTCACACATTTTATTCTTATGCAAATGCAATATTTCTTTAATACAGGTATATTCTTTATATACAGATATAAAAAGTAAAGATTGCAAAACGTGATATTTCTGTAATCATGCAAATTTCATATATTCGCAAAAGGAATTCGAAACTATTCTGCTTCATGAGAAAGCATCTGTGGCGCTTAAATAAAGCGCGTCGTAAAATTTCAATTATACACGGTGGCTCCTTTTCTTTCGTCAAGAATCGAGCACTATCCGGTCTCGTGACTTGTTGCGGAGAATTGCGCAGTCGTCAAACTATTTTGAATATACTCGCGATCAAATTTAGAAAAGGCCCATCCTCTTGCGCTTCGTGTCGCGAAACACATCACGGCCTTGGACCAAGTCCAATTGTCCACGCTCTAAGGTAAATGTAAACTCGCGCGTATCATCAAAGAGCGGAAAAGCGAGTCTCAGCCTAATTGCGAATTGCTTGAAATAGGAAACCTTAACCCCGCGTCTTATGATACTTGCGCTGGTTCACAAATAAGAAACTCTAATAAGAACCAAATATGATTTAAAGAACAATTATAATTTAAGATAACGAGAAATTGTGCCAAAACCCAGCTAGATTTCTAGTCGTATTCTCCTAAGATGAGAAAATTTAACGATATTCTTCTATTTTTACAATACATTTTCTATGTAGAGACTATACTAAATTTTTCAGCTTACATTTTATGTAATATAATTTATATGTTTATTAGGCGCAAAGTGAGCACGCAAATTACCATAGCATTAAACGAAACATCTGCATTGACAAAATAATGGAGCATATGCTTTATGCTCTTTCTATTTATACACATACAGACACATAAAAAAGAAAGGTCACTTTTGATATTTTTATAATCTTGCAATTTAATGTGTGGGAGAAATACAGTACTAGGTTTCTATGTCAATGACCTTATCGATTAAGAAAGTAGAGCCACGTGCGGAATGGAGTGTATTATCTTTTAAACGAGTTTTTTATCCGAGACAATATGCGATGAATGAAATCTGTCTCATAAATCTAACTGTATGATTTGAAACGTACTATTTACATATATGTTCATCTCGTTGAATAGATCATCACTCATCGCTCGGAACAAGTGGAAGACATGTTAAATATTTATCACTGCACCATCAGATTCAAGAGACAAAAAATGCACATTTAATTACGCAATACAATCATAAAAATCAAAGTATTATGTATGCGACTTATAATCGCGATAAAATATTAATATTAAGTAAAGGTCTATATGTTGATTGTATAGAATTTTTATAATTCGCAAATATCAAACAAATATTTAATATAATTGTCCGTTTGATATTTGCGAAAAAATTCAAATTTGTTGTATATAATCAATAATTAATGATTAAAAATAAACTTGAAATAATTAAACTTAAGAAACGACAAATTTATAATTTAAAGTTTCATAAAAAATAAATTTTAAAATACTGCGACCACTTAGATTATTATCCATTAACTAGTTTTATTAATTTTATTCGGATCTTTCCTCAAATAGTTCTAATTCTTACACAATTTTCAATCTGTTTTTTTAAATTACACAATCTTTTATCAAATTAAACACTTGCTAAGTAAAATATAATAAATTTATAAATTCAGTTACCGATACATTTTTTGATATATTACATATCATAATATAAAATAAAATAAAATAAATTTATATACCATATAATCTCAAGTCACCCAGAAAAATCGAAAGAAAGTCGTAAAAATATCAATTATCATTATCAAATATGCACAACGACAGATTATTTAACTAAGAAAATATTATGAAATAACACAGCATCTATATGCGGCAGATATTCCAGTTTTGTTAAATCAATTGTCGTTATCAGTTGTCAGAATTTTACTATATCAAAAAGCGGTAAGACTAGCTATGTGGAATTAGTATGATAGATAATAAAAGCTAGTAGAGAAGGTGTCAAATACCACGTACATTAAAAAAGATCTTGTTTTAAACAATGCCTAATTTCTCCAATTTAATTCATCTCATTTCCATTACGTTAGCCATCGTAATTGATAATTGACCTAGAGCCATATCAATAGTATAATTTCATCCAATTACTTAATATAATAACTGTTTCATCTACTCCTCATAAAAATCTTGAAATTTTATTTCTGTTACAATAAAATTGTACAGGCACTCAAGTAATAAAAATATGTAAAAAGTGTAAAAAATATAAAGAAACAGTAGAATTATTATATAATAATTGCCATTACTATTATCTACACCTACACATACATTTAAAGAATTTCAAATAAATTATGATATAAATTAGTATCATAGAATATAAAATTGTTTTATTCCACTGATTTGCCGACAATCTAACAAATATTCGAATCAAATTTAATTCGCGTATACGAAAACATATGTTGCTATCGGTTTCGACAGTTTTACCGGTATAGCGTGATTTTTGTTTGTCGCTCCGTAACGTGCGATATTGCCTGATACAACATTTAATCGGAGTCACCTTGCGGCTCAAGACACATATTTTTTATCGTTGAGGAAAAAAGAGTGGAAGAGAACGCGTCCGATTTGATTGCGTTAAAAATGAACTTGCGAGCGATCGAGGTGGCGAATGTGACGTTTTCAATGACGTCGATCGGAGTTGTCTCGAAACTGACAGCGCGAGGAGGGTGAAATCGCACACGTGGGTGCGGACGACCGCGCGAATCACCCCGATTTCGCTTCTCATGAATACGACATTCCGCAAATAGCACAATGCTCCTATTCTGTCGCATGAATCAGTTGGTAAAAATAAAGACAGAATGACGATCGTGAATGGAAACGGTCGTTGTTTTCTCGAATGCGTTATAGATTCCACGAAACTGTAACAAACAATTCTGATCTCCTCACTCTACAAAATATTTGCAGAAAATAAACGGACAAAAGATACAATATTTTGCATAAAATCAAATGAAGTTTAGCTTTAAGCATAATTAAAAATTTCAGATATATAATGTTTAAGTAAAGAAATTTGTTATAGTTTATACAAAAATAGTATCATATATATAGAAAATTTTCATTTAAAAGTAATAATTTATGGTAAATGTATATTATATTTCTTTAATGATTGAGTAATTTCTGATAATTAATTTTATGAACAAGATTAAATTTGAAAGATAAATAATTGATAGAATTGCTTAACTAATTACATTCTTTTTATTCGAATAAACACTTTATTGATACTGTATCTAGTATCGCATTCTAATTATAATTGTTGATCCGGACGTGAAATATAAAAGAATTGGCTTTATCAAGAAAAGACAAATGACACCGAAATCTTTGTGTATGCCTGACCTACGATAATCTCGATATCATATTACTCGGTCTGTGCATCAGAGTGACCAGAAGAATGTAAACGATGTGTATGAGAATGTAAACATTATACCGACTAACCTTGAACTGCTGCTCTTTGCCATTTTGTCAGGCACGCATACATTATTGTTATTTAAAAAAAAAAAAAAAAAAATGCTTTTTTTAAAACAATGCATTCCGAACAAAGAAATTCTTATAATAAATTTAATTTAAAGATCTATAAAATAACATAGATCTTTCAATCAAAATTTTATAACAAATTTGCTTGCAAGAAAGAATATCTGCAATAATTTCAAATAATTCTAAAAGCATGAATTAATGAGAGTAAACCAATTGTCATCTGTCTAACAAGAAAAACTGGATTTAAATTAGGTAGAGAAGATCATTTTGCTATTAATAAGATATTTTAAAAACATGAAAAATCCCTATATATTTCCTCATCATCGCATTGATGTTAGGAAAGTGAAGAATATCGATATTTGTCACAAATTTTTATCTAAAGTTACGATATGTGTTATGTTTGCTCATTACATCCATTACTTTCGTTACTTTTTTTTATTAATCGATGAGTAATGATTAACGTACTTAGTAAGTCATAATAAATTTTGATTACAACGATAATCTGTTCAAATTTAAATTTACATTGTACAAGCGTACAGTTATTCGCAAAACGTAAAGGCTTTAAACGTAAAAATATAACCGATTATCATAAAATGATAATGAACAGAGGAAAAGAGACATTCCTCAACCGGTTTTATCTTTTCACATGCATGTCACAAGAGAAACGAACATAAATCGAATCCAGTCGAAAGTGGAAGGACCGGTCGACGGAATTTGGATACCTTCATTTCAATTCGGGTCCCGCGATTAAACAACGAGTACGTGATATAAAATGTAGTTTGGAAATTATTTGGGGATTCGTATTCTAATTGGTCTATTCCTTAATGCTACGTTTTATGATCATTGCCTATCGAAATCTTAAGTAATTAAAGTAATTAACGATATAATTATTAGCCAAGCATTTAAAACAGTTTTAATTTATTGTCTCGATTAAATGATTATTCGTAAATGTATCCTAATTACTGAAAATAAATTTACTTTCTTTCCTACGATTAATGACGAATTTAATTAAAAAATCTTTTTTAAAAATATTGCTTATTCTCTATTTTTTATTTTAAATATTTCTATTTGCTTTCGGTCCAAAATAGAAAAAATTTTCTATAAAAATCGCATCTGCTGCCTATAAAATTATATCTGCTGCAAATACAAATCGAGAACACACGAGTTCTGTCCAATTATAAAAATTTGACAGAGTTATCTACAGGAATGTTTTTTTTATTGCTGCTGCATGTCGTCAGACATCCACGCGACGAGCACGTGAAAGAGCTCATGTGTATAAACGGCGTTCAATGAATCGTAGTTCCTATCTTCAAAATCGGACGATTCATATCCCATTCTTTCAGTACAGAGGTTTTTTTTTTTTCTTTTTACTCAGACGAAGGCGCCACTGAGGTCGAATCTTCTCGGCCTTATCGCCTCCGTATTTCTGGTTCGAAGCAGTAATGATAACCGATATTTATCCTCGGTTTTCTCTCTTTCTCTCTCTCTCTCTCTCTCTCTCTCTCTACCACAATTAGCTCTAATGCCCTCGTCGATCGCGGAATCTTACCGAACAAAGTTTAATCGTGCCGAAACTACGCGCACACGCGATGTCAAAGCAGGAAATAAAAAATTTTTCTAAATAATTTAAAAAAATTTAAATATCTGTTTCTAAATATATGAAAAAAATTATAAGAGATGCCAAATACTTATTTCCATATTTGATTGTTTGATATTCGCTAATATATACGTTAATTAAAATGCAAATCTCTCTTTCGTGACGTAAAAAAGAATTTATATACTGATTTAAGAACTATAGACCATTTTAATTTGCTCATTTCAATAATAGAAAGAATAAATGTCAAAATTTAGCAAATAAATTATCTCTTAATAGTTCTTGATACAAAAGATGCTTGCTATAATCATCATATCATCTTATAATCTTTTGCAAATTATCTTCCAAGTATCGAAAGAAATACACTTGGTTACACTTAATTAACTATGGCGGCTTACTTTTTTTCGTGATATCTGATGTAATACCATTCGAGAATCACGTGGCTCCAAGTTTTCTTTTTCTTTTAAGCGCTACGTCGTGAGAGATCGGTAGACAAAATCGAAAGACTGATAAGAGGTATCGTAAATTTTTTATTGGATGTCATGTTCAAATTTTCCTTCCTCATTAATAATGTAATTATTTATTGATACTATTGCTATTCTCTCTATATTACATAAAAAATAAGGTGTTCGTTTACATATCTAATGATACTTAACGAAATATAAAACACATACTGATTTTTCAGAGAATCTTCATATAGACTTAAAAAAATTCAATACATCTTTATTAGGATAAAATTTAATTAATTATTATTTATGAGAATAATATTAACTTTTTTACCGATAATAAACAGTCATAGAAAAGATATCAAAATTTTAATATGATCTGACAATTCGAACTTGTATTCAGATTTACGATCAAAATCTTTTTTCACTATATATTCGAATATACAGTGTTCGTGATCTTTTCTTTTCTTTACGGGAAATATTTTTTTGCGATAATCGACAGACAAGCTTTCTCCGGAAGCGAGTGCTTGAACATGCACATATGTGGAACTATATGCGAGCGAATAAGAATTATATATGAATGCCATACTTCATATGCCAGTTCAATAGAATTTTGCGTGGGCGTGCGCGAGGGACGATTGACCGGAAAACATACGAGTTTTCCTGCGGGGGCACGAAAGCACGCGGCGACACACGCACGCATACAATGCGTGAATGTCGTCCGGGAAGCCGCTAAGCTGGTTTCGAGAAAATTGTCTCATATATCATAGACACGGAGCATATTGGACGCACGTTTATGAATCTCTCAAGAGGTTCGATGCAAGAAATTTTCACTTTTAAAAATCGAAAATTTTATCAAGCTCCATTCATTGAGAACCAATTTTCTTTTCTTCTATTGTTCAATTAATTGATTGACAAAATTAAATTAATGTTTATTAAAATTGATTTAATAAAATAACTGGGGCAAAGAATTTTTTGAGAGAACTGTCAGATCAATTACGCAAGGCTTGATTAATGTAGATACTAATTCACACACACATGAAACGATATAATATATAACACGAGCGTGAATTACACAGGTTATCGTTTGCGGAAATTATCTTGGATACTCGGATCTTGTTTGCAAACAAAGAATCCCCTTCGTGAAACAATAACACGTGTGGCGAACGCACGTACAGTTACCTCGGCTCGTTGCGAAGAAATTCCGAATACCCTTGTAAATGATTAGAGCCCGTTTAACTAAAATTCACACGTTATCTTTTATCGTAATTATTTTTCGTTTTTATCACGCAATTTCGTAATAAAATATATAACAAGCTATCCAATTAACGTCACACAATTACATCGGAATTTTTTTGTCACCTAATAAAAATATCACATTGATAAACAAGGAGCAAGAGTTCAATTAAAGAGAAGTCACAAAAAAATTTATTCTCGGCATTTTCCACTATTGGAAACATCCACGGTTCATAAGATCAGAACCTGATCTTATCTTTGTTTTACATTTCAATCTCACGCACGTTTTCGCAACACGTGCTTTCCTTTCTAAAATCAAGTTAAAAATCTATGTTCTTTTAAAATAAAATTTTTACAAAATATTTTTTCTAGGTGTTTTCCAGACAAAAGTTTATATTTGTATAAATTGAACTTTCGCTATAAAGTTCGCTAGTTAGGTTCGCTTATTCGTTCGCCTCACATCTGTTTCAAAATCTGAGTTTTATCTTATCCTCATTCTATGCCTAAATTCAATGTCATCTATACATTAGTCAGAATCGAACCATAGCATTGATAATGAAGTGTCAAGCACAACACAATCTTTATTTTGTAAACAGAATCTTTATTTTGTTGGACATAAATAAATCGTACTCTCGCGTGTGTCAAATCTGAAATTCGCAACTACAAGTTATTCCCAGCCGCAAAGGAAAAAAAAACGTTTATTGCAGATCTACGCATCATTTCGGAGCAGTGCGTGTGTAAATGGAGTATACTGCACCGTTGCGTTCGCTCGAAACTGATACGATATGTTGGGACAAGTTGAATATTTTTTCACTACAGATATAAAAAATATACTTTAGCCCAATTACAAATAATTTATATTTTGAAATACATTGAGTAAATATAGAGGCTATGTGAATATATATCTAACAACGAGCTTATATTGAAAAATGATAATATCAGCTTCAGTAATTTTCATATACGCATTTTGTAATATTACGATTTCTACGATCTTCAAAGTAGACAATACAAAATTTCGGGAGCAAGAGTATCTCTCAAATATATACGGCAAAAACAAAAAATTATTAGTTAGCTTTGAGAGTCATCAATTATTACAATACAATTTTATTGTATTATTGATTTGTTTTTCAGTATTAATCGTGTTTTTAAAAATTCTTAATTTTGAAAATTATACAATATTAATTATTGAAGGAAACCAATATGATTGTGACATACAAGTGAAGATTTCAATACAAATATATTTTCTTTTTACGTTAAAAGAAAATATCTTTTGGCATTTAGCATGTTCAAACTTCAACTATCGCTACGACACAGAAAACTTTCTAATCTGAATAAAATATACTCTCTCTCTCTCTCTTAACTCCATCCGTATTTTCTGTTATTTTATTGAACGGACTTTTTTATTTACGAACATGATGAAACGATGAACAAAAGGGCTTTCTTTTATTAAATATTAAATTCGAATTCGAAATTAATCGTGGCTGTATCATTGGCGAATCGTTCGCATCGTAAGTGCTCGGAATAGAATCATTCTATATCGCGAGATCTAGCATGCGAACGATGCACATATTGCCCATGCGTGAGATGTTAATGAACCAATGAAGAGCGATAAAGAACAACGAGTTACTTACTGTTTCTCGCAGTAATGACAGACCCCTCCGACACAACGGGGAATGAATATAAGGAACCTTCGTGGACGTTTCCTTCGTTTCTTTACGTCAGTTCCCACCGATGATTTTCTTTCTCACGAGAGTGTCCCCTTTTTTGCTCTTTTTACTCCGCAACTTTGACACGGGAAATCGATTTGTCAGTTGTAGCTGCGTCTTTCTCTCCGAAAAAATTTCTCATACGACCGTACGTGACATCGCGATACTCGACTATACCGCGATTATTGAGTTTCGATCTTTATTAGACAAACGGTGTATAAAAGAAATCTATATATATATATATATACATCGATTATGTATAAAAGATCGATAGAATTGTTGGACGGATCTCTCTGTCTCTTTCTCTTCTCTTCTCACATGTTAATAACTGCTGTGCAGCGCATCGCACGCGTGTCCGTCAACGACTCCGTCGCACACGACCGACAGCGGCCTTTATCTTAATCCGTCGCCATTCGATCGGACGTTCCTCGACCGATACACGAAAAGTCGCGAGATCACGATATCATTCGAAAAGAGCGAGAGTTCAATCTCTGCCTCGCGCCGTCAATCGCGCGGTACTAATCTCTGTCTTCGACTACGTCCGACGCGCGTTTGAATTGAACGCAGGGC
Source organism: Polyergus mexicanus (assembly GCF_030449975.1). Taxonomy (NCBI): domain Eukaryota; kingdom Metazoa; phylum Arthropoda; class Insecta; order Hymenoptera; family Formicidae; genus Polyergus; species Polyergus mexicanus. Next base: position 7,994,584 of record NW_027223327.1, on the reverse strand, counting down.
GCGAGCCGGCCGGCGACGTGAACGCGCGCATGCGCGCCCACTGTCATGCGTGATATTCACGTGATCGCGGCGCCTTTACAAATCGAAGTGGCGCGCGAGTCACGTGCTTTTGGCATTCTTCGCGGCTTGCAGCCGACGGGTTGATTTTCTCCCGCTATAATACGTTGCAGCGGAGCGGGCACGATTTTAATATACCGGTTCTGTCTGCGGCGCCAGTCTATTAACGTGTTCCATTTATTGGGATAATATCTCTCTCCTCCCTTTCCCCTTTAAAAAAATTTCCGTGTTACGCGGTATCGCGAATACGATACGCACGTGGCTCGGTGCAAGACTGTGTGTGGAGTCGACCTTGCGAACTCTCGCACGTGTAACTTACTTGATGTAACCGGCGTCAAATCTTCGGTGGTCTGCCGACGTTTCTGTGGAATTTACCACGCATAAGCGAGAAGCGTTTGTCTATTAATAGCACGTCTGTAATATAAAATATGCATGTCGTGATAAACAGGTGTCGTTGACGTACCGGATTGAGCTTGATATAATGACAGTGCGCATATTGGTATTTTTAATGTTAACAACCGAGTCGCGCGATTATTGCACTGCATAAAATTATTTTTCGATACCGTGAAAAAATTTCGTGAGAAAATAAAAGTTGTATTTGCATTGCAATTTAAATTTTCGTATGATGAAATGTACACATCTCCTTCTTATACAATAAAACGATACATAATGATATTTTATAATTAAGGGATGCAAGATAACGAATAAACAAGTGGCAGAAAATAATATTACGATTTGCAGTATTGTTTTTTTTTTATGAAATACGAGATAAAGAGTAAAAAGATATCGCGGAAGAGATTATTATTAAAGTACATCACTTAATGGCGCCAACGATCAGAATATGACGATTCATCGAATGATACAGCACGGCGCGTGAACATGCATTATGTTAACATAATTTCTAAAAGATTCGTCGCTGCGTAATTTTCCATTGAAACGGCCGACGAGAACGTGACAGACGTCTGTAGATGTCTAATAGATATCTAGTAGACTTTTTTTTCTATCTATATTTCTCACTGGGAGCGCTCGAAACGAGAACAAACGATCGGTATTGGTCGTTGCAGTTTAATTTTTGCAAATTTTTCCCATTCGGGGAATATATATCAACCGAGTCGGACTTGTTTTTGCTTTCAATGATATCGAGGATATTGTCGAAAAAATGCGCAAAATGATACCCTTTACATAGTTTAAAGTTTAGACCTATACTATACTAGCAAAGCATACACAAAAAAAAATTTCTGTAGATTGCTCTTGAGATATGTGCATATTTAGAAATGTATTTACTGTTGCTGCACGTTAAAAGAACGTGCTATGTTGTGATCATGCAAATTCCCTATATTAAAGTGCTCAGACATATGACATGGTCGTATGTTACATTACGATTAAAAATTATAATAGCATACATTCTAGCTTTAATTAGCAGAACGTATTCTGCGGCTAACCATTTTTAGTCTCATAAAATTCATTATTTCGTTACGGGGAAAAATAGATAAAATATCAATATTTAAATGAAGCGTTAATATCAAAGAGGAATTTGGTTCCGCGCACAAAAGTAATATAAAATAAATATATATTGTAAAATGTTACTCCTCTTTTATTCAATTAGGAAATACTTTGGTAAACAAAACTTTTAGACTGATAAAAAAAAAAAAAGTATTATACGCATAAGTAATTTATCTGCTATACAAAGAAACGTATAATGTAATTGATTTTGTTATTACGTCAATATATATAACGTGCATCTTTTCAGAATATATTTCTAATATATCTTGCATCATTAAAAAAGAGCTTTGAAATCGATAAAATGCCGTGAATGATGTTACATAATATAGTTCATAAAGTAGATGACTAACGGATGATTGAATGAAGAGAGGCGAGGGATACTCGCATAATATTATGGATTAAGCTGTTTATCGAGTGTAACTGTTTACTTATATAAATTAAATCTCATGATATAGCTATGCAACACGCGCTGAAAATATTTACGTATTAATGAGTTTCATTGGATGATGTATGTATACATCAAAGATATCGGTGTTCATGCATCCTGTTAGTTGAGAGAGAAACGAGATTTTCGCAATTAACTGATATGGAAATCTACAAATATCGATGTTAATGCTAAAAGCGCATATTATAATGGAACACAACTTTAATAATTCTTGGGCAGATAATTAAGGCCCGTTCTAGATAATTATTCCGAGAATATTCGACTGTGATTGGTCAATTTGCTTATGATTAACGACATACGACTTATTGTAGAATGGGCCTTGTGAGGGAAAGGAAAAGGTTGTTTGTATGTGCTTTTTTAATCCTAAAAACATCGCACAACAAGAGGATAAAATAAAAGTACAGACAAAAACTCACGTATTAATAATTAAAGAAAGTCATTGTTTTTCTTCATAAGTCTCTCGTTCTCTTACAAGTAGAACACAGTGGTAATATGTATGCACTTCATATATATCATTCTGGCCTATTACTGCATATCTGCTTTACATGAAAATATTGTACTATCAGCATTAAAGCAGATACAGTAGCGCAGAGAAATCATTAGCTCTGTGTTCATGTTCTGTCACAGATAATCGGTAGCAGTTTACTTAAAATGAATTTAAAACTCCTATAAATACAAAGAATCGCCCCATCACCTAGAGAATAATTGTTAAGACTATTGCAGTCGCGATTGTGGTGTTCGTTTCTGGCTATATGCGGTCGTATTATTTTTATATATATTTGCGTAGTTGTTTCTCTTTTTAATTACGATGAATTAATTTTGTATGCAATATATATCCTGAATAATTAAAGACGGCATTTTTAATGAGATCAGTATGTTCGATATTCAGCTTGCTTAGAAAAATTATTATTCCTTGAACGGCGTTATGCGTATCTTGAAGTAAAGCTAATTCGATTATTTAATAAATCGTTTTTCGTGGTCATAATAATTTGCAGCTACGTATTAAACCCGGCCCTGACAACGCGTACGAGTTTTCTTTTCAGAGTTACTTGCAGCGCGTAGATATCTTTTGATATCTTCTTTCCCCCAAAAACAGGTTGACATTAATAAAATAGCTATATTATCTTGGTAAAAAGAGGCTGTACAGTATTTGAAAAATCGCTATCGAATTATATAGGAACCCCATTGATTACATGTACGAAATATTAAAGAATAGAGATAATTATGAATTTTATATACAATACTTACGCTAAGACTATAAATGTTATATGCATTGTAAGTAAAGTCCGAAATGTAAAAGAGCATCTATATTAATAATTAAATAAACTTTATAATATAAAATAAAATAATAATAGTTTACGGATATATCTCTCGGTTGGACAGTTTCTTAAAATAAAAATAGGAAAATTATTCATATCATGTAATGTTAAAAAAATTTTTCAATAATTATAAATATGTCATTATTTCATTATATATATAAAACAAATTTATATTTGTACATAATAATAATTAATATAAATATTTTATCATACACATATTGCAGACTTTACTTATAATGTACATATCAAATCAATTAATTTATATTATAGTTACTATATTATGTGTGAGACGACCAGTTAAATTACATTCTTTCTTCGATGATTTTATATACTTTCAAGATCAAATATTTTTTCCTATCCTTTTAATTTTTTCCACGCGAAACATGTGTCAATATAAATTAGGTTTCCCATATGTATACGAATACATTGCAATTTCTTTTAATACTGACTAACCTAGGAACACACTAATTGACACATCAAATCTGATGTAAGAAACGCACATTTGCAATCTATATCGATATATACATCATAATCAATATACATCTATCTCCGTTTGGACTGAGCTTAAATAATATCACGTTTAAATGCTATAAATAAGCTATTACAACGGCCATTTCCTTTTTTTAAGTAGTTTAGATATTATTTTGGAATAAAATATTCTATAAGTGCATATATTTCGGTCACACACATCACACGCGCGCGCGCTCTGTTATTTTCGCATAGTTCCATTCTAATAAATTAAAAATGGAAGAACTGATGGAGTTAGATACGAAATAGCTTGCGCTTTATGTCCGCGACAATGCACCACATGTCCTCGGTCTCTGACAGCAACAGAGGCTGCGCAATCTCGCCGCGGGACCCGGCTCTTTCGATCACCGTTCCTCGACGCCCTCGCTACCGCCGCTTTCTTGCTGGGGTCTCGCGATTTGATATGTAATAAGATATTCGGGATACGCTTGTTCGCCTCGATAGACAACGTATTCGGGAAATACCAAGCCACCTTGCGACGGCCTACCCATTACGCTATGGTGACCGGGAGGGGCGTGCGCCATTTTCATCGCCGAGAATTGTAAAAATGACTTACCGAGCGTAACTCTACACAGCAGTAAGTGTCTATGACAAATGTAACAGCTTCTGTCCTTATGCGCCGGACATCCGGTACCTCCACATATACCATAAACATATTGATTGCTTTTGCTGCTGTGCTCCGCGAAATATATACCAGCACCAAACATCCCGCCGATATATGCGTGACGCTCGTCAAAGCCTTTTTGAACGATAGCGTTGATGAACGGACTTCCGTGAAACAACATTCTCTCATTCGCTTGTGATACTGTCGAACTGGAAGTACCCCTCGGTCCAGTACCAGGAGAAGCGGGAGCGGCCGCGCCGACTTCTTCAGCTACTTCCTGTCGCCTGTGAGCATAACGCTCCCACAATTTGCGATTCTGAACTTTTTGTATCTAAAAAAAATGTACATTTTTTTAATTAAAAAAATTATTGATAAAAGCATTATTATTTTTCTTGATATAGTTAAATGATAGTTATACGTACTCTAACTATATTATATCGAGAAAAGATACCGCCAGAGTGGCCGTTATCCCTGTGTTGCCTAATAGTACTTTGCATTTCTTCTTCAACAGCCAAGAATTCTTTGTCCTCTGCTAATAAATCCACTAATAATGTCCCGGGATTTATGGAAGGTTGCCAAAGAGAGCCCGCTGCTGTGTTTAACAGCTTGTCCATGCCTTTAATTAATTTATGTCTGTAGCCATAGGCTGATACTCCAACTTGCTTCAAATCCTCATGACCCATTTCCGCTAGTATATCTAAAGTAATTTGCTCGCGTTCGAACAGCTCAAGTAAATGTTCCAAACCGAGGCTCTGCAGGAAACCAGCGACAGTCGTGATAGAACCGTTGTGTTCTTTACATAAGTCCTTGGACTCTTTCTCGGAGCATGGTTCGCTTGGCGGCATTGGACTTAGACACGATGTCGGACGAGCCAATGGTACGCATAAAGTCATAGCCGCTCCGGATGGCATGATAACTGTTTCTTGAGTGAGAGGTGGCGGCGGTGTAACGGGAACTAGGCAAAAGCGAAGAAAATATAAATAATAATAATAAGTATATCTTTACCCTATATCTTTTTAGAATTTTTTCTGCCTCTTTTATGTTTAATATATATTTTAATCAAGCTCGAAAAATTTTTAAACAATTTATAATTACAAAGTATTCTTACCGGATACAATACTGGGTGGCCTACTGTTAACAGGATTGCTGCCAGTATTGTTGATCATATTGCCAGATGGTACCGATGGAACGATTTGCTGAGAAGCCATAGCATCTTGTAATAGGCACCTTACATCGTCCGCGCTGGCTAGATCCACCGGAGTCTGTCCCTCCTGATTTTTCAGGAAGGGATCGGCGCCATGCGCAAGCAGAAGGGCGCACAGTTGCGTTCGACCTTTCTGCGCAGCTTCATGAAGCGGTGTAAATCCCCATTTATCAGTTGCGTTCACTACAGTGTTATATTTAATGAGCAAGGCTGCAATGTCCAAGTGACCATAACTCGACGCGTTATGCAAAGGAATAAGGCCGCCTTTATCTTGCGCATTTACATCTGCTCCACGTTCGAGCAAGAATTCAGCTACCTCCAAATTATTGTACCCCGCTGTATAAAAAAGAAACATAATCTATATGTGAAACTATATATAAAAATAGAATCTTTCTATTTTCATCTCCTTACAAGAAAAAATTCGATTCTTATATTAACAAAACAAGGATAACCAAAGGTATAAAGAAGCGAATCAAAAAATTATTAAGAACAGAAAGAAAAGAGAACAGATTATCGATATTTATGTATTTATAAAGAGTGATATAAATTACCGGCCAAATGTAACGGAGTACTATTGCGTCCTTGTGCATCTCGACAATTAATGTTGTCTTGCGTGACTAGTCGCTGAACTCTAGCTAAATTGCCTTTCTTCGCTGCATCCAGAAGAGCGCTATTTCCACGCAGGAGATCCGCTACATCCTGATCACCATCTCTTACCAGATCCAATGGTGTCGCGCCGTCTCTGTTCTTTTTAGTGGCATCTGCTCCATGTCTCAATAGTAATCGAACTATCTCGTACTTGCCTTTGGCAGCGGCTTCATGAAGTGGTGTGAATTTCCATAAATCGGCGACATTTACAGACGCACCGTGTTTTACCAACAATTCCGTGACTTCGTAGTGTCCATAAGAGCAAGCATTGTGAAGAGGAACCAATCCACTATTTCATCATATTATAAAATAAATATAATGTCCAATGTTTTTTTTATTAAATTTTATCGAATTAGTTTTATTAAGAGCAGTTTATTTAAATTATAGATAAAGGTAAAGATTGAATTATATTACAGATCAAAGAAAATTTAAAAAGTATACAGAGAAATATTTGATATAAATATGTAAAGTATAAATCAAATACAAATACCAATAGAAAGATAAAAAACTGATATCGTAAATTGTTCGTTTTATAGAGGCACCCTCTATTTACAAGATATAAAAAACCAAAATGAGATCAAATACTTTACAATAATATTGCAAGTTACTTACCCTTTATCTTTGGCATGCACATCCGCGCCATGTGCTAATAGATACTCCACAACCGGCACTCTATTAAAACCCGCTGCAAAATGCAGTGGAGTTGAGTGCCTTCCGTCCAAATCGCGGCAATTCACTGCGTGTGGATTGGCTTGCAAGATTCTTTCTACCGCTGCAAGATCGCCCGATTTGCTCGCTTCCAAGAGTTGCGCTTCTACATCATCGGTTCCAGTCGGTGGATCTATAAAATTAAACTTAAAAATGAAAATTGTTCTTCCGAGAATAAATTCTGAAATCAGATTAAATATTTTACCTTGCAGTATCTTTAACACATTCTCGGCAGCAATTTGCGCCGCGGTGTATCCTTGAAGAGATACTATCGACGGGTCGACATTGTACGATAAAAGTATTCTGCAAGCCTGTACATTATCCTTTCTAGCACACCTAGTAAGGAAATAATTAATTGACGATTTATGAATTAATGTAATCTAAACTAAAACATTTTTTTTTTTTTTTATAAAGGCGAGATTGAAATCAGTGGTTTTCTAGAACAAAGATACCTGTGCAACGTGGTTTGTCCTAAACCGTCCAGCGCGTTGACCTTCGCATTATGCCGAAGTAATATATCCATGGCATCGTAATGCGAATGATCAGTCGCTACGTGTAGTGGCGTAAGAAAGTCTTTATTTTTCTCATTCATGGCAGCATTTTTTCGAATCAAGGTCTCGATAATTTGCTTTCGCTTTGGATAAGGTGAGGCCACTGCGCAATGCATCGGTGTGTCCCCGGTGTAAGGGTGTTTGAAATTGACGACTTCTTGAGACAGATATTTTTTTAGCTTCGTAAGATCTGCCTGTCTACAGGCATCTAATAGGCAGTGGCCCTTATACTCGTCTGAAAATCATAAATGTTAAATGCCGATTTTAAAATGCGTACAATTGTAATTAAATTTCCAAATATAATAATAATTAATATTTACAAATATAATTAGAAAGTATAATGCGATACATTTGCTTAAAACTCACAAGCTAATCTTTCTTGTAATTCGAGTGTCGGTGCTACGTCGATAGCGCTCTTACTATGGCAGTTTAATTGCGTCGGATCTGCACCTTCGCTCAACAACAAGGAGCAAACCTCTGCTCTGGATTTACTTGCGGCTTCGTGCAACGGAGTGAATGTCCAGAGATCACTGGCATTGACGGCGGCGCCGTGCTTCAAAAGTGCCTCAGTCACTTCAAAATGGCCATATGAACAGGCATTATGAAGTGGTACGAGACCTCTGTAAAAAAATAGATTAGGATTTCAATAGATTCCGATTAGATCTTAATATATCATATGGATGAAGAGCCACAGTGAAAAAGTTGAGTCTGCGTATATACTAACCCTTTATCCTTGGCATGTACATCCGCGCCGTTCTGAAGAAGAATCTGTACAACTCTAGATCTATTATATCCAGCTGCCAAATGCAAAGGTGTAGATCTCCTACCGTCACTAGCGTGACAGTTGACATTAAGAGGATTTAGCAACTGTAACAATCGTTCCTCGTTTCCAGATCTAGCTGCTTCTAAGAGCTCGTCTTTCCTATATTCTCCTGTTAGTACTGATTTAGTGGAGGCATCAGCTACTTCTAACGCAGTCTTTCCTTCTGTATTCCTAATGTTTACATCTGCTCCATGCTGTAGCAGAGTAATACATACGTCTATTTTACCCTGCCAAGTACAAATGAAGATGAAAAAGTTAGACACCATTTCCATCTTCAGCTTTTATTTCGCATGACCAAAAGTCACGTTAATAAGTATATTTTTTTGCTATAAAATAAGCACCTTAATCGCCGCCTCATGTAAAGGCGTGAAATTCCAATTATCTCTCGTATTTGGACTTGCTCCTGCCTCTAAGAGTAATCTCACAACATCGCAATGTCCAAAGGAGCATGCATTATGTAATGGATGTAAACCACCATCGTCACGTGCTTGAATCGATGCACCAGCGGATAGGAGAAATTCTACAACGTCCTTTCTACCATAGCCTAAATTTTAAAAATAAAGATAAAGATTTAATAAATAATCTCTCTCTGTCTGCCTCTCTCTCTCTCTCTCTCTCTCTCTCTTATATATTATATATTTATTAATACATTATAATATATAAATGTATAGAGAAATTTACATTTATAATATAATCTATAAAAAAATAGAAAAAATAATGTTATTTACATAAAATATTACATAAAATATTGTCCGTATTTTAGAAACCATAATATATTAAAATCTATATTTCTTTTTATCATCCCTTCTATTTTCTTATTATAAAGCTTTAGATTATCTGTATGTTTCCACATACAAATTTGATTAAAGAAATTTATACATATATAATGATGTTAAAAATATTGCAACTTACAAGCAGAAAAAAAATTAAAATTAAAGTTAAAAATTTATATTTAAAAAATTAAAAAATTTAAACTTAAATTAAAGTAAGTAAATTTAAACGTTGATTAGCAATGATAAAAAATCGTTGCGTATACTCGCGATTTGACAACAAGTTGACAATTCTGCTCAACAAACTGCGATCAGCTGTACGTGACACACTCGCTCATTAACCTTTCTCAATTATCTATCCACGTGTTTACAAAAACTTTTATATCTCTCTCCGAGAGCTTTATTAATTTAGGGAGGAACTACGCTCGCGATTGAAACGAAACAGAACTCCGTACTCGAGCTCGACTCACCAGCTGCAAAGTGTAGGGGGGTGGACTTGCGTCCGGCAGTGTCGCGGGCGTTGACCGTCTTCGGGTTGACCAACGCCTTCACCTTGGCGAGATCGCCGGTCTTGCAGGCCTCGAAGAGCTCGCGTAACGGATCACCGCCGCCGCCCGATCCCGGCAGCGAATCCACCGCATTCGTCGTCAGCGTCGATCTGCGTCCTGCCATTTCTTCACACCGCCATTTTCACGTCGTCGCACCGTCCGACGACAGTAGGGATCGCGACGCAATTGCGACAGACAGACACATCTCACGTTCAACCCAGCGATGTCCGACTACACGCACGCACGCACGTTACGTTTACGACGAACGGACAGACGTACGGACGAACGGATGGGTTGCTAGGGAAGCAACTGGCGACATTTCGCATTTCCGGACGCACCGTGGACGAAGCACTATTCCAAGATACGTAACGGCGATGAGCGATTTCTCGCGATCATCAGCCGGAATCCGGTGGTAATTGAGGAGCATTGATTTTGACGATTGTAGGAATTAAAGACGTCGATATTACCGACCGTTCTCTCGATAATTCGTAAACGTGTCTGCCTGATCGATTAGCCGTTACGTTTGGTTACGTTGGCTGCACTGCGCGAACTTTGTACGGCGATTTGAAATTTTTGCAATGGCGAGCCCGCCGGTTTATTCGCGCGCGTTAACTGGCACGTCCTCGTGACTTTCTCGCCATTTCCCGGATAATCCTTTTCCCGGAGGAGGTGTTCTTCGACAGCACGTGGTTGGCGTCGCGTTGAAATACGGCTAACGTGCGTATAATCAACGTATCGATTGACATCGCGAACGAAAGGTACGTACAAGGAGACAGGACGATGGATATGTCCGGCGATGAGGACATGTTCGCTATCAGCGACGAGGAAACGTCGTTATCGGCACAAATCGCGCCATCGAATCCTGTGGAAGAACATCTGTTGAAACAACTCGCCGATGTCCAGAATAGGATAGATGCCACGACGAACGAGATCGAGGAGGTGAAAACTGCCACTTCGCGAATTTTGAACGCTCTGCAATGGCGCGCGCTTCACGGAGAAGATACAAATTCGGATTGTGATTGTGATGTAAGCAGTTTTTTCTTTACGATGCATGATTAATACGATGCTTGACTTGCAATCTGCGTCTGAACAGTCTTAAAGCAATTCCTTCTTTGTTCTTATACACTTCCTTTCTTTTAATAAGAAATTACAATCTTATGTATCGTTAAAAAAATTTTTAGATTTTTTTTTCATGAAACTTTGCACACAAATAATCGAGGATTAATTTTCCTGCATTTAATATATTTATACATTTAATAATTAACTGTCTCATTAAAACTTTTGGTGTATTTAATGGTACAGTTGTATACCGTCGAAGGACAACCTGTCTTGAAGAAAAAAGGACAGCGTAACACCAGTAATGCAGAAATAATTGTGGAAATAATCTCGCAATGGCAGTGCGTTCTTCAGGATAAGTGGATTATTGGAGTAGAGCTGCAAAATGTATCCTGTTGGTGAGCTATTTGACAATTATCGTATCTGATATAATTTCTATTTTCTGCAATGAAAATGAAACAAAAAGAGAAACGTATCGAAATAGAAAATGTATAAATTTATAAATGTATAAATACACATTTGCAAAGATATAGAAGATAGATAAAGTAAAAAATTATGTAAACACATAGAATATATATCGTACAAATCTTCTTTATTCAACAATGTGTTTTACTTTATAGAAATTTGTAATGCAAGTTGAGATATTTGTATTATCCAAATTTGATAATTGAATTTTGTAATCATATATGTAAATATTTCATTTGAAACTCAAGTATATTCAATTATTTTGATCAATTTTTACTGTAGCAAAACGTATCATCATGCAAATATGCTGTTTTTTTTTTATTAATTTAATTTTTTCTTTGCTTGGAAATATACATTTTATAATTTTTTCGGATAATTTAATTCTACAAAATGTCTGCATCTGTTAAAGCGATGTGTACAATGTGATAAATTAATTATTTCAACATTTTGCATCATGTTTCCTTGAGGCAGTACTATTACTATTGATACGGTGATATTATATATCGTAATCGTGTGTATACAAATTATTAATTATACAATTATTGTGCAGTTGTTAGGAACAACTCTGGCACAGTTAGATATTTTTATTGCATTATGCAAAATTGAAACCATCACAAATTTTTTTCAATTGTGTCGCATTCTAAAACATTTTAAATCTATATAAACTCTTCTCTTAGATCAATTTTATTGTATTTTTATATTTAAAGGCTTTAGTAATTTTTATTATTTTTTATATTATTATTAAAACACAAGATAATTGAGAAATATGCAAATTTTTAGTGATTAGATAGCAATAAAGCTCTTAGAGCTGACACTGTAAATTTGTAAAAATTTAGCTCGCTTAATAATTTAACTATACAAGTAATGAACTGTACTTTATTCATATTTGCAAGACATTATTGTTTATCATAAGTCTCCATTGTGTTTTATTCTTTAAAACAGTTGGTACGACAATTCGATAAACTTTAACATATGCACACTATCAAAATATTTAATACGACAATGCAGTTTACATGTAAGTTATAAAATCAGAACATGTATAATTAGTATTTCAATTTTTTTAATTCTATGTAAGAAATGCATCGACGGCATGATTGTTACTATATACATATCATATCTTCCTTTCCTTCCAAATTCATTTAAGTGCTACCTACAGTTTCGTTGTATGTATGCGTCATTCAGATCAGAGATTTTACGATAGGTTCGCGCACAAGCGCGGCCGAAGTATCAAATTACTTGCATGTCAGTGTGGTTATTTCATCCCTTCCAAACGCTAGATACTCTTCGGGTGAATAGTCGAACAACACAAAGTCATACCTATATGAGAAACATGAAATAAGTAGAGTATAATTTTTTTTTTTTTTTTTTTTCCCACATATGTAGTGTCATATGTAGAATCATTCATACATTTTTCGCATCTTTTGTCAGGCGAAAAATAACGAATGTAATTTCTGTAAACATACCTGAACATCTCGTAGAGTTCATTGATTTGCGTCTTAGATAATTGCGTGAAATAATTTTTTATAACATCTTTCGTTTGGACGCCCCTAGTTGGATTTTTCCACTCGGGTTTGATGATGTGTCCCACATGAGCTTGCTTTATAAGATAGTCTTGATCATCCTTTAAAAAGAAAGCATAATGTTGAAAGCAATTTTCGAACGATTCGCAAAAGACGATTTAACGAAATATATATTTTATTTCGCTTAATATATCCTATTTCTAAACTGAAAGTTTTCTTAAAATATAGATAAGTAAAAATTGCTTATCTCTCTATTGTCGTATGTTCTCATTGTCGATGATTGAATTCACTTACATGTAGAGTCTCAAATTTAGCTATTATATCGAATCGAACTTGGCAGGGTGTGCAGAAATTTACAACTGGCGTCCAATGCATGTCGAGATCGTTTCCCGCTCTCCGCTGACATAACAGCCATCGTACGAATTCTTCGAAGAGTGGATATCTCGGTCCTTGCCTCGTATTCGTTTTCGGGTCCTGTATTTTGTATAGAAAGTAAGTTTGTAATTCTTTGCTGGGCATGAATATAAATTTCATCAAGTTTAAATTGTCTATATATATTCGTAATGAGGCACAAAAAGTTGATTCTCTCAAAATTCTTTAAAGAATCTATTTCTAAGTATTTTTTGATCTGGGCCACACGTTTTGTATTCTATCTTTCTTTATAGTTTCTTTGCAAATCATTTATATTTAGGATTCTGAAGTGACGTCGCTCTTAAAAATTGTCAAATGATATTACCCTTGCTCTGTAGTGCCAAACTATGTGTGCACCGAGGTTGCTATGAAACGTGTGTGGCAGACTGTGCTCCAATTTGTCCCGGTAAGCGCTTAGCAATCTTTCGAACGGATGTCGCACTATCAGAAAACTGATGCTATCGTTTAAATATTTAGCTAGCTCTTCTGCGGTGGGTCTAGGATATCTCTGTCTGGCCAACGAAACTGGCACTGCTTTGGAGGCCTTCAGGAATTGCGGACTATATCTGCAATATTAATGCAATAATGATTACTCGCGAGATCAATCGTTATCAACTCCGTCGTTCAGAGACAGTCGTTCAATATATCCATCGCCACTTTAATAAATTAGCAATAAGATAAATTAACGATATAAAGAATTTAATACAAATTTGGAGTGGACTTGTAATCGTTAAAAATTTATAATATATATTATTTTATAATTACACCTTTTGCAATTTTCTACAACGATAAATTATATACGCGCGATACATAAGACTTTATTTTTATTCTTTTCGTCTACGGAAAACTTTAATATGTACATATATGTAGTAGCGACTTACCCCGCAAGTAAGTTAAAGTTATACATCCACGATGTGGACGCCGCTTTGAAAATGTTGCACCATATAAGATGGTACTCTTTATTTACAAGAAATTCCCAGGCGTTTGGCCTGTGAAGCGAATCGTTTCCAGGACGATCGAGTCCTTCCTCGGCGCATCTTTCCGCCAGAAATTTCCGTCTGGCTGTTAAACGTTGCTCGGTTTCCGCCGCGGTGATCTGTTCCAACATTTTCTCTTCCGGTGTTAGATTCGCGTCCTGTTAAAACGAATAAAATAATAAATCGATTTACAGGAGGAAATTAATGGTAAGATGTTTTTTTTTTTTTTTTTTTTTTTTTTTTTTTTTTTTTTGCGATATAAATTGTAGGCGCGACACGCTATATTTCAATAATATTATTTCAGCGAATTTTACTGTTCGTTTAACGATACACTTATCTCTTGTATGAGCCGTTAATTGACACATTTTAAAAATTACGGAGCATCGGGTATAGTGTTATCATTGTCTAGTTGTCATCAACTTGACCTAAATTCGTAGTTAGCAAGGGGTTAGATATATCAGAAATTATTTCAATGAGAACTATGAAACGAGCCAGCGCTATATACACTAAATTATGAATTGGACGCTGACGTAAGAGTTACGATGTTTGTACATGACGTAAGATATGAAACGTTTCGAAGATCATTTGCTCAATTATGTAGCGCGATTTTTATATCTTTACTAAATGACGGAATCGAGAGATACAGGTATGAACAGTCTGTATGACAATATAATTATCATTACTTTGTCGATCTATAATATATTTATGATCGATAGGATTGTTTGCGCTCAAGATTGAAATCATTATGTTATTTACATTACGGAGAGACAGATAAAAAAAAAATTTTTTTACCACGGTAATGGGAGTATAAGAAATAAAACAGATGTAATCACTTCTCGTAGTCGATATCGAGCGATAGTAGCGTTTATAATGTAGATAATTACGAGATAATGAGAGCGCAAGTAATTACGGGATAATGAGCGATATTTATAGCGATATGAATTAGTATAATTGCGTGCACAAGGATAGAGAGTTTGGCTTATATCACGCGTCAATAGAGAATCTACATAACGAACGGTAAATCTTTCTGCCACCAAGACTGTAACACGTACATATATTAACCTTCTTCGTGACACGCAAGGTTAATTCAATTTCCTAATTTTTGCAATTAATGTAAATACGTGTCCGTACCTTACCGAGTACCCGCTGCATTGCGCAATTGACGAGTCTACGGCATGCACATTTGCATTTACATTAAAAAAGTCACGCCATTTATATAAATATATTTAACGCATCCTTCACGCATATGTGTTACCTTCAATCGAATAATCGCACCTTTTGTCTTGGATTTAATTTTGAACAAGAAAATAATCTATTATCACTATTATGATATTTTTATTTTCATAATCAATTTATGAGTTGTTCTTTTTAAATACTATTATCGCGTATATATTTCGGGCATTTAAATGAGAGATATAATTACAAGCAGCAATAAGTCGCACTGCATGCAGTTGAGACTGCGAGAGGCAATTTTGTATACTATCTTGGGACACACCTTGTCGCATAAATCTACGTCGCAAATAAGATGGCACGTTTCTACGATCTCATGAATCATCCGCAATTTTCGAGAAATCGGATCCCAAGATGTAGGAAAACGTATACATTCTTTAAAATATGTCATTTTTATTGCAACGTCAGAGCTTTATCTCGCGATGCGCTCATTTATATTAAAACTTCAACAGAAAGTACAGTTTCTATTGTAAGTGCAGCAGTTATGTTATATAGTAACATTTCGATAATTATAAAATATTGATCTTTAATTAATTCTCGGGACTGCGAGTGTTAAAATTCATAATAGTAACTTATTATGAAGTCTCAAAGCGTATCAATATTTTTCTCCTTATTTTGCTGAATCATAATTTGTTCGGGATGATGTAATGCGAGAAAACCGCATGGATGCGCGTAGCGCAGCGAGCTGGTAAGACCTAATACCGGCTTTCGCGCTTATTGATTTCGATGTAGAACGCGCCTTGTGCAGCGACAAATGTGGGCCACGAAGGGTGGTGGCGCATCGCGCACGTTTATGCAGTGGCGCATCGTCGCGCATGCACGTGTCATCGGCAAGACAAGGCTTCAGAATCTGTACACATATCCGCAATTTTTTTATATCCGTATCTCTGCATTTATTTATGTTAAGCGTGTCCTGTTGTATCCGCCACATCGGCGACAAGATTCATGATTCCGATAAGACAACTTTAAAGTGCAAGTAGATGTTCGCCTGTTGCGACTAAAGTACCGGTTCAGATTGCTTTGATGAAGAAATAAAAGTTTTACGACTCGCGGATATATCTGTCTTGCGTAGGACATATTTTCCTTGTTTTAATACTAATATTCATGATAGTCACAAGTATTTATCATTGATAATTAATTTTACTTACATCGTTTTACGGATAATTAAAATATCTCTTTTATTTTGTTCGAGATAGAACTCTCTATTTTTGCTCGTTAATTAACTGCTACATTTAACTTAAATGTTAATTATTATAATTTTATACTGATTCTACACATTCAAGTTTTCTTATTTCCAAATACGGAACGCGCGTTACTTTCTACTGCTTGCATTTATTTTATAGTCTTTCATTATTCCGCAATTAGCTTTGTTTATGAATATACGTCGTTTTTACATAGAATGAAGTTTTTACCCGTTGCAATACAAGTTTTCAACTACGTCTCGCGATTATGTGATTATCTTGTAATTAACTTTTTTTTAGCGGAAACTTTTCTCATCTCACGCGCATCTTTGACTTTATAGTGCAGTTCTAGTGTCACGTATGATGATCATTATTTATCGTACGAATACTTCGACATATAAAAAAACCTTTTTGCTATTACGTTATCTGAATCAGATGATCTCATAATTCTCTACTGAAATATGCTTTCTTTCTTGACTCTATTGTATAGAGTAAAGCCTTTTTTTTTTTTCTACGATGAGGCATTTGACATTACGTATCGTTACCAGAAAAATGTTCGCTGAATAAGTTTTCGCGCATTATTTCGTAAAAATATTGAAACGGTAAAAAATTATTAATATAATTTCTAGACTACACAATCGTATACATAAAATCTGATTGTCAGAAACTGTTTATATTTTAGTAACGTATTTCTTTTAAGAGATTAATCTATTTCTTTGATATCGTGAATGTCTTATCGTGATAACATATTCGTTCGCGATGACACTCCGTAAAATGATTGCTACATACGATTAGAGGGTAACTTTAACTATCTTTTTGGACACTTAAATGGGCCATATTAGGCGGGCAATGATCCACGTACCGCATTGCGCCTGGAAGCGTGCCAATCTATCGTCGTCGTATTTTACGTAAGGCAAACGTTTTCGGTCTCCTAGGAATTGGTAGGAAACAGAATTCTGCGTTTTCTCGGAACAGATTTTTTTAATGCGAGTTTTCGTTTATATACTTGCTTTCCTGATCTAATATTTATAAAAATTTCCGATAGAGATAAAAGTTTAAAGAATTATTTCAAAATAAAATGTAACAGATAATTCGGCGAAATTAGAATTAAGATCGTGTATGAAAATTTTGTAACTTAAATATTTGTCATTTTAAGATTTTAAGTGACTTTCGAGATGTTTGATTCTCTATTAAATATCAAAATATCTCTCGGAAAACGTCTGTACTTATATGGGACTAAACAGAACGTTACGCTAATGATAAACAATCCGCAATGATAATAAATATTTATTTTTTTTTTCAAAACTTTTATAAATTGTATACATACTTAATTTATCCAAAATAACGGGCAAGTTTTTATTAAAAATACACCAAATATTTCGTACTGAGGCCCGCGTGAGTGATAACATTTTTATAAGGGACGACTCACCTCCAGTGAATTCCCGTGCTGCAGGGTGTTGGTGCTATCCTGGCAAGACAATGCCAGAAGGATAAGCGCCAGGATACCAACGGCAAAGATAGCACGTCGAACTTCTGCCAAGACGCGACGACGTGGGGTCATCTTCTCCCGGAAAACGTGCTTCCGTCTGTACTCATATCGGACTGAAACACGTTTAGAGCGTTACCGTACGACGTTACCGTAACTTGCCCCGATGAATCACCAATTCGCGAGGCTTCTTCTCGCGGATAGATCCCCTCTTAGCTATTACGTGGAGCGTTAATTGTATTAATCTGTCGATCGTTGGCGACACCGTTACTTCTTGAATCTCGTTGCTAGCGGGGATGTTCGAAAGGTGGGAGTTAATTGAACCATTGTGAGAATGCAGACGTGAATATATTAGGATATTGCGGCTATATATATAGAAATTAAGCATATATAATCCGATCGTGAATTATTTAATGTTTAACACCTTGTAATGGGCGCGTAGTACCCGCGTAATAGGCGCATATTTATGATAGATCGTTTAATCGCTCGAGCAACCGCTTTAAATTTGATAATATAAATAATCTTTATTTTATGGCGAGGGTGAGATATAGAACCGATAGAGTTAATGGCGCATGCGGTCTGCATTACTGATACCGTATACGCGTGTTCCGCTTTGTTGAGGAAGCGAATTCTGATACCAGATAATGAGAATATATACTGTTACATCTTCCCCTTCCACGTGACTTCTTGATATTCGTAGATGAATACGATATAATTGGTTCGTCATATCGACAAAACAATTAATTATTTTTATCTCTCAGATTTTTCTCATATTAAATTTATTCGTATTTTATCCGAACGCGCACGTGGGGAAACATTAAAGACATCTGTCAGTAAGTGAACATTCGTTTTATGCATAATATCAAAATCGTATTTATCTTAATTAAACACATATTTTATAATAATTGTATTTATAATGATCAATGAGAGAGGAGAGAGAAAGATTGAGTTATTTTTCTAAAAGAGAGAGAGAGAAAGAGATATCGAGTCATTTTTCTAAAATAAACAAGTATTTTGCATTTGTTTATTCTATCGTATTATATCGAGTAATTTGCATGTGAAAATACCGCGTTGAAATATCTATAGTGTTCAAGAATATTCAAGTAAAGCCAGATGATATAATAATTAGATTGATGAATAGGATAAGTGTGTCCAGTTCGAGGAATGCTACAGACGCGTGTGAAATATAGATATCAGATCGATGGGATGGTTAATTAGTTTCGTATTTGTCGGTATGCGTCTGTCCGTATGTCGAGATTGCAAATATGTATTAGCTCGCCAAGCAGTCGAGTAGTCGCGGAAATGTGACCGCATACGCGATAAGCATTCCCGAGTTGCAGAAATTCGCACGGTCAGTATATCAATGATTACGTCGATACGAATGATCTTCTTTTATAAATGACTTTTTCCAAGGTAGCGTAATTATACGTTTAATCGCGTATGGAATGGCAGCCCAGTCGAGAGACTCGTTATTGTATTCTGTTCATCGAGTGTTTCATTGTTTGTTATCAGACAACAAAACAACGATCATATTAAATACGATCGATAGAGAGATAGATTAGGTGCGATCGAATTATTAATTGTAGATGTCACGTAACGGTCTATAAAAATATCGTGCTTATAAAAAAAATTGATGTCTCAAATTGATATTCGTTACGATAAAAAAATTAAGAATAACATTCTTAGTAAAAATAGAAAATATATTAAAAATCTTGTATCTTGAATATATAATAATAAAAAAGGCATAAAAGAACTGCTATTTTGACAGCGGTAAACTATTGTATATATCTAGTGTATCTAATTGTGCATCATTTTATTTTATTAACGCGGAACATTTTCAACTTAATTTGATATTGTTGTAATTCCTATATTTATACATAATTTGTTATATATATATATATATATATATATATATATATCGAAATTATAAAATACATTTTTAACAAAAATATTTTACAAAATAGAGAAAGAGAAGCATTAAATTTCTTAAAATGAATACACCATTATAATATTTCATTTCACAATTTGTTTATCGCTCACAGTTTGTGAAATAAAATCTTTTGTTGGTATAATAGTCGAGACGTGTATTATTAATTCAAGCAAAATGAAAAATAAATTTCGTTTTTTCGAAACAGATTTAGTAGTAATACGATTGTTCAAATCATGTGTATAAAAACAGCCATAGGAAAAATTACACACACACATCCATAAAAGGAATTTAGTAGGATGCATGTGAATTTTATTGTGAAAAAAAAAAAAAAGTATTCACGATCAGCAAATTCAGGTTTCACAAAATAAACGTGTTCGTTAGCGGTATATAGTGCAATATCTATATATCAGCATTATAGAGAGAGAGAGAGAGAGAGAGAGAGATACAATAGTAGACAAATTATTAACGCGTTAGTTTTTACTGACAATTCCGATAAAATTTATATCGCGCGCGATTTTGATACGCAGTCACAAAAATAATATATATACGAATAATTGAGCGCGCGTAATTTTATACTTGATTAATACGGAACATTTTCAATTCCACATGGTATTGTGTAATTCGTATCCATACTTATCCATAATTTGTTTCATTATTAAGCAAGTTTCATCAAAATTGTAACACTATAATACGTTGCAATATCATAATTACCGGTACCGGCCAATCAGTCTTTGAAGCAAAAATGACTTCTTTCCGTTTTATATCATTCCAATATAATCTATTGTGCCGCGTTCATCCGTTGTCGCATAACCTTTTATATAACTCGATCCTTCACTATAGATTCGATACAATCAATGAAATATATGTATATTTATTCTGTTTTACTTTTATCGTAAATTTATTTTCAAGATTAACTATATAATTTAATGATAAATATATATATATATATATATATATATATATATATATATTGTATATTCTTTTTCCGGAATAATTGTGTGATATGTACGCGACAATAATAATACATGTACAAGATAGAACAAAATTACATAAGACCGTCATCAGGAAGAACGATAACTCTGTTGCGCAACATTAATATGGATGAATGAAGCACTGTGCGAAACAAGATTCATCTTATTCGCACAAATGAGACATCTCTATGCGACGCAGTGCGATCGGTACCGGCATCAGGATACCGGTTAGATTACATAAGCCTGGACGATTCTATGTGCATGCGACTTATATTTTCCGTGAGATTCAGGACAGGAGAAACGCTCCGTTCCCACAGCGAAGAGAACGTCTTTGATGTCAACGCGAATGGAACCATCGATTTATAATTCATAATTACATCTTGTATAGGATAAAGTATTTATTATTGGAGTACGTGACAACGAGAGATGTTAGTTCAAGCATTAATCTTCTCCTTCTCTCTCTCTAATATCTTCCAATTAAAATTCGTTAATAAAATATGATGAAAATAATCGAGAGATGTGATGGAAAAAATTGTTAATTAATATTTTTAAAGAAAATTCTAAAGAAAAGACTTTATCGAGACGATTAGATTAAAAGATTTAATAAATTTGTTAAAGTTATATAGTTCGTTGTTGAAATAAGTAAGATATTTGTAAATGATTATACAGAAGTAGCGGTTTTTGTTTTTTTTTTTTTCCTTGTCAAAAAGAAGAGATATATACTTAATGTTAAAATATTATATTTTGATTTTTTCGCAGAAGAAACTATTCGTAATCAGATCGAGATAATGTTTGCGAAATAGATAGGTCAGTGGGTTAACGAAATATTGCTAATCAACTTGCGTCAATCACAAATATTATGACTTGGATATTATCGTTGGATAATAAGACACACAGAGATGATGTCATTATTATAGGCATTTTATAGAAACTTGTATCAAGTATTACTTTTCTATTACATTATCTGATTTTTGAATTAGTAAACGTCGGCAAATAAATTGCGTGCAAGAAATATCAAATGGTAAATAAGATTTCACCTATAAGACAAAACCTATAAGGTTTTTCTTGTAAATATTAGTGAGAATTTTTAACTTGCAGTCAGTTAATCTGTCAGAGCTATTCGATTTATATATATATATATATATATTTTTTTTTTAGAAGTAGAGAGAAACTTTAACTATTTCAACTTAATCATCAACTTCTGAGATCCAGTTTCACTAACATTGATAGTTTGCCTAGTTCAACTGATTCTTTGATTCTAGTATAGCATTAACTAAAAATAGAGACAGGAAAAAGCAACGTATATATAGTCAATCACGTTAATGATACAGGTTTCTAGACAGATCAAGTTAATCTGGAGTTCTTGTTATAACGTACATCTTGAATATGTCAAAATTTCATATTTTGACAATTATGTGTCATGACAATTTACATTTTGGACTAACATTATCACTGTATCTTAAATATATCCGGATTTTATCATATCGAACGTTTTCATTTCTCATAACGCTATCGCGAAAAATAGAATCTCCCAGATAACCGCCGTCAAGTCTGTGAGTGCTGTTTGCATTCGTATGCGGTTGTGCGACGAGTGCACGGGTTCACGGGGTCAGCGGGTGGGCTTCTTAATCCCGGGATTTCTATACAGCCGCGCAGGAGAGATCCGTCACCCCAGGTCGATCTTCTCTCTCTCTCTCTCTCTCTCTCTCTCTTTTTCACGTCGTACCTTCTCCGGGCATATATCCGGCGGCGGGATCACTGACGCATTTGTCGTCGCGCGTGATCGTCGTCGTCGTCGTCGTCGTCGTCGGCGGCGAGCGTCGTTTCTCCCCCGGGTCGTGGGACGCTTCGTGCGCGAGGGACGCCGCGTGCGAGGGACGTCGGACGTGGTCCTCGCACCGCAGGAGGTATGACAGTCGAACGCGTGGTGTGTGCGTGCCACGTGATGATGCGTGCGCGTGTCGCACCAGGAAAAGTACGCGATGCCGTTCCGATCACGGCGGCATCGTGCAGATTACTGACAAGACCGACCGGCCCCGGTTTCATGGGCGCCTCGACGCTCGCGTCCGACACTTACCACCCGACCCATCTTACCAGGGCCGGTTTCTTCGGGTGCTCGACGATAGATGCGATATGAAGTTTCTGTTCGATACATGCAAAGTATTTAGTTTAATTCTTTTCGGCTATTCTTTTAAAAGTTTGAGGAAATTAATCTAGATTCAATTTATTCTATTCGAGAAAGATTAAGATAAAGATTAAATTTGAAGATTTAACTCTTGTCAAATTAAAAATTATTTTTTAAATTGTCGAATGAAAGCGTACATATATATATTAATAAAGGAAAATAAGCTATTGCATTTTTCAATAAGTTATATTACATGCTGACATATATACTTACATTTTTCAGCTTCTTATGTATAAATAAAAATAAAAATTGCATAATGCATAAAATTAGTAAAATTAAAAATAAATGTAAAATTGAGATTTGTTTGACAGTTAATATGATAAGTATGAAAGTGGCAAATTTTAATCTTGTGTCGAGGTATGTAAATGCGTGTAACCGGACCTGCGGTTTGCCTGCTTCCGTCAATTGGTCGGTTTTTTCGCGGGTCGATTTGCCGGACGTTTCTCGCGCAAACGCATCGCGAACCGCCGCAAGCGAGCGAGCGAGCGAGCGAGCGGCTTCTCTCGGTCGGAGGCCGATCAATTGAAATTGAAACTTAATTACTAGCAGAAACGGTAATTCTTGATTCGTTGTGGATCGATCGCAAATTGTGGATTCGAAAATTTTAATGTAATATTGCCACTTATGTTTCGAGCACGAAATATTGGCCTAATTTTATATTTAACGTTTCTTCATATCTTTTTCGCGTAAATAGTTTAAGACGTTTAATTATGCAATTGGGGAAAAATAACGTAAACTGTACTTTTATGTCATAAATTTCCTTCATATCACCCGATTTGAATAGAAACATCAAAATAAAATACGTATTTTCAATTTTTCATTTACTTTGATCTGAATATGTTTTTACAAAAAAGAAATATACATGATACTATAAAGAGAGGAAGAAAGAGAGAAGAATACATAGAAGAATGCATTTGTATTTTATAAAAAAGTGAAGATAAAGGGGAAAAAAAGTTTATAGATTGTATCAGCATTATATAAAGAGCAACTCGCATTATGAAATTATTCCATTAATGTCGATATCGCGTTATTATATTTCTGCAGGAATATCACGATTAGTATCTTTGTTCATGGATCGATCTACATAAATAATGTCAGTGCAAGCATTACATTCAAGGTCAATTCGTGTCAATCCGTTAACTTCGCGGCTGCTTTATCTGTGTATGACTTAATTTTTTTTTGTTTATACATGAAAAAGCACGTTTAATAATTTTTTTTTCCCCCCCATATATAATAACGGTAGTTAGGTTATTATAACGATGCAATCGAATAGGAAAAAATAAATTGAAAAAACAAATGTTTATAAAAAATGGAATAATAAAGAAAATGACCAACGAATAAGAAAGATCAGAAAGAATTTTATCCTGATTTTAATATGAAAGGGATTTAAACTTTATTAATTCATTATACTTCTAATTGAATAGTTAAGTTCTCGTTAATTTATGCGTTAAAAATGATGTATCTTATTATTTTGAATAATGGAATAGAAGCAAAGCTGTGAGTACGCGGTTTAGATCAATTGATAAAAAATTTTGCGCACGAACATATAAATTAAACGAGCAAAAAATTCAGATAAAGTTTAAATTATATGAATGACGAAATTTGGAACAATCTCTTTTTTTTCTTTATGTGTGGTATATGACCAATGGTGATCTTTCTTTGGTTGTCTTCGAGATCTCAATTGGTCCGAGTAATAAATCTGTCAGTTTAAATAAAGTATGACGTGTGATTCTGTAATTTCTTTTGCAAATATTATCTCGGCATTATTAACGTACGTTACTATTCAAATACGATAAATTAAAATGCGAACTGCATCTATTACTTCGCGTTGATCTGCATTTATACTATAGATTTACATTATATATATATATATTATATCATCAAGGATATTTCCATAAATCACCGAATACAATTAAGTACACTTCAAGTCATGTGTATCACTGAATCATGCAAATGTCTGTTATATCATCGATGAGTTTCAGTTAAGAGATTTTTTTATCTGCTTTCTTCCACTTTTTAAAAAAGCTTGTGCGTTTATACGAGAGATTTTCTTAAGAGAGATCTCTTTCTTTAAGAGAGATGTAACTAATGACGCAACTTTCCTATCTCCTATGTCATTATTGACTCTTGCTGTAAAAAGCGCATGACATCTTCCCAAAAACGTTTTTTTCAAGCACATCATGATAAGATCATGTCTCGATGCAAAGATAGCATATTATAATTACATAATTATATATAAAAACAATGTCGAAATATTAAATACCTAAAATAATGTATCTTATTACGATCATCTTTTACGCTCTACATATTTCACATTTTTTATTGAGATGATATTTGAAATGCAAATAATTATTACGATTAAATTTCCAATAGAATGAACGTCACATAATCATTATTTCGTAACAGCGAGAAGAGAAATATTTTACTAAAATATATTATATACCAACTAATCGAACTGTCGTCGAAAAAGAAAAACTCACTTTTAAGCGATGACCAATAGCGCAGATTGTATATACGTAAGTTTTCTTTGTAGCACGTTGCTCAACCTCAGATATTATCCATACGTACGGGACAAGACGGAGATTTACGGTGAATCGATATTCTGGAAACGCTTCTTTCATTGGGAAAGGATCAACTCGATTCACCCTGGCGCCGTTCATATCGTGGCGACGATAGTGCTCGATCTACCGACGTTCGATAGAGAATCCGTTAGCGAATGTTGGGCCACGATCTCGTACGAGATTGGCGAGACGCAGTTTCAGATTCCAGTACCACCCGTTCAGCTCACCATCGACGAAGTAATCGATTGCTCGTGCATGAATATTTTAAACAAAAACGAGCGTAGTGCGATACTAGCGTTGAAAAGTACGTCTAGCACGGAGAAAATCGTTAACGTTCGTTTCTCGAAGGATAATCAAGAGGATAAAGATGATTCGTGTGATTCGTGCGATTCGTATGAGCCGAGGAAAAAACAACTCTTTCACTTCTTAACCGCGAAGACTTTCGTCAAAATTTCCGACGATGTTTATTTGATGAAGGAACATAGCCCTTTGATGTATTGTTTGATCGAGTTAGAATGGTTGAGCAACGTTGACGAAGTAAATGTCAGAATCTTTGCCAGGTAAATAGAACGCCGTTCGAATCGTGCTTTGATGGACGTACTTGCGATTTGCGAGTAAAACGTGCGGTAATGGAAGATTGATATTATATTATCGACGATTACAGATCCATCAACCAGCTCAACATAATATTGCACTTTCTGCGGGCTGTATTTCCGAACATGACTGTTATGGAAGAGGTCGATGATTGCATTGAGGCAGCGATGGCGCTAATACGCGAATTAGAGATGATTCGCGACAAGAAGAGCGCTCTTGAGATACAAGAAGCGAAAGTAATAACAGACTTACTTATCCCTTGAGTGCATTATTTTCTAACCGAGAATAATACACATTTACCGCTACTTATAAGATTCTTTTTCGATATATGTATAATATATCATTAAGTATCGATATGCGATATAAATGCGTTAACATAATGTAATGTCACGTGTAAAAATACGTCTATCCAGTTGGTCCCCCAACTGCAATGAAAATTGAGCGCATAATTATATGATCTTTTTGTTCAATTTTTATTAAAATTTTTAGATAAAGAAAAAGAATAATATTTTTAATAAATTTAATTTTTCCTATTAAATCTAATTATGTTTTTATTTACCGCTTTTAATATCAATATAGAGTTATATAATTATATAATCATTTATTATAATTAATGATAATTAGATATTTTGAATTAAAAAATTTAAATTTTATTTAATAACAGTAATATGACTTTTAGCAAACTAACGAATGAAAATAAAAATTGTTAGACATCAATTTTTGAAATAATTTATTTTGTTAAACTATATAAAGCACATATTTATGACATATATATATATATATATATATATATATATATATACTGTAGAGTAGTGAGTAGTGAGTGATTGGAGTGACAGAGTGAGTGAGCGGATCAGTGAGTGAGTCAATATGGGTCAGTAGAGACCTTTGCTGAGCACTTTCGATAAAAAATATCATTGCTACATCCACTGTGCATTAACGATTCGTCAATGATTACATACGATATAGTTTCCTTTTCGATACATATGTATACATTCGCTTTATTACAAGTATCACTTTATAGTATGTGTCTGTTATAGGACGTCTCGTCCTATGTATATCCTATGTTATGTATATCCTATGTATGTCCTATGTTAAGATTCCTGTATTGTAAAATCGATAACGCCCTCGCTAATGATTAAGATTGAATATAAAGAGACACAATAGGAACGGCGAAACATGAGAGTTCTATTAAAGTATCGGCTATCGCTCTTTGCAATTCGTAGGTAATAATAAAATATCGGAGAGAGTGCGCGTTCATCCGTGTGGATTCAAGTTTGTCTTCTTTTTAATGTCGGCAACTCGATGTGATATTTTAGCGGAGTAATTGACGCCAATTCCATTGATCAATTCGACGTAACAGTTAATGCATATATATGTATTGATTATTTTGAGAGACTAGGACCTTTTATGGCTTCAATTAGTCTCGATTGGTGGCCGTTGGTTGAATCGCTATTTACAAATACGCTGTTGTTCCATCTTTTTTAAGGGAGAGATTTTGATAAAATTTTTTTCATCATTATTAATTATACCTTTGGATCTTTTTTAATCCCCATCAACAGGACCGGCTTGTTCGCACATGGGAGATGTCTCTCAATTCTCCTTCGAGAAGAGAGGTGAGTACTATTTCGCTACATCATATAGTCTAGGATCATTTCTCGTGAGACTTGTTAACTGAGAGTTAATTCATCTTGTTTGAGTATCTGGTGTCGAAAACTTTCTCGTTTGCGAACTTGCCGGCTTCTACGTCTGAAACTTATTGCAACGCGCCACATTACTCGCTCTTTTTTTTTTGCACTCTCTTTCCCTTCTTCTCAATTTTTCTTTCGTATTGTCCGCTTGGTTTATGTATATTACATTGAGCTTTGGCTGTACACGCGGATATATAGCCATACGTATATTTCAATGTACATAGGTATTCAATTCCAATTTGTTTTTGATTCTCGATGAACGATAATGTGTGGCAATTTATTCAATTGCTGTTATCGTGACCTGATTTTAATGGATAGGTTTTAAAACGGAAATACTTTTCCGACGCGAATCGCAACAACTAATTAAATTGGAAAAGATATCAACGCATTTGTTTGTTACTTTTTAAAAAATGATGTAAAAAGCTAATAATTTTTATATATTGTATATTTCGAAATTCAATCTCTTCATATATTTGACATTAATTTTAATGTATCTTATTTTTTATATTTGAAAAAAAATATTGTTAGGTAAGTGTTAAATAAACGAATACATGATTATTAGCGAGTGAAAATACAGAAATCTGAATCCGAATCCGAAAGAAGACAAACTCGAGTGCATTAATGAAACACTTTTCAATACGTAGAAAGATTGAGAATGTGTTACGTACTATCAGTCCGCTGAGGAGAATCCTTTCATTTTCTTGAACACAGTTATACAATTAAATATAAAATATTAATAATCCTCAATTTTTTGATCAAAGAATTACTATTACAATTAAATTTGGATTGAAACGATTTTACAAGAAAATTTTTGGTATAATTAATAATCTTTGGGAATCGATATTTCTTATTTTATTTGAAAAATTTATTTGTTAAACCTGAAGAAGAGGGAAATATGCGCGGAGATAAATTTTTGAATTAAATATTTCACGTGAAATATTTGTTGTATTTCTTTCATCAAATTTTTAAAGAAGGTACGCACAGATACCTCTTTTTGTATTCGAAAAATTACTTTTGTAATTCACATATAGATATATAATTATATATAATTTTTGCATTTAAGATTAACTACACGAGTAGACAAATATTTTTAATTTCTTGTTTTATAATACGAGTCGAAAGTTTATTCAGGTTTCAAAATGTATTTTTTTAATTGAATCAAATTTATGTAAGAAATCATCTTGTATATCATTTATCTCGCGCATTTTCCTATACCACAGTTTAGATAAAGCTTCTCTTTTTTTTTTTTTTTTTTTTTTATACTATTATCTGATTTATTGTTTGTAGAAAAGTCTACGCGATTGTAATATAGTATAAGAAACGTGCGTTCAAATAAATTTTACACGAATCGTAGGATGGTACAAGGAGAAATCAATTTCTTGTACAGGCAATACTAATTGCACCAAAGTATTTATTCTTAGAATAAGTAGCAGCGAAGGCACTAAATTATATTTGTTTATCAATGATTATTACGAAAGTAAAGTTAACATTTTATCAGCATGCAAGTGTCGTCTAGAAACGAGGACAATTTCTGAAACTCTATATAAATCTTTATACAAGTACGAGCGTCATTTAATTTTTGTCGCATGTAAAGAATTAGTGTTGCATAGAGTCTTTTATTTTACATTTTATTTTTACGAGGCGTCTTTTTCATTTCTATTTATCCTTTTGCATGGCAGATAACTGATAACAACGTAAACTTCTTGCAAAATATTTATCGCAGTATCGATACGGCGAACTAACGTTGCAACAAGAAACGAATATATTTTATGCCGATTGAAATTCTAATTATGACACTCGTCAAATAAGACGCCACGACAGAAAAATCAGAGTAACGTACTCGCAGGCGATTGTGTTTAATCGCGTCATGCATATGGAAATGTATTGACGAGGTATACAAACGTTTGCCTTATTTTCGCTGACATCAGCATAGAGAGACGACTTTTCCCACTACGCGATTAGCCTTAATACTTGTTTCTTTTGCAATTGTTCTCTTCGTCTACTTATACGATTTATCGCGATTGACTTCACTGGTAGAGAACGTGTCGCTTTATAATATTTATTTGCAATTCATTCTATATATGTACACGTATGTCCACCTGTTCGTGTACATTGATAACACCTCTTTTTAACGCAATATATCCGATAATGGCGTTCGCGAAATATAATCTCTAGCGAGAAATATTTAATGTTTTGACATATGAAAAATTTAGTAGTCAGATAAGAAATGTCACAATCACGCATAATTGCAGTTATGCAGTTTCGCAAAGCTTCGTTATGCGAACGTATGCAATATACACGGACGTGCGGACATATTTAACGTAGATTATCAGTGATTAAATAATAGCATAGAAAATAATTGTTTTCCTTTCACCACGAAGCTAGAGTCTTTCAACTATTTTGCCATTGACCTTTGATACTTGATATTGTATTTTTATTCTCATTTTCTTCTTTCTTATATATTATATGTATATATGTATAGCTTAGTTCTTCAACTAGTTAATCGCCAATGTGTGATACTGTATGAAATCTTTTGGAATATGCATGTATGTGTGTCCATGTATGTGCTGTGTACTTGTACATATATGTATATGCATTCACGCTCGTCAACTGCTGAATATTATACGTATAGATGCATGTATAATTTCGTCGGCAAGCAGGACACAATATGTGACGAGATATGCACTAACGTTCTTTTTTTTTTTTTTTTTCCAGATAAAAACTGAAAACGCTCTCTTTATCATTGTCGTAAAAGATATTGCTACAAAATTGTATCGTATCTTAAATAGTATGTCACATTATTATGTATAATTTGATTTTTATAAATGACAGAGTTTCAATAACGAGTAATACCGAAACGCGTGAACTGATAATACCAAAATGCGCACGCTTTGTTGTCACAGCTTGTATCCCGCAATCTTGTTTCTCGAGTCGATGTTGTTCATGAAATGGCAATTGATTGATTGGCATCATATTGGCTTATATCTGCTTAACATCACGCGCATGAGAAAGGAATTCGTCTAATTACAATCGCGATACTGACGATAGAGTTAAACGAGAAAAATTCAACGTTTGTATCGAGCATAATGTCAAAACGGAAAAAAAATAACATGTGAAAATATACGCGCGCGCAATCTGAAAATTTTCGAAGCCGATCACCTTGACGCAATCACTTTGAAAATCGCGAAAAACAATTTTGTGTTGCGATTAGCCGATTTTTATTATAATAGATCATTTCCATGTTTTTTTTTTTTTTCGAAATTTCTGTTATCTCGCGATTATGGCTAAGATATAGACTCATGTTCGCAAAAGTCATCACAATTAAATTTTTTAAAAATTCTTCATTCTAGGAACTTCCGTTTTATATGTTTTAATATCTAACATTCGCGATTCCTCGTTTTCCGTATGGCACATATGTCAAAGCGTAATAAGGTTTAAAAGTAAAATTGCAGATATATCTGATGGCATTTTCATTTGTTCGCTTGACTTTTTTCTATGGGATATGAGTTACCTGGAGTTTAAAGCAGATAAAAGAAAAATTTATTATTTTCTTCTTGTGAAAACTTATGACGTATAGAAATTAAATGGACGGGCGAATTCAAGTATTGCCATTGATGTGGTATGTACATGGTTAATGATCGCTCTTTCGCTCGCGCTCTAGATCTGTGTGCGATTAAATCTTAATATAATACATTTAATAATATACTCTCACTTTTGCATCTTTGCATTCCTTACTTGTATTTTCGTGCGCTTTTGAGAGGTCTCGCGTACACTGTATGTTAGAGTGATCGTTCAACTCTATTATTTATTGATATGATTACACGCATAATACGTATCGTGATCGATCGCGATCACGGTATATCTTATGCGTACACGCATAGGTGAATGTATGGATACTGTTTTCTACTTATGTACTCTTTGATGTGCATTGGCTTTTGACTCATTTGCCTAGTGTATTGTATGTATTTGTGTGTGTGTATGTGTGTGTGACATGTATACTTATTATATTTATATACCTTCTCACCCTCCGGTATCTCAATTATACAGTAACATTTTGCTAAGGCATTCGTTATGGCAAGTATATTTTAAAGGTGCCGATGTCTAAATACGCGCGTGAAATACTTTTCGTACACTTTATAAAAGTATAGTCGGCCGGTTAATCCCCCTGTAAATATAATATAGCCAGGCTAGGATCTCGAATCGATTTTAAAAAGAAACGACGGCCCCGTTAGAAAAGAACTGCGACCTCGATTCGAATTTTTATATGCATAGATATATATGCGGCTTGCACACACTCGCGGCCCGCGCTAATTTTTCCCTACTCGCATGCAATTCCTCGATCTAGAGTTTTGTTACGCCTAATTATTTCATTAGTAAAATATATCGGATCGCAAATCGCTACGTGTAAACCGCGAAACGAGAAGAAGTTAGATGTTGAAAAGCACGAGTGTGTGTTCCTTCGCGGCCAGAACGCGTCCGATTACTAAACTTCCACTCTGTGTAAGTGACACTAACGAGAATGCAACTGTATCTCGTGAGAAATAGTACGACGGTTCGAAATATTCGTACGTACCAAGCGTTATTAGCTGAAGGTCCAATTGATTTCCTCGTTCGAATTAAATCCTTGGCTATTAATTATTGCTTACTCACAGCATGAGCCGGTTTCAATGAAATACGCACGGCAGCGTAGAACATACGGCGTATAGTCCGCGCGTATATTTACTATTATTACTTTGCACCTTTTATGACACGGTAAGATCGTTTGCGAGTAATGGCGTATCATTACGATTAAAGCAATCTTTTCAGCCAATATATATTCGAATACTAGAATTTATATAAATTTGCACAAATTTGGATAATTTGTGTAAAATATATATATTTATTTTGCTGTATACTTATTTATTTCACACATATTTTTAACAATAGCGTCAAATTATTAAAAATTCTTTGCATTTTAATACCCTATCAAATAATGGCGGACATTTGCGGACAATGTCGTGCAAGCTACACCATTAGCATCGCAAAGGATATCGGCGATATACTTTTAGAGAACCGCAGCGTTCTTACTCTGCCATGTAAATATTTCATCCAAATTTTTAATTTCGTATACGATCTTTGTAGTTAAAAATTTCTGGAAAATCTTATTTTACAAAACGTCAAGTAAAACCTGCGGATCGCTAAAGAAACGAAAACGCGGACTCGCGTAGAAAATTAAAATATTCATCCGTATCTCACTATAACTGATTTTCTCTGTTACACGCTGCTTTCCTTTTTCACACGCGAGAAACGATCGTAATCGCGCAAACGCAATATCGTGTAATAGAAAAAGCATCGATAGACTCGTATCAGCGCCGCACAGCATGCGTACATATTCATACCATAAGCATTATTCGTATTCCCGCTCATGATGTGAACCCTGTAGAAAAACTCTTTCGTAGAAAATTGACGCTAGGGTAACGTTTTCTTCATTTTATTTTTTTACAAGGCGTACTATGCACAAATTTCCCGCCTAGCTGCCCTAGTTTTCACACGGTGCCACGATACTTGAGAATTCTGGGAGGCACAAATATCGCGGGAATCGAGTAATATTTCATATGTCGATAATAATATTGAATAATTCAGAATAGTATAATTATGCAAAAAAAAAAAAAAAATCGAAAATAAATATGATAAATTCTATGACAGTTCTTTAAGATTTAATAAAGATATAATTAATATACGACAAATTAATACGATAAATTCTATTTGACACAATTATTTAAGATTTAATGAAGAGGATTAAAATTGCTACTTGTCCGATTTTTTGCGAAATACATTTGCTATTATTTATGATTTCATTAGAAAAAAACTGTGGCGTTTGATAGCACCATCGCACTCGTGCAATCGTTAAGGTCTAGCGATTATACATCTCTATTTAATACTATACAAGAATTACTGCATGCGCAAACTTTAATTTGCGCGTAATTCGTTGTCTCGATCACATTTGATTTTTTGAATAGTTGTAGAAAAACAGGTAATGTACGGATCTATAAAATGACATATTCACATTTGTCAAAGGGGGCGCTAAAATAATTTTAATTAATTTTATTTCATATGAAATAATGAAATTAATATTTAATAATGTGTCGTACACGCACAATATATCGCGTATAGAAGAATGAGAAATATATTTTCATTTGAAACTATATAATTATATGCGAAAATACCGTGCCACCGTGCAAGAAACTATGTAAAATACATTTTTAACAGCCGATCGTCTAATAGCATTTAGCTTTGGATACTCGCGGGTTTCTTTATCGATCGTTTTTTATGGCTTTCGATCCTTGAAACCGGAAACGGAAATTGTAAGTCCACTTCGAAGGGAAGATAATTTTAAACGCGGTCGTTCTGTCGTATTCGTTAATACGATATTTAACGAGCGAGATTAGCGGAGAATAGTCGGGATGTACCGTAATTGGAAATTTCGTCCAAGTCTCTTAAGTCTGCTGTATGTGAATTGCGAGATTGAATATCCTAAAGAAATCAATATACGATAATATACGCATACGCTATATACCAGTCAAGCGTTTTTACCGAGCGCGTTTTAAAAACAATTTTCGCGTATACTTTCGCGACGTCTTTCAACAGAACGATTGATATGTGAAATTTGAAACACACGTTCACGATCTTCTCTCTCTCTCTCTCTCTCTCTTTTTTTTTATGTAACGTCCTATTCCGCATAGATCGTAGCTAAATTGATGCACTTTGATCAGCCTCGGACGACTATTGCATCTAACACTCTCGCAATCCAGTGCGCGTTATCTCTCGAATCAAATGTAGTAAACCTGCGTTTTTATCTTAGGCTGTCAGTTTACGCCAGTACAGATACTATACATCCATTTCCGATTTCCGGATCTGTTTCCCGTGGCCTGATCCAATATCGCTGTTCACGCGCAATCTATCTCTCAATACAAAAACTATTTACCTCTTTTTTTTTTATTTTTATTTAATAATGTCTCACTCTTGTCTGTTAGCATTTACGGAATAAGGTTCACACATCCCAAATAGTCACGCGATCTCTGTTTAATCCTAAAATGTTATTCTCCCCCGTCTGTTTGTAGTGCACTATAGATGCGTATCTCCTTATACGTACATTGCGTACGGTATATATGTACACGTAATATCTTGTTTGTGTATGTGAGTAGAGTACTAACACAGCGCTTCCTTGCCGCAGTTTTTTTTTTTTTTTTTTTTTTTAATCGTTTTATCGACATAAGTAGACAGTGGCTAAATAATAGTGTCTATTAGTTAGCAGTGGTAGTAAGAGAGTATATATAGCTTCTTTTTCTTTTTTTTCTCTTGTATATGATCACTTCGTTCTTTTTCCTCGCACTCGTCTCGGAGAGCACAATAACAATGTTATATATTTATATAATATTTATATAGTAATACGTACTTCTCTTAGGCCCGAACTGGCAGATTAATCCTAGACCGTTCGTACAGATTAATCTATAAAAACGTCGATTATGCGGTCTACGACTACTCTACCATTGGAATGTTTTGACCTCTTATACGCATTCTCTCTTCTTTCTTTCTCGCGACTCTATTATATATAGTATTTATATATTATTTAAGATGAGACGTGCGAGGATGTGCAAAATAATGACAGAAAACTATGTTTCTCTTACATGAAAAATAGGTACTTCTTTCTTTTTCACTTGCTCTCTCCCTCTCTTCCTTTCCCTCTCGCACGTGTGTAAGTGTTTCATGTTTACATATGTATATGTATGAAACGCGCGTGTAATTTTTAAAATCTTATGTAGAGAGATATATATGTACATGTATCCCCGATAACGTGTGTACATGCCAACTAGAAAAAACGACTTGGCTCATTTTTTTCAATCTTGCGTTCGCCAATACCTCTTGTTATCACATAAGTAAAAATAATATGCGGGTGTTATTTTTGATAGAGGATGACCGAATCACTTTTCACGCGAAAGAAAACATTGCAGTCTTCGATCTAAAGGAAAAATCGAATGACTGTCGTTCGATCATATGGAAAATTTAAAAAACGTTTCTTTATTAATCCTAAAAAGCACGACACAGTAAAATTTATTTTATTTATAATTTATGAATTTTACGTGTTGGTATTAATAAATCATTGATAAAAAATAGGTTTTTATTAATTAAAAAAAAAAAAATTAGAAATATAGATTTAAAAAAAAATTCCAAATAACAAGATATATGGCTATTTTATTATAACTTTATATATAGAAATTTAAGGGCATGCGTTTATGCTACGAATTTATTTGTACTCTTTAGAATTAAGAAGTAAGAAACGTCATATGATTCATAATCGTAAACTAAATCGTACTAGAATTATTCTTCGTACACTTCTTTATGCCTAATCCACTTGTAATATGAAATATTAAAAATGAAGAGAGTATTTTGTTTGGTTCTTTGATTAGTGTTTGTAAAATATACAAAGCGAGATCGATCGGTTATCAATTGGCCTCAAAGATGTGGGTGTTTATAAATTATTATTCGAACGGAATACGATAGATCAAGCTCCGGGGAAATAATGTCATCTGTATAAATTGCTCGTAAGTATCATCGGTTTAGTCAGTGTCAGACCATTTCGTAGCTGAATATTACAGAGTTATCTTGCAACACGATATTTAACCACTATGCATAATATTTCATATATAATATATGTGTATCTGTATTTTTTGTCATTTATTTAGTCGCCTAATTATGCGGTAGTGGTATAGTAATCATTGCAAGTAATATAATCGTAACAATAATAATAATTTATTACATAGTATTTATAGCTGCTCTTATAGTACATCGCGCTTTTTTGTCTTTACCTCATAAAAAGATACTTTGCTTGCGTTTCGCCTAATATTCATTCATTGACGTGTAACCACAGCGGCCCAAAGGACTCTCAACAAGTAAACACAGCCTTCGGGCCTTCGGTAGCATTTGTATAGAACCGGTTAATCCGTATAATCATCGCATCGCAATCTATCTTTCCTTCTCTCTCCCTCTGAATTCGTTTGCGGATTTTCAAACACGCCACTATAGTCACTCTCACCGATCCTATTTATGTACCAGGACGGTCTATCGAATGTATCCGACACTGAGTCGCAACTTTTAATCTCATCACTCGGCCTTATAATATTCACGAAGCGAATTAAAACGCAAAATAAAGAAAGATCTATCAAACAAAGCGAGTACTGAACGCAAATTATTTCGCGTCTGAAATAAAAAGGAAACTCCTTCTCCAGTAAGACATCAGCCCATTTTACGTGAATTTCTTCCTTCTCATTCTTGAACTTTTTTCCCGGAGCATGGAGTATTATTATACGCGTTATATTCGTTTTACTTATTTACGCGACTCTAATGCAGTACGAAGCTAAAGATAAATCGCATTAACTTAATCAGAATACTCTGGTCTTACGACGTACGATTTTTCTCTATGTTAGTTGTTTCCTTAAAAAAAAGAGCATCCTAATTCATCGTAGACTATACTGTTTTTTTTTTCTCTCCTAAAGTGCGAAACGTCAACTTGCAAAATCACAGAGAGAGAATTACGCATCATTACACTGTTATTATCTAGGATTATATCTAATTTCTTACGATGTGTGGACTACATATTTTCTATAAACTTCTAGGCCTGCTCTTCGTCGTCTTTGAGATCTTCATTCTTCGCTGCGTCTATCCGTCTTTCTTTAATATTGCACTTGATGCGACGCGGCGATTATTCTCAGTGAAGAGACGCGGCGTAACACGGAACTCCATGTTCTCCAACCGAGATACAGACGGCTTCTTTTTATTTTGCGTTCGTAAAAGACTAAAATTTCGTAAATGTATGAATTTTAGTCTCTTCTTAAAGAAGTCGAACAGCTTGAAAGATATATAAAAGAAATATAAAAGATATATAAAAGTCTTTAAAATATTTTCAAACATTTCTTCTTCATTTTTTTGAAATCTTTCTGTCGCGAAATTATTTCACGAAATATATATACATGTTGATACATATATATATATTTCGTAGAAAGATTTTATATATATTATTAAAATAATGATAATATATATAAAATATTAACATACACATAATTCTTTGTTTTTATATATATATATAATTTATATTTATATTTATCGCCGCATTTTTTCACGAATCTGTATCATGGTTGGAGCATAAGATTCGATTGTTCTGGTCAGTTTTGCGGTCTTGGACGAAAATGCCGTCAGATTAATATAAGAAGGCGCTATAAATCGATTGCTAGAGAACTACTGGCATGGCCGATATCTATGTATAGACCGCTGCTATAGAATCGCCCAAGCACCAGGCACAAAACCACCAGCTGTCTTATCGATAAGAAAGTTCTTATCGTTTTTCCAACATGGAGCCGTTAGTATCTCTGTGTATGCTAGTAAAACGAGTGTCGTCATTGATACGAATCCTTGTGGAAAGTATCGCTCTTGTGGAAGATCCTCCGTCCTTCTCTCGTAAGTTCTTGGCTCGCGAAATTATTTTCAGACTTTGGTCTGGGCAAGAGACAAGCCGGTAGCGTTCTAAGCTCCATACTGTGTACCTGAAATGACACAATGAATTTCATAAGATGACACGATGTATTTGATTATTTTTGTAAAGACTAGAGGAAATATGCTTATTTTATTGGTTTGTTTAATGAGTAAAATTATAGATAAAAATATATTATGTGAATAAGAACTTGCTTTTTTTTTCTTTCTTTTTTTTTTGCTAGAAAAAAAAACTGTACAAATTATAGTATAATTGACACTCTATCGCATACTTACTGATTCTTCGCTGGCGCTGGCATGCGCGGCCTGCTCTGCGAGTGCATTTACTACAGCGTTTATCGTTTTTGATTCGCTGCCAAGATCCTCTTCTCGCTGAGTCACCAAGTTAGGATTCTTTCCGATTTTGTTTAGCCTATAAAGAGAGCATGATTAAGCGTAGGGAATGTTGCACGGGGCATAACATACTATTATTTACACCAAATTCTAAACCGCTTAGCAGCACAACGATTTGTCCATTTTGTGGCGCATTATAGCGGTTGCCGCTTATCATCTGTACTCAATAGTCATTATTATTTGTTTTAATACTACTTGCACTGCTAAAGGTAATTGAATGAAGTTAACTGATAAAAGAATTAATTATCTTTGCCACACACTGCCAATCGCGAGGTCTTATGTCGATTTGTCATCGCAAAAAGACAGATAATGCGAAAATAGTAAATATAATAATGTCGATTGATTAATTCAATAAATCAATTGGGAAACTTATAATATTTTGAAAAAATATTTTTGGAATATTTGAAAAAAATATTGCAACATTATCAAGAAAATAATTTACAATATTATAATTATTTTGTGGTTGTGTGACAAAAATTGTATTTGAAATAATTTAAAATATGTTATGCCAAATTATAAGAAGATTATTATGTAATGAATGTGTCGAGAGTGTAAAACTTTTGTCATGACTTCAAATTACGATTCTTAATTATTTCCTAATCGGTTAATATCCGACTTCATTATATATTATATCGGATATTTTTACCCTTTTATATATATAAGTATAAAGAAGAAAATTTAATTATATTTTTGTATCGATATATTTTTCGAAAAGAAGTTTAATTAACCCTCTCAACTCATTGTAAGTATCGTAAGTTAGTGCGCTTTCATCATAAATTTGTCCCAGATTCTTCCCAATTCTGCACTGTCTCGTTCAAGAAGTCACACAAAGAACAATATATGTGACAATATTATTATTTTTTTTTTTTTTTAATCAAAATTTCATTGATGTGTTGTATGTGTATGTGTGTGTAATACAAGCATTGTGTTCTAATAACACATACGAGAATCGGTATGTTGAGGAAAGATCGACATGATTTCGACAGGCAGCAAATGAACGATCTCCGTTTAGTCGGACAATACACAATGCTCAAATAAAGTAAATGGAAGTGGGAGTGATGATTGACATCTATTAGCACACCAACTCGATAGAACAAACCTAACCAAAGCTTATACCTCTCGGCGGCAACGCTCTCCATCGTTCTGCGCATTAGCGGATACTGATCCAGCACGGCATTGAAATGATCCACCGAGAGGCTGAAGAGATTGCAATAGGTCTCCGCTCGAACCGACGCTACCCTCCTCGCGTTCGTTAACAGACAGATCTCGCCGAAGTAAGATCCGTCCGATAACGAGGTCGCGACCTCGCCGTTCGCCATTACGATATCGACTATGCCTTCTTGTATGAAGTACATTTTCGAGCCGATAGTACCCTCCTTAATGATGATATCACCTGTAAATTCATTTCCGCTTAAAATGACACGTAGGATTCTTTGAGCGACGCGCAAGGAAATACCTTTCCGCGCCGTGACGCTAAACGAGATGCTTTATGCGCGTGACAGAAAACGCGTTTTTAATGATAACGATAATCGATACCTGGCTGGAAGACTTCGTATCTGAGTTTTGTGACGACATCCGAGACGAAATTCGAATCGGCGTTGGCGAAAAAGGGCACGGACGCCACCAGCGATCTACAGTTATAATTTATCACATCCTATAAAAGAGAAGGTGCAATCTTTTTAGAGATACCGTATTTTTCTTCAATACGCTTTATAAACTCTTTTGACGAGTTCTAAAGTTTAATACCATGTTAAATACTAATATTATCGATTGGAGCAATATTTCATAATATATAAAGTTATCAGATGTCGAAGAATACTCTTTCAGGAATATTATACATCTCAATGTTGATCTAATTTAATTCCGATTGAAATGTTTCAACGTGTGAATTCTATCGTACTTCTCTCAATTTTTCCGAGAGCTCTCCAAGAATCAGCTCCTCATCGAAGAACTTTCCTTGATAGCGGTGTTCGAAGTACTCCGTGATCCTCTGTCTCATTTCTCTCGGTAGTTTTCGATAGGCCATGTATTCCTCTACTTGTTTCACCTACGGGTAACCCGGAAGGGAATTAAATTCCGATAGATACACACGCCGGGCGAATCGCTTTGTACTATCATCCGGTTATATCTACCTTCTCGCGGTATTGTCTTCTCGAGGAATCGAGAGATTGAATGAGATTTGTCGCGTGTCCGAGGAAAAGAGCATAACACGTCGCACCACTGATCATGCTGAGCATGGTCAGCCACATGTCGGTCAAGGACTGCGGCGGAAACCTACCATATCCGATACACAGCATGTGCGACATAGCTTTGAAGAGGGCCCACGAGTATTGCTCCAGCCAAAACGAGTCCTGTAAATAAGCATCGAGTCGTAACACGGAAATGCATTTGGCGATCGATCGCCAATTCCGATACAAAGTACCGAGTGCGTTTACGCAAAGCTTCTCTTATCTTGCTTCTTGAAAATTTCAGAGAAATTGTAACATTGCCAAATTATCCAATGACTACGTAATTTTTATATGCGGAGAACGCGCGGAGAACAGAATTTATTATTTATTTTTATATAATAAAAATATCTTGGAGAAATTTTATTTTTATGATTCCACCAATTCTATAATAAAACATATATTTTGGAAAAGCAATTTCAAAGGAGATATTATATTTTAGTTCTGTAAAATTCGAAATCATATTATATGATTAATTAATTTTATTATACATATGCTCATTAACTGCGATATATGTGGGTAAATGATAAAAATTAATTACTTACTTGTAACTCATTAATGGCCACCCATGAATTACTGGGAAATCCTTGAAGCATGGGTACCAGAAATTGCAGGCAGCCACTCCAATGGCCGATTAAGAGCATCATACAGATCAGGTTAAAGATCCGCATGAACACCGACGCCATATTCAGGAACTGCCAACAACAACGATAGAGCTTTACTCTCGTGTCGGATCGGGAATGTATCGGAATTCTCACACTTTTTCGTTAAAACTTCTCGTTTGTCCAAAGCTCCGATTGCGTAGTGTACAGCAAGTAAGCGAGTGTTGCACAAAAACGCGTTAGATATATGGTATAATTCGTCGAGTACACTGTTCTATTATTGTTTTTGTTGCTTAGGCTTAGGAATATTGAATAAACTACGTGAAGGAGTCCGTCACTAAGATCCAATCATCTATCGACAGTTACCCATTGAAAGTTTTTGTACATAAATATTGAAAAAAAAAAAAAAAAAAAAAAGACGGAAAACCATCTATTTAATCCTTTAAATAATAAATTATATACTTTGGTTTAAAATTGCGAACTTTTGGAATAAATGCATATTTTAAAATTAAAAGTCTATTTTCGCAATCACATTTCACAAATCGATTTAACTTGCTGTTGA
This sequence comes from Polyergus mexicanus, assembly GCF_030449975.1. Lineage (NCBI taxonomy): Eukaryota > Metazoa > Arthropoda > Insecta > Hymenoptera > Formicidae > Polyergus > Polyergus mexicanus. The sequence continues at coordinate 7,952,312 of NW_027223327.1, read as the reverse complement.
ACGAGTTTAAAGGATTAAGATTTGATTAAAATATTAAGGTTTTTGTTTTTAACATGTATATATCAAGCAAGAATCAATGCTTTTTTTAGATCTTAGTGCGGATAATTTGGGCGAGAGAGTGTCACGTTTTTCTTAGATTGTCATCGCCGTTCATACTCTCGAGGCTTCTTTTTTTTGTTCGTTAAAAAAAGCATGCTACATTAGAAAATACGCATCACGTGGCACACAAAAAAAGAACAATTTAATGTAACCTAGAAAACGTTGATAAATAACTGCATATGGTTACTCTACGAATGCTCTAACAAAAAGATATCGATCATTTGCAATTTGTTGGGTCAAGATTCTCAAACCGCTTATGCGCCAAATGTAATAACGGAATAAAACAGAAACAACGACGCTTATCTAGTAACGTCGATGCAATCCGTTTGAAAGTAAATTGCAATTATTCGGTTTGATCGTGCGCAATAAGTACGATATGGGAATCTGTCCGTATTAAAATGAAAAGGTCGGAGAACGCGGAGAATATTCCGACTTGAGCTAAATTGCCAAGTTAATTCTTCGATATATATCGGTTTATATCTTACTTTAACGACCACAATTCATTTGGAAGGTTTTATATATTTATTGTTTCTGAACAACTAAAATACAAACTATTATATCTGTAAGTGATTGATTTCCTTTTCTTTTTTTTTTCTAGTAATGATGTCGCGTTAAAATAGAATATTCTCGAACATATAATCTTAACAAATGATTTGGCTATTTGTAATAAATTTATTTAGCATAGCTAATTACAGTATAATACAACAAGTAATAACGAGATTCTCAAAATCTCTCAAAATTGCAGATTTATTATATCTTATAAAATTTATTTTTACTCATATAAAATTACGAACCTTATGAAAATCCTTCAATTAAAAATTTATCCGATGGATTAATTTAATTTTATTCGTTCGGGATTAATAAAGTAATCGATAAATTACTCAATGTTAGAGTCGGATAGAATCTCAGCATTCTCCTTTTAATCGAGAGATAAGGATAAAGTTATCTAAGGATCATCGAGAAGGTATCATGAAAGTGCGATTTATATGTCTGGGTTATATATGTACATAACGTATGTATGTACACACGTGGGGCGATGACATATATATCCGTTTTGGCACGTATATGCGTGCAGCACTCGCAACGAAACGCGACACGTGCGCGATAATAATGAGTGTGTGTCATGCACCCGCGGTCCTCGTATTCGGGAAAGTCTGTTCGAGTGTTCTGTCGGCGACGAAAATGAATTTTCAATACGACGCCGTCTCTGAGCACGTACGAAGAAAATTTCCCCGAATTCGATCCCGTTATATATACGGCGGCGAATTGATATTTCCGAACTTAAACGCGTTTGCCCAAACACGTATAAATAATTTAAATTCGTGCTTCGGGTTTCTAAATTTTTTTTTTATATATCTATGTGATATTTATCATTCTCGTTAGCTTTATGTTTTTGTAAGTGACTTTGTGCAAGCTTCATATTTGTATGAAAAAAAAATTCTGAATAATGCTTTTTGCATTGTTGGATGGAAAATTTATTAAATTTAAAGTTTAAAATTAAATTAACTTTTAAAATTTTAAATTAAATTTTTAACTGTTAATTTATTAAATTTATAAATAAAATAAAAGATTTTAAGGATAAACGGCCATGGGCAATCGCGGATAATGATGTTGAAATCGTACGGCAGTGGGACCTGTCCCCTATATAACAGGTAATTACTCTTGCATTTAAGCGCAGAAGTGACAGAACCATTGCAGTACTGACATAATAACATAATAACGTATAATAATCTGCTCAGACAAACGTGTCATCTTGTTGAAGATTCTTACTTGGTTCTATAGGTTTTACAAAAATTTATCCATCAAGATTATAAAAGCAAATAATAATTTAAGTCGCATTTATAATATAATAATTTAAAATATGTTATTTTTTACATTAAACCAATCTTAAAATCTAAGAATCACGTAGGCATAAAAACAATTTTTTATGTTAACCATAGCATTATATTTTTATGAAAATTATTATCTTAGTTAATTTGTCAAATTGCATAGCTTTATCACTTGCGCATTTGTGCTACGGAGACCTAGTACTCAAAGAATCTCATTTACAAAAATTTCATTATATCAATTTCAGTATAATTATCCTAGATATATGATCATTAAGAAATTGCAATAATATAAAAGACGATGAGAGGGAAAGAGATGCATCGATGTCCAATCGCCGTAGGATTTCGATGAAGCGCGGAGCTCTGGCTGTCTAAATGGCGCGATAAAACATTATGGATAGATTCTATTATCTATTGGGTATCGTGATACTCCATGGATGATGATCAATGGTACAGTTTCTGCGCCTACGGGAAACAAGTAAAAACACGGCAAACTTACTGCTAAACGACATATAGCTGAATACGTTACCTGGTCTACAAGTAAAAATCGTGTATATACGTTTCATATACACGTACACGCGCGCACGCATACGTATACCCTCAAGTCTTGACGGGCAATGCACGATGTATATGTATGCGCGTGGCGTGGCTTCGTAAATCAAGAGAAAGAGAGAGAGAGAGAGAGAGAGAGAGAGGGAGAGAAAGAGAGAGAAAAGAAGAGAACACAAGATAAACGATACACCGTAACTCAACATTACAACCTTTTCTTCTACGAGACAGTCACAAGTCCAATAAAGATGAAAGCTTGATTTGTTATGTCTCCACGATGATGAATGAATAATCAACGATTAATGAGTCAGCGTCACTAATCAATCGATGGCGATTTGTAAGTGGCAACAACAAACGCTCTAAACGACACCGGAACAAAAATGATTACGCAAACTAAAGACACAACAAAGAACAATCGACGAGTTCACGAAGGAGGGATGTTTGTCGCGGGCGAGTTTCACGCTTCGTTCGAGACGTTTTTAAGTGATTATTATTATGAGCATTATGAAGGGACAACGAACAAAACGCAATTGCCAAGTCAAATGATGTTAGTTAAGCGGCACAAGCCAAGCCACGATGCAAGAAAGCCGGATTTTCGCTCTTTCTTGTCATCCGTTTCTATATGTTCGCTCTTTCTTATCTCGCAAGCATATACATATAGCCAGTCGTATTACACAAAGAAGAGGGTGCACTTTCTGCGGCCGAGAAGCAGCGACAGCGAAGAGCGAGGACCAGGTACAGCAAGAGTGGGGGGGGGGGGGCGGTGATAGACGCAGGAGATACAGGGTGAAAAATCGTTCGCAGAGCAGCGGCAGGGGAAGCGAGCTGTCTACTCTCATACACATTGCACCCTATTATTATTATTTCCTTTAACATTCGCGCGTGTGGCTTGTGTGTTTCATTTTCATAAATACTTTCTCTAAGATAACGATGCGCCCTCGGATATGATAATACAGTGCGCGATTTGCAACAAAGCGACAGAGAAGGGACGCCCAATCACGTGCGCTCGTTTTCATAGGATCGTGCACACCGTCTAGCGATCAAAAGCATTTCACAATAGATGGTGCGTGGAAACAGGCTGTTTTGCAAATTATCCATCAGGGGGTTGTACATAGGACATGGAAAAGGGTACGATATATAGGGGAGATACAGAGAGAAATCGACGAAAGACAACAAACAGTAAACGAGAGGAAATTAGAATGAGAAGATGGAGAAAAATTTTGTATATATATTTTATAAAGAAACAGAGAGAAAGAGAGAGAGAGAGAGAGAGAGAGAGAGAGAGAGAGAGAAAGATAGGAAGGGTTCTCTCAAGCAGTATGACGATCAAAATTCGAATCAAACACGTCATGCCGAAATATCGACAACCGATACACCCGTTCGTTCACTTTCACCGAGAGCACGTATCGAATATCGCGCTGATCGGTCGATGATCATGGAAAAATCGGGGCCTTTAAATTTGCGTGGTTTACGCCATGCTGGCATAAATATTATGCACGCTCGTAAACGTGTGTGCCGGACATTTTCTTTTTATTATGTATATAATATAAATATATACTTTGTGGATCTCTAGAATATATCGCACACATAGTTACATGACTTTCTCATCGCTAGGCGGGTGCCGATGGTGAATGTATAAAAGCATAGCCTATTGCTGCGGGTATATGTAATGTATAATGCGGCGGAAAAAGTATATAAAAGCTGAATGTTTGTAATTAAACCAACGAGCCAATCAGCGTACAGCTCCTCCGTCCAATTAACCTCGTTAGCCCGGCTCCTGGTCTTTGCGAGACATCGGCAGAAGGGCAGTCGATCAGTTTAACAATCGATATCATATATTGTCGCGATACTACGAATCATTATTTTTCGAATATTCTCTCTGCCAAGGAGATAAATGATTGATTTAATTGTCAAATATATGGGTTTAATTGGATCTTTTGAAATAGAAATTACGAGAGAATTACATGATTTTAAATATATTCTTGCTTAAATATATTTTCAGTTATGTTTGCGAGGAGAAGCGCCGCTTTAAAAAAAATTAATATTTTTATTTATTTATTGGAATTTTTATTTGAAAAATGACCACGCCCACGCACAAGTGGAATGATAATTTTTTATCGCTCGGGGGTTTGCGCGTTTGATAATTGCTAATCAATTAGATGTCATTAGCGAGAGGAAAATTGGGAGAATCGATTTCCTTCTATCGAGTCTCGCGGAAAACCGGATGGTGAATCGCCGAGGTCGATTCGCGATGGACGAATCGAATGGACGTGAGCTCGCGCGTTTGTCGGGACGGGTTACCTTAAAAATAAGTTCGCTTTTGCTGAAACCGGACTTCTTTTTAGTCATATTGTCAGAACTTAGGCGCCCCCTCCGCTCAGTGCGTTTTTTTTGTAGGTTCTGCAATATCTAGAAACAAAAGAAAGCGGGACATAGCCAGACGTAGTAAGAAGAGGGCAGGTTAATAGAAATTTGGCAGGTTAGTAGAAATTTCACAAAGAAAGAGAGAGAGAGAGAGAGAGAGAGAGGTAGAAATAGTGACAGAAACAGTATATATAAGAAACAGGGGGAAATAGAGATAGAAAGAAACAGAGTGATAGTGACAGTAAGGAGAGAGGGAGAGAAACGTCGATGTAATTAGTAGTAGACGGATATGTATTATAGTTGACAGCTTTTGCAAGAGATGGTATATAGTGATACAGTGTGACAGAAGTAAAAAATTGTCAGGCGGCTGTAGGATCGATTTTTTTGTCCGATCTCTAGTGAGATCAGAAATTCCGTGTGCAGTACGCAGTTGCTACATCGTACAACGAACGCTGAAAGATAAATCTCATCGCTAATGTGCCTTCGCTATAACGTAATACTCGATCGCGACATCCGTTAGCGCATACAAAAGTAGTGGACGTCATTTCGGATGTTCCTAACGGTGAGGTTCTCGTTGAATCGGATCGTATTATCGCTTAAAATAAATTAAGAAGAGAAAAAGAGAAAAACGATTTATAAAGTGTGTCGGTACCTCTCATTTTTCATCTGCTTCCTGAACGCTATAATACTGGCACATACACAAGCACATAAACAGAGTAAATAGTTACGCCAAATATGTATATCGATTAATATCGATGTGAATTTTTGTTTCGCTAGCGAATATTGATTCGTCATTAATTAATACGATCGATCGATCGCGCGAATGGAAAAGTGAGTAAAATGTGAGAGCGGGAGCACAAGTAAAAAAAAAGAAAAGAAGACGATTTCGGTGAGAGCGAGTGTTGTGCGTGTGAAAATACAATACAGTCGGCACGGTAACAAGAGATTAACGATCCGATGATCCGTGAATTAGATAATTAGTAATCAACAAGCCATTCGTTAATATCAAAGCTATCGAATCAGCAATCGCGCGTCAAGCGTGAAGCCACAATTCCTTTTCAAGCTCGGATGAAGCTCGATGAATTATTTAGCGGATATATATGTGGTGGCAAATTTATTTATTTTCTAAAAGACGCGCGTCTTAAAGCCGTGTATCTTGATTTCGATTGTGTTTGTAAATACATCGAAATAATTCAACAAAGATTGATCTGCTGCTTCGCGATATTGTCGATCTCATCCTTCATGCAAATTTGACGGTATTGTTTCGAGTTAAGATAGAATGGAATAAATTTAATCGAAATGCGCATTTCGAAGATAAAATTGAAAAATGTTATATGTGGCAGGTTATCTATTTTGTGTCCTGGATAAATATTTAAATAATTTAATGGAATCGAATTAAAAGAGGATTAATCGAGGGAAGGCTAAGAAAGGAAATATGAAGATTATATATTAATTTATGCTTAAAATAATAAAAATTATTTAAGATAATTTCATTGATAAATAGCGCCTTAAGTTTGATCCATGAAATTCATATATCGATGAGAAAGAGAGAGAAAGAGAGAGAGAGAGAAATCTGCAAATATGATATTAGTGAGATGTAAAAATTCCACTCTTGTGCCGAGGCAATGTGCGCGTATCGCTGCTCTGCTGAAAGAAACAATCTGTGATGAGATAAACACTCAACGGTTTGCACCTAAAAGAGGAAACTTTTTCCCTATTTTTTTTTTTTTGAAAAATTTCATGCCAAACGAAGATAGAAAAAACTTGAAGATGGATTATACTTCGAAATGAGAGGACATTGTATAAGTAAAGATGACATTATATAGTATACGGATTATATGTATAGTATATGTAATCGATCTTGCAATCGATGTTTGCTCTGTCGCATCTCTACATGCATATATCTCTGGCCAGAATTCGCGCCAAGAAACGCGCGATTTACGCGCTGCGAAAATCACGCAGACGTAATCGCGCGATAATCGCGCGCTTCTGCGTGACAGTTATGATTTATTGTCTCTTAATGTGCGCACACACGTGGGTACGTTTTAATTTATATGGTGAATGCGACCAACCCCGACTATTATCGCGACGGTTTGCTACTATGCGGTTGTTAACTCTAATATGTGTGCTTACAAAGGCACTCGTGTTTGTTATCTGATTTAATTACGATGTAAAAGGAAACTCTGAGTGTGCGGGCGGAAAGCTTTTTATTGAATACAAGGAAAATACCGCATCGTTTTTGCCATTTTTAATTAATTAATTAATTAATCAATTGAAGAACGAGTGTAGCAACGGAATATTTGACCCTATTACTGATTTGTTGTATAAAATCGGAGATATATGCACAAGTATGAAAAAATTTTTTGCTCAAAATATTTGCCGATAAATTCATTATTTAAATCACATTTTTATAACATGTAAAATCATCGATTCAAAGAAAATTGAATTAATACAATACAATTGTATATATTATATAAAGTAGAAAATTTACAGTTACGATAAATTTATTATAAATTTAACATAATATAATTATAATTTTAAATCTTCCAGTTCATCCTTTTATGTCTATTTTATGTCTGTTTTCTTTCGCATCTCTCTTTTTAATCTTTCTTATGCTTTTCATCATTCTAATTTTTTACGTTATGAAGTATCTATTTATTTTATTTTATTTTATTTTTTTATTATACTATGTGTTAGAAGTTTTTAATTGAAACATAAGTAAAAATTAAAAATCGAAAACTTGTAAATTTAAATTATCCTAACTCAAGATGATATAGAACATAATATTAAGACATTAATTTATATTTTTATCTCTGCGCGCTTTTTTTATACTTAAAATTTTAATATTAATTTAAGATTTAAGACGAATGACAGTTTCAGGAAAGTCATAACATTACAATTCTTCAAATTGATACATTTATCCAAATCTCCTTAATTTTGCGTGATAAGTTCTGTTGAATGAAAAATACTACAGAATTACTACAAAAAGAAGAAGTAGAAAATGAGGATCATTTCTTTCGAGATCGGGTCTGCGATTAATCAACTGTCCTCTGCGTATTTTCGGTCTCTTTTCGCGAAAGACGAAAGACTACACGTACAAATGACAATATATACGTTGACATATATAAGTATATATACACATACCTATATGTATACATATATATATATATATACACACACATATATATTCTGGAAAATGTTACGCTCCGCTTTCTAGAAACCAACACGCATGAAAAAGACAAAATCTCTCTCGTCGAAAATTTTCCTCTCGTTATACAATAGAATCAAGACAAAACTGCATCATTGACGATTCGCCTTGCGATCGCGGAGGAGCATCGATTCTCAAGACGACCGAGACGCGAAAGATGCACGCGAAACAGAGGAAACGAAATATCCGCTACACACACACACACATATATATATATATATATATATATATATATATATATATATATGTATATATACATGTATCGAATAGCGAGATCGTTGAATGACCGCGTGTTGTCGCGTACTTTCCTCGCTCCTGTCATAGGGGCTAGAATGGATTTAACAATCAGATCTATAGCGTAAAAAAAAAACACGCTGGAAAAAACCCCGATAGTATTATAATATAAACGTGCTCCTGGAGAGAAGAAACAAATTAAACATGATATAATATTACGAATACATACGTGGGCAGAGGAAAGTATTAACGGTGTACTCTGCATAATCGTACTCTCGGTCTTGATGGAAGTAAAATATTAAAATAAAATAAATAAAATAGAATAAATGAAATATCGGAGTCGCTTCCTTCTCGGTTAAAATTAGGCATATCTAAACAACACGAAATAACAAGCAATCGGATGAAACGGAAAATAATCGGGGAGAAAATAATCGGTAAGGTTTGTTAGTAGTTTACCATAGAAAAGGAACGGGGAGAAGAGTAAAATGTCAGGAGAATAAATAAAACTGGGAGCACACACCGAACACGGGCACATTGCCAAGAATTTTTGGACAAATAGGATTATAATGTACACCTATACACTCACAGGCAGACCTACGGTTAGACCAATCAACTTTCTCGTCTGTAGAGCGGTTCGCGTCGAATACCTCGTAGAAATTTTTCCACGTATACTCGTATTATCATTTCCATTGTAGAATTATTTATATCGTACAAGATTCTTTTTAGGCATTTCGCATTTTAATTTTTATAATCGCATATCAACTGGATAAATTCTTCAATAATGATAAGACTTGCGACAAACGAATTCTCGTTTCTTAATCATCACCGCAACCTTATGCGCTACCATTGTCAAGAAATGGTGCGTCCGTTATATATATATATATTTTTAATACTATCAGTACAGTTACATGCACACGTATCTAAATTATGCAGTCCGTCACTGAAAGAACGTCGATAACTGCTATTGACTCATACGTTAATATACATGCGCACCTATATCGTATCAGGCCAATAAAGTTATGCGGCTTATGGGGTCGGTGATAATCGAGAGACGAGAAATTCGAGAAAAATAGAGTGTACGATCGCCGTGAACAGCGATGGACGCGAGCATCGGCGGCCGTTCCTGCGATTACGCGATCGAAGCCCGCGATTCATTAGTATTCGACACGACCAATTAATTCACAACGACTATTCGTAACGAAACTCATGTTAGTACCTAGCACAGAACGGAACTTTCCAACAAAACCCGACAAAAACAAGAGCATTTCATATCAAAAAAATCGTTTTCAAAAACTTTGGCGAGGAATCAGCTATTCGGTGAAACATGGACTTCAACTATATATAGTTACGTAATAGAAAAACATTGTCACTATAGAATAATATTGCAAGCATCATCATTCTCCATCGATCAATACATACTGGATTCTTCTCAGCTAATATCGCATCTTCTAATCTGTGATCCATGTCACACGTCGCATCGCCAGGACTACGGGACTAAGGGATCAAGACTGATCAAGAGCTTGTTAAAATATTCTACGCGATAAAATTTGTTATATATCATTCGGAAAAGAGCTATGTTTATCTCTTATGAGAGAGAAATAGAACGATATTATAAATTTTCGCATAATTTTAATTGAGATCGTTAATTCAACAATTTTTATAATTTTTATAAATTCTTATCTTACGAGAAATTTTGATTATCATTTAAAGTGAAAATTCTTTGTTTTATTTATATAAATTTCAAGAATTTAAATTTCGAGGAAGTTACACGAGACAATGATAAGGAAATAAGGAAAATTAATTATCCTGTAAATCTGTAGTATTAGTTCTATAAAATTTAATCAAAAGATAGGCACAGTCTCTCTTTTTTTTTATTTTTTATTTTTTATTTTTTGATCGATTTATACTATTCTACGAATATTCCTCGACAACGTTAAAGCTCTTGATCGGCTCTGCTACAACTCATAAACTGGATCTAAGTATGTCGGGCGTGTTATATGTGTAAAAAATTCCTCGTACCGAAGACTGTAAATTACACGACAAGACTATGCACGTTCTCTAGAAAACTCAACGAGAATACGACCACAAAACGAATATGACAATGATAATCAGAATAATTGTAATCAATGAGTAATAACAACGAAAGAAACAATAGCAATGAGTAATAATAATGATCTAGCGTATATAGGTATACGTAGAAACCACATTGAGGCTTTGTGTTAACGAACGCTTGAATCAAGAAAGGGCAATTGGCCTTGGTTTCAGAGTTACTAGGCAGGCACACCTTGCTGGTTCGGTCTGGTTGGGGCGGTGTCGCCCGACGCTCGTAGTGTCTCTCCGGCTGTTGATAAAGGGGGATCTGCAAACCCATTCGGAAACGTGTTCTCGCAGTACGCCTAGTAGTCGATTTCTTGTAAATATTGTTTTCTTTACATCTATGTGTTGAGGAAGTAAAATACAAGATTCTCTCGTATGTGTGTGTATGTGTGCGTTCGGTGAGTTCGCATTGTATGTGTATTCATAGTATGAAAAAACATGTAGCATATATTAGAAAAGATAGGGTAGAGTTCGTCATTGTTTTACGACACTTGATTACAAAGAAAGAGATTAAGAGAATAGATTCTCCATGAGATGATAAAATTATGATGTTACGAATATAGAACGATGTAATAATCACGCGCCACCTGTGATTTTCTTTGTATTTATTAACGATTTTTATGTCCACCTGCGTAAAGCGATTTTCACATTAACGGCTCGCGTTATAACTGCTCGTATTAAATTTATCAAAGAGAATGATCAAGATATAAAGATACAAACGTAGTAATGTGCGTGTTATGAAAGAAAATCGCCCCGTTATGATTCAATATTCGCGCACAAATTGTCTGATAAAACATTTGAGAATTTGAAATGAAAAACTGCTATGCTTTCTATAAACGATATATTGTATCTTCTAGGAAATTAATTTTAGCGTTTATAATATTTTTATGAGACAAATTTATATTTTGTGGCAAAATTTATAAAAAATGCAATGACTTACTTAATAACATAAATTAAAATTAAATTTTAATACAAATATTATACATAATAGTAATATTATGATCTATTCATTTTAATTAAAGAAATAATAATAAATTTTGTGGGATTTAATATAATAATAATGATATATGAATAATATGAAATAATTTGTCGAAATATATTTTTTGCGTCCTGAAAATCTAGTGCGACAAGGGCAATGATAACTAATGATATAATCATTTGATTAGTTTCAATCTAAATGAGTTCATATTTTCATTTATCTTTGAAATATCTATATGAAAGTGGCGTAAATCGCATATGACTATTCTCATCGTCACATTTTCGAAATTATTGGCTCGTTAAATATTTTTTTATCGAAGTTTGAAATTGAAGAGATAAAAGATGAAGATTGATTTAATGTTGTTCATTAAAAAAGTAATTTTATCCCTATATTTTAATGGGGAAATCATTTAGCTCGTGAATTCGACAAGGAAAGGGAATATGGGACAACGATTATCAATACTGTTCGTTTAACAGCATTGTTATCCATTTCGCGTATTTTCTTTACTTTTATTCGATGAACAGTAATTCGTTCGAACGATATCCGCGCTTTAAATCGCGAATCTATTGCACTTAGAACGCAGCTTTCCCTCATTGCATACATTTTTTTTTTTAAAGCATAAGTATCTGGTTTATACAACGGAATAGAACAGAGAGGAAAAAGCAGAGGGAGGCAATAGTACGTTTCAAGGCAAGCGTAACAAGATTTTCAGCGAATGACAGACTGCTCTTTTGATTGGACGTAAAGCCTGATTGATTCGTTGGTCTTCGCTGCACGGTTTTACGCTAACAGCACGAGCACAAATAATGTAACACAAAACGTTATTTCACGTAAACACAATCGCCGACGTGCTGAAGCACCGAAAGATAGCAAAATAATTTCTCAATCCAATTACTCACGCAAAACCATTAATGAACTTGCAGTTCATTCGCTGTATAATTGACCTGGCAAGATATATGTACATCGTGCACATAAAGTCGTAGATTTTATCTCGTTTTTTAGCTCATCTTTTTATTAATGTAAGGACGTATAAATTTATTAATTATGTATATTAATAAACGTATAAGTGTTTTTTTTTCTATTCTATAAATGCAATAACTACATTGTGATCTTTGATTGAATAAACGTCTATTTGAAGAAACAAGATATATTCGAAGCTTATGAGAAAGAAGCGCGAATTTTTTTTTAAAGGAATTTATAATAGAAATCAATCTAATCTTTGGATATTTTTCTTTTCCATATTAATTTTCTGTTCCTCTCTTTATCTGTTTTAAAATGACTTTTGACAAGGCGGACAGTAAGAGTTTACGCGTCGCATCGATTATCGAGTGAGATATGTACATTTGCTTGGAAGAACAATTACTTACCCGTCGACAGATCACAGTACCATTATATTACGTGCGCAAAATCGACATGTGCATTAGAAAATGAGAGCAAAAAGGTAAACGAGTAAAATATGAGTAGCGAATAGCAACAATTATTGAAACGACAATAAAAAATATAATAAAATGTCGTATGTGTGTGTGTGTGTGTGGGTGGGTGTCACGAGATTTTCCATCGCCTTTTACGGTGTACTAGCGATGATTCCGCGGAACACGCAATCGCGTGCACGCGTACTTTTTTCCTTCTATTACTATTTTGTCACGCTATCTCTCTGCTTATATTCGCGGACTATTTATTTATATGTATTGTTTATTATTATGGCTATTATATATTTATATATATCTGTTTATGCTCCTCTCGGTGCGATATGATCGAGCAAGAGAGAGAGAGAGAGAGGGAGAGAGAGAGAAAACGACTGACTCTAATTTACAATTATTATTATCGTGGAAGGGAAAGACGGATGGAGGGATTGGAGACTTTCATGTAAAGTGGAAGTTTCGAGGTATCATGGGATATACTAGAGTAGAGCCGTGGGGATCATTCATTATATGTTCGGCAACGGAAAACGAAACATAATCTAATAATCTGAGAGCCCAATTCGAAAAGATTCTCCGCAGTGGTGGACTTTTATGACAAAGCTGCTGAAAAAGTTATTTCGTCAAGAAGCGTATCCTATTTTCTCACTGCGCATATACCTAGAAAATACTATTTATACATATGGTGTATATATATTTGATAGTGAACTCGATGAAATTCTTACGACGACAAACGGAGATCCCTTGTATATGGAGAAAATATTTTTGCTAATGTGCGTCAATTCGGAAGAAAACTTTATAAGAGAGATTGCCTGCGGACAGAATCCACCACTGACGTGAGAACTTTGCTTGTCATTCGACAAGTCACCTGTGATTAAGTATAGAATCTTCATGTCAAGATAAAGTATAAAAGACCGACTGTTGTTCCCTCTTTTTATCTCCTCCAATTTTCTACAGCGACCATGTATCAGGCATAGACGTAATTATTTAATATCTCGCGTAAATGCGAAAGGCGATTTCTGCAATTGACTGATCCAAAAAACTGACAATCGACATTAATTAACTCTCGTTAGATCTCATTGTCGGCAGGAAAAGTAACAGTTTCGTAGGAGGAAGATCGTTTGTCAGCTTCCTGAATCATTAAAGGTCACCGAACGCTTCTCTTTTTTTATACACGTAAATTACACGAGCTACACGTATCGTATATGATATACAAAATGAGGACAAAATGCTGTATAATAAATAGCAAAACACTCACATAGACCTCTTCCCATTGCGAGACATACCGCACCAGTCTTGATAAACGTAGTAACCTAACGAGTGACAGTAGTTTTGCAAGTCTGAGAATCCTGAGAGCACGTCCAGCATGCAGGATCTGGAAGGACTCGCTGAAGTCCTGAAACTTGCGAATTTGTTTTACGATATTTCACTTACCTTTTCTCTTTCAATTCAAGTAACTAAATATATACAAGATATTCACGATACTGGAGAAATATTATACTGAATAAATAAAAGTCTTAAATATTTTATCACGTATATTCTTCTACTGTCACATTTTTATAATATTTTCCATTATATTATTTTACTTGCTTGATTTTGTCAAATTTACAAAATTAAACGCGATTACTATCTTACAATTAATACTTTTTACAATATTTCTTACAATATCTTATGGTTGGACAAATTGGAGAAAATTATGCTTTAATAATTTTTTTTTTCTGGATAAAATGAGATAATAATTTATAACTTATAACAATGGCTTTTAACATAAAGTTGCGTTAATGAGCTATACGATACACAGGATATACTTACTTGATTAAATATAAGGAAAATGTAATCTAGTGGTATGGAGGAGATGAGGTCGAGAAAGAACCAAGTCCTGAGGTAGTGTTTCGCGATTAACTTCGGATCCAGTATCACTTGTTCCGCATTATCCTGCTGCATTATACCTGCAACGGAATAATTATTACTTCATGTATTTTTCATCGTCGATGATTTTCCGAGATTCGCAAAACTTCAATCGCTAAATCGGAAAAACTCTAATACTATTGTCTTTATTGATGCACTCATTATGCATATGCAATGTGTAATTTAATAACTGGAGTTGGAGACGCGAACGACGAATCTCTGTTAGTATACACAAAGAAAGAAATAATTATTACGTATTGTGTTATAAAACATGCGCTGGAACTTAAAAAACGACACAGAAATTTTTTATCATGTCGAATCGACACAACGCAATATAACACAATGATTTTTATCGGCCGCGGCTCGTGACCCAATTTCACGTTTGCGGAACCGCCTCAAACACGTTCCAAATTAATCCCGAGGTAATGATGAAATGTCAAGGAGCTGAGTGTGTTCTACCTTGCACAACAATACCGTCATTGTGCATGTCGGGGCCGACGAGGCCCTAAGCAGATCACCCATCCTACGTGTCTGTTTTTATCTGAGATTTTTTCGCCGGTGCCTTTTACGTCGAGATATATTGTAGTAAGGATGAATCGCAGGAGAGTAAAAGTTAAAAGTATAGTAAATCTTCAAAATCTTGGATAGAGAAAAATTTGGAATGGCGAAAATGTGAACAATCTGAACGCAGTTATGCATATCAAGTAATATGTAGTAAGAAAAAAAGTACGATCATTTTTACCAGGATAATCGATTTTAAATATTTTAAATATTAATATAAGATAATGCGTGTGCGCAATAAAAACATTTTTCGTAGCGAGAATGCGTGCGTGAATGTTCTAAATGTTAATTCCTTTTACATACGAATTTATGCTAAATTTATCGTGTGGAGATAATACGAAGAAAAATGTTGAATATTATAGAATTTAAAAATTACTAATATTACTAATTAGAGATACAAAGTCTTTGTTACGACGCAACTGTACTTTATGCAAATCCTATTGGTTTGAAAGATTAGTTCAAACTTCTAAACAGCGTATGTTTAAAACGAATTTAATAGTCCTATCGCAAATTCTGATTAAATTGCCGAGAATTATTATAAAAGAAAAACAAAATACAAAAATTTCATAGTAAATTAATTGATCGAATGATTCGACTCACCCGTCCTGAAGTTGACGACGATGTCTATAAGGAATATCGTATCGGAAAGGCAGTTGAAGGCTATCCATCTAGTGCTTAGGTCGTCATTGAAAAAACTAATGGCGACTGGCAGAATTATCAGATTAGCTACCAATAAGAGGAGCATGCAGAGGTCCCAGTAGAATCTGAAAAAAAAAAAAAAAGGAAAGTATATGTTAGAATAAATCTATTATATATAAATTATAAATAAATATTTTACATTTTATTTCACAATGGATACTGTGCTAATTAATAAACGAAGTCTGATTCATACAAATTTAAGGGAGAACGTGATAGCAATTCAGAATTTCTTCTCATTTTACTTTGCTCATTTTAACTCATACGCGTTAGTTACTTTATACTCTCATTTTGAAATGTCTTGAGCCAATTGGGATTATAGGGATTGACTTTGCAATCTCGGTTAAAATAACTTTCAGAATCTTATCCAACTTTCGTCTTTACAGTAAATCTCTAAAGTTAAAATATCGCAAAGATATTCTTTTAATCTATATTCTTTATGCAATAGATAGATGATTCTTATAAATAATTCTTAGGAGGGGAATAGTCTCATAATTTTTATCTTGATATATTTTTTGTGATATAAGTAAAATTTTGTAGAGAAAGAGAATATCTTCGACCCTAAATAGTATATTTTTTACATTAATATATTCTTCGCAAAATACGCAACTTTTTTCATATAATCAAATTTGATATAAAAGTTGATAAAAAGATGTATATATATATTGTTCAATTAGAGAAAATAAACGATATTAATAATAGCTACAATCTACAAAGAAAAAAGAGAGTTAATTCTGTAAGCACTGATGCCAATTGCAAACGAATTGTACGAATTTACATTTTATTACGCTCATCAAAGTACACAAGTTTATTTCGACGTTTTTGATCCGCCTAACCTGTTACGGAATCATTAGTCTACAAAGTAGCGCTGGTGAATAAAAATGAGGGTAATTTTTTACTATTCTGCGGAGGAGGTAACGGGAGATTCATGGCGCAATTGAAAACACGAGGCGATTTCTTTCGGGTAGATTAGGTGGAAATGCAAAAGAAACTTTTCCATGTTTTATGCTGTTAAAGGGAATATTTCTAGTAATGTTTCTATCGAATACTCAAATTATCGCTTTCTACAGATGATCGACGATTTGAAAATTATATTCTGACATTTGATTCTAATAATCGATATTTGACGAAAATTTACAGTCGTATGTATAGTGCGATATAAACGCGATAAAAATAAAAATGAAAAAAGTACGAATATATTAAATAATGCTCGAGTCTTGAAATATGATATCGCAAAAATGAAATACAAATCAGAGATTGAATTAAATGCGGATACTAATCTATAATTAAATACGCTTTTATAAACGAGATTGAAACTAATTTGGGACAAAATGAGATTATTTTCCGCTATCAATACTGTTGTCGAATGAGCGATGAGAATAGGAACGCAGCGGACATTTTCGATGGACATCAGCAACTTTGCGGACTGCGATGCCGTAAATTCTGATTGTTAACGGACAACTGCAGTAGCGTTAATTTCGTAACTTTGGAATTTTCAATCAGATATGCACATGGCAAAGTTACGCACTGGCAGTTCATTTCGATGTAGAAACATTTCAACTTTTCTACGGTCTATATAATAGAATAGCAGTGGATAATGCAAAATTACGCAATATGACGATAATGAAATCATACATACGAAAATCTACTTAATACATTATTTTCTTTGCTATATCATCATTTTTTATTTTATTTTTTATTTAACAATACAATAATATAAAGAGACGTGTATTGTATGTCGATTAATTCTTAAATGTGTAAAAGATTTATCCGGAGAATCCTTATATGATGCACGATATTAACTTTATGACACATAAATTCCTAAAACAATATGTACCTCAACATGATGATGCATTATGATATAAACTGTTATTCTTCAAATTATCAACAATTTAATTACTTCCTTCCTTTCCTTCTAGCAAATTGCCATCTTATCATAATAAACCCATGTGTACGCGGGATGAACATAATAATACATCATGCATTTTCTTTAGCTTTATTAATTTTCTTACGAAAAGATATTAAGTGTTATAACGAAGAAAATAATGTACTTACGGAATCTAAAGAGCGAAGATTTTCGCCGTAGTCTATTTCTGAAAGCTCGATTTTAATAAGTTCAATTTTAATTTGAACTGGAAATATTGATAACACTACTCGAAGTAATAACGTTGCTGTATTATATAAATATATGATAATAAATGCGCCCGTATCTCACAGTATATGTATACCTGAACCTTTCAACATCCTACTAATCTTCTCCCCTTTCCTGTAGGTAGACAATTTGATATTTAATCTCATGGTTCAAAAATAAACTTTATTTCTACGAAAAAATGTTTGCTTCTAAATTTATTATTATCTTAACCTCATACTTCAATAGATTGTGCTCGACAAATTGTTTTATAAATCAACTATATTTTTATTTCTGCTTTTTCTTTAAATATTTTTTTCATGTTTATCTCTCTTTCGGTTTTATATATCGTTTTTATTTTTATATGTTAAATATCGTTGCTACACACATTATAGCTTGCAATATATTTTTGCGAAAAAAAAAACGGAATTATTTTTTTGTTGTTACATATTTAAAGAAAGTTTACACAGTAAAATAAATAATATGTTCTTCCTCTATCATAATAAATAATCCTCTTTCCATTTCTCTCTATCTCGTACAGATCGCGAAACAACGTGCACGTAGCTCGAGCTTTTGCGTGTCCGGGATCGGATGCTGCACGCGAATGCATCCTGTTGGACTGCTCGAGCACATTCCATGTCGGAATGGCGGTATATTCGAATACATTCTTTACCGCAACAATTTTGTTTAATTTCGCGTGCACGATACTGAAATATTGTACATGATTTTTCGATCAGCAACCATGTGTAATGACGGAAACATTTTATTCGCATCAAGTACGAATCACCGGCAACGCGTCCGGATTTATTTTTCACGCAATCGTCGACGTAAAGCGAAGCGATCGAAAAAAAAAAAATTCGGTTAATTTGAGTCCGAGCCATGATACGTACATGCTGTAATTGAATTAGATTACGCCGCGAATATGCGGCGGATAAAAGCCGCAGCTATATTACATTTTAACTCGAGCTTGAGCCGGTAAACCGCATTAGGATACCGGGCTCAAGACGACATTAGCTCTAATTAATTTATTAGATAATGCTTATAAACGCGCGTAGACGATATTTCAGAGTTTAATGTCATCCTTTACTTAGCATTGCGGGATAAATGTAATCCAAGTTTCGTGACCAGAACTTCTCAATATTGCATTAATCTTTACATACGTAAAAGTTGCATATTAATCAATGAATTACATACACGCAAATTTAAATTTATTATATATATATCTGTGTGTGTGTGTGTGTTCGTATATACACATGAGTGTTAAAATTTTAATAGTTAGCAATATATATAGTAAATATATTAAATAATAATGTAACAAGACATTGTGTATATTAAGTAATAATATAATAAATATCCTTTTAAAGAAATTAAGAAAGAAAGAGTAATAAACATTATGAAACACGAAAAGAGCAAAATATAAAACTTTCTTTATAAAGGATTTAAAATATATTACGTAAATGAGAGATTTAGCGTTAATGCGCTTTTTATCTTTAGAAAAGACAGGAGAGTGACAAATCATATCTTAAAATACAATTTTCTACGTAATAACTTATAGCAATAACGAGTCTTTTTATATATATTCATATTTTTACCATAAAGTTATAGTAGTATCGATTGTTTTATTGTATTTTGCCGCGAGTGTCAAACTTGGCAAGTTTCTCTTCAAAGACGTCAAACACACAAAAAGTAGATATCTATTTAAAAGTTAATTCTATTATTTAATATTCTTTTTGAAAAATTAAATGGCATTTAATTTAATACACACAACATACTAATATCTCATTTTTTCTTCTTCTATATATTTAATGGATAGAAGCACTTTGCGTGCACATCTGCGTATATTTCAATTTTTTGTCACCGAATGATTTACATTTGACAACATAGATAATCACAATCGGGCACTACACGATTGATGGACCGAAAAAAATGTAACTTACTCATGATATGCACGCGAGGGCTGATACTAGCGTGCCTGAATACTCAAGCTGCCTTCTAAATCGAATGAAATGGAATATCTTTGCACTTAATAAACTGGAGCAGCCCAGTTTCGGTGCTGCACGAAATTAAACGTAATTCAGCGGTACTGGAAGTGGAAAGAAGATTGATGGACGATCGTAGATTCCCAGCAACACGACCATAGGTCGAATGATTCTTTTCTTTATGACGTGCCGTTTGTTTCAATTCGCAGCTCATGTTTCTCTATGAGTTATATTCATGCGAAAACATTTTCTCGAATAACGCGCGCTCGCCTTGGGAATTTGGATTATAATAGTTCACTTTATGTGTCGATACAATATCGCGATATTGAGAGCGAAATGCATTGGACAAAATTTCGCTGATCGATTTTCATTCGCGTGGAGAGAGAGAGAGAGAGAGAGAGAGAGAGAAAGGCGAATATAATCGTAACAATAACAAACCATCGGAAATTGATGTAAAAATTTACGCTAAATTGTTTTCTTTTCGCTCGCTTATAGATAATTAATAATATCAATGATGGAGAAATTAATTACAGAATTTGCCGATGGGTAATTTGAACGAGACATACACAGGTATTATCGACATTATTATTGCGATAATAAACGCCATGTTTAATATATGTTGTGTGCAATATGTGTAATATGTTTGGAAATATTCTATAGGCTGTAATTAAAATTGGGGTACTCTCTCTATGTAGGTCATATGTCAAATGAAGCGATCAATTGAAATGGAAAAAAAGACATGTAAATTCGTGGATATTGGCCAACTGCCCTGTGTTCAATTCGATGAAATGCATTCGGTTCGGCGAAAGTGGGCGTTTTTATATCTGTTTGTATCTCGTTTGTACGGAATATTATTTCGATTTAACCGCACTTTTCAGGAATAACGCCTCACATCTCTGTTGAAATGTAACGGGGACATGAAATAGATAATTAATTTTTATCGAGCGTCTTAATCATACATCGATATAACTTATTTATTTAATACGAATCTGTGCTCGCCGAATTTACATAATGAACGTGTTCTAATATGAAAAATGTTCTAGAAGTGTTAATACGAATGCGAGTTATTAGTGTAATTATGAGTATTTAGAATAATGCCCACATTTAGATATCGATTATGAATTATCATAACAACGTATTAATAGAAAAGCAAAGTTTTTTTTTTTTGTTTCTCTTCTCTAAAGATTTTTCTTATTAATTTAAATATTCGCGAGATGAAACGAATTAACGAGGCGTAAAGAGTTATATCATCCCGACCAGGGATTTTCCCAGGATTTTTGTGTACCATGCGGACTTTTTTTCCACGCATACGTAACGCTAGACAGTGACCTAGAAGCGCCTGTGAGATTGGCGATAACTATACCTCGGGATTAGATTTATGCCGCTTTTTCGGGGGATCTGCTTTAACGAGCGTACGGTATGGATAGCGGGTTCCCTGAATTCGAGACAATTTGCCACGTTCTCGCCGATAGTTGCATTCACGCCTAGTAAATTTCATATTATCGTAATAATCAAATATGTTATTGTTCGTACGAACATATATTTTTGCGATAATTGTATAAGAAATATATATATATATAATTTTTTTTTTTTTTTTTTTTTTTTTTTCCCGTAAATTATACATAGATGCAATATATTTTTTTCGTCTTTTCTATATCTCTCTCTCTCGGAACCATCCAGCGGTTACGATCTGCGTGTGTATTTCTCTATTGACGGTCTAAATTTCCAATTGCTCCGAGTAATTCGCCGACCGTAGACAAGCGTGAAATGTGGAAGTTGAAATGCGAAATTATACGCCTACACTGATCTCCATGGAATTCCATGAAACAGTGTTGGCCAGGATATCGATGAAATATCGGTCTCTCACGCGCTTCATCCTTCCGCGAAAAGGCGAATATGTTATCGTCCTAGTTTCTCTTTTTCTGGATACTTTCAGCTTCCAGTTATCCTAGCCGCGAGAACCTGACTGCATTAATCTTAATTTGCTTTAGACGATTCGGATATAACAGCGTCGTACATCAAAACTTTTCCATCCTGCATCGAGTCGCTCCCAGAGACTTTCTTGACCTTTTCCGTTCGTAGCCTCTTTATCCTTTTGTTATGAAAAAAAAAAAAAGCGACACGCCGGAGAATTGCCGCGTCAGAAGGATGGATGATTCTTGTCTGCGAATACTCGCGATCCATCTCGTGCTTCACGAAGGTTGACCGAAGGTGCGTCGTGTGACTTTTAAATAAGAATTGAAACTTATTGAAGCTGTTATGATCCCTTTGGTTTCAATGCTATCGAGATCAAAATAGCTTATGTCAGAACGGAGCAAAGAAGAAAGATGTATTTCAAACGGAAAATAAAAGATGTAAAGAATAAAGAGAGATATGACTTTTCTTAAAATCTAAAATATTATATATGGATGTTGTCATGTTTACAGTACAAAAAGTAACTTATCGAATTCATACCGAGTTCAAATTCTGTTTTATGGAAATAATTTTTAGTTTTTAGATTTTTACTTACAATCAACCTATTCCTATCTAGTTGCATATTTTAGAGACACGTGGCGGTACGAATATTGGAACGGATTAGTCGTACATTATCTGTCGCTGCAATATGGATGCTGAGAAGTGTGCTCTCCAAAACGCTTTACCGCGCGCGTATTTGTATGCTATGAGGATTAGGAGGTTTTGCCGTAATATACATATATATACACATCTCGTGTCATATATGAGCGACGAATTTCGTGGTTGTGCAGCACTTTAATAGGATTATGTGAAGCAAGAAGCCGACAATTCTGCCATTTTTCGCATGTATTATATATTATCTTCATTCGCGCGCTATTTTCGTTGCGAGAAATGCTATTTGAAGTATGATATTTTGCCGGAAGTAACGCGGAAAATTTCTACTAAATGTACAGCAATATATTATGGATAAAACCGCGTACCGCGCGACTTCTGAAAAGTTCAAAGATATTTCATAGACTTATTCTCTGTAAAAATAGATATGATAGACAAAAATTTATAAAAATATGATTCTTTACTAAGAATTTGGTAATTCTCTTCCACTTTTACGGCACAAACTTAAACGTAAATTTAACAAGTATAGAATAATCATATTTTTATTTTATAATCGATAGTGTCATAGATCAAGTATGTAGAAAGCTAAGAATTTCGACTGCAATATGTAATGTGACATAGGTGCAACTGTTTGGGATAGAATCCGCAGGATCTCGGTTAATACCGATAACGACAATATATCGCGTTATGTCCTATTTCGAGTTCTATTTCAACATGTGGATTTACTCCATTCCGTTGCATACCAAAAGAGTTGGATTGAAACCTCAACATTATCTATGAAATAGCTTTTGGATATCCGAACTAATAATTGCGACTATCAACATGCTTTGCTACTCATTGAACTAGCAGAGAATAAAAGATTTATTTTTGCACCTAAGAATATCATACAGATATTTTTTTATATTTTTGAAGTATATTAAACATTTTTAATATTCCAGTAAATAAATTGTGATAAAATTATGCATTTTTTTCTTTGGTTTTTCTCATAGAAATTTTAATATTTTATAAGATACATTATTTGGTATTAATTGTATCACGATATTGAAAGGCGCCTATAAATAAAAATTTTGGGAAAAAATACATTTAATATTACTTATGTGTTTCTTTTTTCTCATTCACAGTTTTAACTTTTTTTTCCATTTGCGATGCGGAAACATTTATATCCTTCAGTAAGAAAACGTTCGTAGAGAGCACACTCTTGCCTGCTAACGTAGTCGGGAACTGTTTACTGCAGTGATAGTACCACTAAATTCTTAATATCAGTGTCTGTTGATTGGAAATGCATAATACAGTATCCGCGAAATAGCGCGTACTTGCAGCATCCACGAAAGTCTCGTTATGTAGATGCTGTCGTTTAGAGAAAAAAGAGAGGAAAAAAAAAGAAAACGAATGTCGTGATAATAACTCGGTAAATTTGTACCTTCGCCGGAAGATGTATTCCATCATTGCTTACTGTAATTATCGATTTAGCGCTAGAATATAGGGAGTACGATACGTGATGTTCTAGAAGTTAACAACCACTGCTCCAGCCTATTAATTCTTCTGACATTGATGGATCTCTACGCTGTATTACTATTCTCGGAGCAAACAGCTTTGCGGAAATAAAGTTTCAGATCGATTCCATTAGGAGAAAAGAAATGAGTGAACAAAAACGAATATCCTATAGTCATCATCTCCCCCCCCCCCAAAAAAAAAGCTGCAAAATTCAAAAATTATTTAAAGAGAGTATTTTGTAAGGAGAGTATTTAATTTCTTAATATATTAATCGCGATATTGATTATGATATTTTATTTTATACATAAGATCCATCTATTTTTACTTTATTATATCGTTATATTAGATGGAGAATTTATATATCTAAATTATTTTCAGAAAAGTTTATCTCTTTACGATAAAAGATATATTGTATTTTTCGCGAGAATTATAGAGATTATATTCCTATTTATGAGATACTACCACGTCTTTTGACAAGCTTGGATAAATAGCTGCTATAGTTGCGAAATAACTTTATTTTATTCGCTTCGCCGAATCTTTCATACGATAAATCCACTTCACATGACACGTTGAAAAAGAAACTGCGTAGAATGATCGACAAATTTTTGTATCTCACTTGAAAGCCGCACATATCGCTCCATTCTATTATACGTATTTGAAATATGTTAATGAGGTCGCAGCAAAATCATTCAGATTTGCAAATGCTCTTTTCCTGCAAATATTCGCATGTTTAATTTTTAGTGCACGTTATATTCTTACATATAGATTAATTGTGCTTTACAACTTTAATGTTTTATTTGGTTAAAATAAAAATCGCGCGAAAACGAGACAAATAAAAAAAAATGAAAGATATCCACAATTAAATATTGCAACAAATAAATATCAAAACTGATAATTGAACATTGATTGAGAAAAAAGAGCGCGCAATCGGATGAAGATCGATGCTAATGGACAAATTCATGGATTCTTCTTTGGACTTTAATTGATTAATCACCGCTTGGTATATAAAATTTCATTATGTAACGCAGGGATTTTACTAGATGCGTTTGTATGCATAATAAGGAGATTATTTAATATCGAGCGCATTAACATATTTTTTATTACATCGCGTCGAAATATATTTTTCTTCTATACAAGTTTGTTGCACACGCAACAGGAATATATTCGCCGAGATTAAATAAAATCTTATATCCATAGAAAATACGTGTAGATACCTGTGCGCGATTTATATACCGAAAATTAATAATTGAGGAAAAATAATAATTGAGTCAGTTGCAATGCATCATTAAGATATTTATATTTATATACTTTTATTTTATTTTATACTTTTATATTTTTTCATATCTTTATTTTATATTTTTAAGCTATTTAAAATTTGCTAAACGTAACGAGAAACAGTCTTGGGTGATGGATGATAAAAATTAATTATATCTCCAATAAATAGTATCTGGATAGTATAATCTTTTTGTTTTAATAAAATACAATATTATTTCAGAAGATATAACATAATATTATAGCATTTCTAACAAGTCAGTAATGCCGTGGAGAATCATTCCTTTTTTAAATGGATATTATTGAGAAAACTCGGTTGCTTGCAATTAGAACAATTTTGCAACGACTATCAGATTCCCGATTAGATGCACTTTGCTTAGCGAAGCGCGGCTTACTGTTGCATATATACGTGCGCGTTCATACACACATACACACGAATGATTACATTGATTAGTAAGAATCGCCATGAAATGGTACCCATACACTTATGCATACACACGCGAACCGAACAATACTGCGGGGTCGCTCATTGTCCGACAGAGGATGCTGACATAATCAGAAGCACGATCATTCATTTTATGAGCCTAACGCGTGCGCGAACGGCTTTACGGAACGATTTTAAAGAGGTCCCCCAAAAATCTTTTATCTCTTTTTTAAATATAAAAAGTTAGATTTTTTTTTTTTTTTTTTCTAAATATATATATTCGATATATATATATTATTTCTAATGTCTTTGATTTGTCGCGCGACTTTTCATGGAAACGCGACTTTACTTAATACTGTCGCGCGAAGCGATATATCTCGCAGGGAATTATCACGGCTATTTCTGCGACGCATTTAGATATCGGATTATGCAGATTGTACCATATTACGCTACTAAATTGCCGCTAACGTGTGCTTAACCGTAACTAGGCTATTAATAAGTTACTTGCCGATCTTGTGGATAGCTCTCCTGCGTGCAATTGTGAAATAATCTTCCATATTTTCGAATTGACGACTCTTTAATTATCCAGATTACATTCGGGTATCATCGTATGAATTTTATGACATTCCGACCGTCGTGTATTAATGAATACACCAGTGCACCAGGCACTGTAAGCTTTCGAATATCGTTTACGTATAGGATATTGCGAAGAGCGCAGAAAGTTCAAGATTTTTATCAATAGCCAGAATTATATATTTAATGAAGATGAAAAAATTTTCAAGTACGCACAATTATATTTTTTTAAATTTATATTTCTTCGGAGACATTGTGTCTAGGATCTTCCTACTGGACTTTTCAGAAATATTTATGATGACGGTGGTTATAATAAAGGCATCTGCATCGGGCATCGTCGTTTCATGCGCCTATACACGTTCCGAGCCACTCGTTCCGACATGTAGAACCGGATGATCAACGCTACTTAAGAATAATTGATTGAGTCGTTATAGCGCGCAGTCGATGATCAAACGTAGCAGATTGCGTTCATTAACTGGACACTTCGGACCATTTCGACCAGACCCAGTACGTTATCTCTTATTTAAAGCTTATTTTCGCCACGTGTGACAAGTGAAAGAATTAAATTCATCGTTCTTGTTGATTTCGAAGACGAAAGAAAAAGATAACACTTCTGACAGAGAGAAGGAAGAGAGAAAATAAAACATTAGTGAGTATTAGACATACACATGTAACTTCATAAGAGATGATTAAAAAGCAACATAAAATATAAAAGGATGAATAAAAAAATGTTGAAGAATCAAAGAAACGTGTAAATTTAAATATTGTAAGACATTACACTGCACACACAAGATATATAATTTCTGATAATAAAGAGAAATATATGCAAATCATCCTTGCGCGCTCACAGACTTCTTTCTAAAGAAGAGAATAGATCTTATATTAAATATTGTTTTTTTAATATCGTTATTAAAGACACAGAGTTTTCTGATCGGATAAAAAAAATTAATTACATCTGTACGTCTCGTCTCTCTCTCTCTCTCTCTCTCTTCTCTCTCTAGAAAGATTCTCTTAAGATCTTTCTCGAAAGATCTTCTCTTATCAGTAGATTTAAGCTGTTCTAATTTAATATGTGAATAGAGAGATACGAAAATGTGTGTCCACCTCGCCGTGGGCGTAGGTCATGATCATGGTGGTTTCATACTCGGGGAATTAACGCAGAAATAGAGACGAGTTAATTAATTAAGTCATCTTAATTGCGCCCACTCGGTTAAATTCATCCTGACCGAGTACGCACACGGTTCCTCTTTATTTCCCTCTTTTTCTTTCTCTCTGCGCGGACGTGTAATATTTCGCTTAATTGCCAATCGCAAAAAGCGCAAGAGAGTAACTTGGTTTCGTTCGCGGAGGCGGAGGCAATCGCGCAGTTAGCCGCGGCGCGCTTTTTATGCCGCCCTTATGAATGAAACAATCTACTCGGTCAACATTGACGAAGGACGATGATTCGGGAGAGACAGTTCACTCTGTTACGAGCAATTAGCTCGTATGGTAGGTATCGGCATGAATGACTAAGTAAACGGCTTTTACGTTCGCAACGTCGCTTGAACATGAGCTGGTGAACTGAGCTTAGGTTGTAATAGATGACGTTACAATCCCGCATTTCCCTTCACCTACGAATGTTTTGGCTAATTTTGCGCGATGCTATTGTAATAAAAATATTTTAAAATGTAAGATTCTCAGAATTTTAAAAATTAGGTTTTGTACAAAATAAAATTAATTAAAAAAAATTCGAATTCGAATTAAAAAATTTTATAAAATTAGAATTCGTAAGAATTAAATCATATCCGATTGCCTTGTATTGTATCAATCGAATCACTTGTGAACGAGATGAACTTTTGTGGTTACCTGCGTTACTTAAGACTAGTTTCTTTCTGAGTTTAAATCTCGGTTTATATCGCGTAAATTTTTATGTTAAGTTTTATGGAGAAATTGCTCCACAATTGCTGCGAGGCATTCAGTATGCTCCGTATATATCGACACTAAATCCTAAAGCTCTACAATTTGCATTTTACAACGATCTCTTTTGTAACAGCCGACGTAACGTTGCACAAGATTTAAGAAAATAACTCGAAAGTATTTCCACGCTTAGGCGAACTATTTCGCGATTGTCATTGTTTGCGAAATTAATAACGCAGCTGTTATTCGAAAGTTCGATGGTTTCCAGAAAAGATCGGAAGTTAAGAGGTTCCGTTGAGTTTCTGGTGCAAAACCCATTTTGCGACGTCACGTCTCACAGGGTGATCGCTCGCCAAACCAAAGTAGGTTACAAGTGTTTGCTCAGCGATATCTAAACGCTAAAGGATGAGTGTTTAGCAGATAGGATGCTTTCAGTCGGTTAAAACGCGCCTGCACACGCAGTGATTTTACAAGCTGGATCAGTTTTAACTTTTACGATTGGTCGTTACGGACAAGCGATATCGTGTTACGATTTCATTAGATCAAGTTACACGAAATCGCGCGACTTAAAAGCTTTAAGAAGTATATATATATAAATATATTCGCTAATTGATTTATGATTAAAAAGTGTCAAATAACGTTATAATAATAGTGTCAAATAATGTTCTATTAATAGAATCATAAATTATAAAAAATTTAAAATTTTAAAAAATAAAATTTTATATATACTTCTCCAAGTATTATTAATTTCAAATTCGCTCTTTATTTTATCGAGGTTTTAATTTGACATATTATTTTAAAATTTTATTACAAAAAGATCTAAAGTTGCAACGTATATGAGGAAAATCGGTGAAAGAGAATTTTTTACAAAGCATCCACGCTTAGGAACAATTCAGATTGTCAAAGAATATAAATGGCAAAATGACAAGCTGGAATCGTATCGTATTTAATTACAGGCTGATTTACAATGCAAGTGTATTTTCTTCTAAGCGTAGAAACTGAGAAAAAACAATCTCATTGGCTTTAATAAAACCTTTATTTATCCTTATACCGTTGCAAGCATCAGTTTCCGTATCAAATATATTTTTCAATCGCGATCAACATAACCGAGGTTAATGTATTGAAAACACTGACAACATCACGAGATTCGCGTACGCATGTACACGTCACCGATCGTTGAGCAAGTTTACAGCTTCCCAGCTAAGCAACCGCTTTTAACCTTGCCAACTCCGACCAAATCGAACCAATTAAATTTTATCATAATAACGCTACTAGTGGTCTCTTAATAGCAGCTTCTCCTTTACTTGTGTCTGCCGGACGTTGTTAAATGCCGTGCAATCTTTTTTGGCATATTTATGTAATTGCCAAAACCACGGCCGAAGAAAAACGAGGAAACGACTTACCGGACTTTAACGCTGGCGTTTATGGCAAATTGTCTCGTTTCAGTTTTTTTTTTTTTTTATTCACATTGAGAATATAAGGAAAGAAATTTAATTTAAGTCGTAGTAATTTTAATCACAAATCTGCGTTAAAATTAGAGATTAGTTGAAAAATTGTTCTTTTAAGTTTAATTGTTTAAAATTAAAAAAAACTGTATAGCTACATTGTTGTTTTATTTATTTCATTAATACAATCGATTTCGTCAACATTTATAAGCCTTAAATGTAGCGCAATTAATTCTTTGTTTTATTTCTAATTATAGTTTTAGAGAAGAATTTATAGTCGAGTTCAAGTTAAATGATTATAGCAACGAAACCCAGTCATTACTGCGTTATCTTCCGGAGATGGTTAACCTCATATTCAGCTATTACACTTTTCCTGGTCGCCGAGATCTTAATCTTGGTTACCTTGTATTTCATTCAGTCGTCATTATTCAGGTATGATCGCACTAACCGACATTATAACGTAACATACTCTAAAAATGCGTTGCGTCAACAGCTATAATTATGCTATTTTAATAAATTGTTATTTCTTTCTAAATTATGATCACGGTTAATAAAGCATAATGGATGAACAAAAGATTTATTCATAACGCTGATATTTGATCGATTTGACATTAATAGAAACGGTTAACCCACCGGTTGATCGTCGAGAAAGAAAGAGAGAGGGACGAACTCTTAATATCTCCGATTAATAAAATATTTCCGCCATTTGCTATATTCTTTAAATCGGTGGCAACGACCTAGTGAGATTGAACGCGCACACCTTCGGTTTCCAATACCGATTTATTCGAATGCTTTGCCAGGCATGTACACGTTTCAACGATATTCCTTATATGCCCGCTTGCCTGCATATATCTCTACCTCTACCTAATCGCGTATACACAAGACGCCGGTATACAGTAGGTATATACATATGGAAGCGCATGCAAATACCCCTTGAGATTACCTGCCAGCAGCGAAGGCGATTCCCGACAGTTGAGAGGTGGGCTACCGGGGAATCAGGGGTAAAATGTAATTTCGAAACGAGAGATTCGCTCTTGCGTTATCGGGAAGTTGCTATGGTCAAGGCGCGAGAATTCGTTCGACTCGCCATGCAACTCCACATCTTTTTCATTATAACGTGGGGGAAAAAAAAGAGAGAGAGAGAGAGAGACGAAGGTCTTATCTTATTATCCGGATATAAAGATTGCTAAAAATAACATATCTACAATATGAAATAAATGAAAATTTTTGTTAATTATATAAATGTAATTAAATAATTAGACATTCCTTATATAAATTTAAATAGATTTTATTATTGCATGATTTTAATTTAAGGGATAATATTTTTTAATTGATTGTTTTATTCAAACGTTTAGAAATCGTCAGAAATACACTTATCGGAATCGCCGATTTAATTAGCTCGCGAGAGAGGCACGTATACGCGCACTTTATTTTCGAATGCGTTGATCCGCCGACCGCTCGCGTTTTTCATTGATTCTTAGATTCATCGAGGGAGTATTAGAATTCATATCTCGATTTTGATTATACATTAAAAAAAGTTATGACCAGTTTTCATATAACGCAAAACACTTTTTTTTCCCAATCGGGAATTATTTGTGAAACGTGTCAGGGGAAATCTGAAGTGTTCATCGATTAATTATATCGGAATTGTAAAAATCGAATGCTAATTTCGAGATGAAGGCATCGGGAACATCATTTCTGTGCACATTTATATGCATAATAAGCCTATCCATATGCGCATTAAACTCTGGAGAAACAAGCTTGACTCAGTCAGGCAGCGGGGATCGATGATATCGGACAAATTGACTCGACAGAACCGCATAAGTACGAAGTCGATGCACGTGTGCGTGTCAACACACTATATAATCTGGTCTCATATATTACGATCCGCAAATGCAAACCGCGGAGTTTGCGTTAAATGATAATTAACTGCCGTGAATTAATTCGCGCGATTTCAATGATCCCTCGGATAGGCTAGAGTTTAACGCAATTATCGTTTTAACGCCAGATGCGTAGACGGTCCTTCGCCGATTCCACGAAATTACGCACTTCGCAATATTAAAGAATCTGCGATCTTGCGGTTTACGGGTGAGTTACGTTATAGTCGACGAGGAAACCATATTTATCGAATTCTATGTATCAATTTCATCTTATGTTAGTCGGATTTTCGTAATCCGTATTTG
The DNA here is from genome assembly GCF_030449975.1 of Polyergus mexicanus. NCBI lineage: Eukaryota > Metazoa > Arthropoda > Insecta > Hymenoptera > Formicidae > Polyergus > Polyergus mexicanus. The sequence continues at coordinate 7,920,414 of NW_027223327.1, read as the reverse complement.
ATAAACATGCTTGGGATAGCGATAGTTGCGGCGAATATTAAATGAACAGATTCCTGCGGAAACTGATAAACTTGTGAGGATCAAAGGGAGTTAACGAACGGAGAACTAATAAAGCGGAACATGACGGAAAGTTTAAAAAAGAGTGAGGTATAAATTGATAGCCATATCATTTGTATTGAGTGCGTGAATAAAGATACACGAAGTTATTATAAAATCATCATTTTTAACTGATAAAAGGATAATGAAAAATCAATCAAGATTTATATTTGAAATATCCCTGATCTCGTAAATCAATCTGCGTTTCTAGATTACGGGATTCTAAGAAAGAACTGATCCGCGAAGATGATATAACTTGTATAAAATCCGCGATTTTATGGGAAAATAATATAAATTAGCCAATGGCTCTTCTCTCGTGGTGTTTCGAAATGCTTCTAGTTTTAAGCGTACAATATATTTTAAGGTACGTGACGCATGGTATTTTGAAGGCATGTGAAACCGGCATCAAATAGACGCTATAAAATAGGATCCACTCGAGATTCTGAGCACTCGACGAGCGCGTATCATTGATAGTCCCCGAATTATGATTCACGGCGAAATGAAAAAAATGGTATCTTTAGATAATATAATTATTTTCGTATAATGGGCCACATATAACTTTCGTGTAATAGAGGTAGTTAGGAAATAATGGCTATATTTATTTCATTAGAGCCAGTCTATATATATCAATAGAAAACATTTCTTATCTATTAATAGATTTAAAATAACTTTAATTTGACATTTAAAAATATCTATAAATACTTATAAAGTTTTTTTTTTTTTTATATTGTGAGCGTAATTTCTCTCTCTCTCTCTCTCTCTCTCTCTCTCTCTCTCTCTATACGTGCATTAGAATAATATTTTTAACAATCAAGAATATAGCAGGGATTCTTATCTCTGTCTTATTATCTATAATATATTCAACTGTGTCGACAATTTTACGAGAGGCAATCAGAATGAACGGTCAACTCTGTCTTGGCACTTCATTCTGGGATTATCGTAAGTGCGAGAATATAACGCGATATTGCGAACAAGATGCGACATTATGTATATCTAACGGTGGATGGGGGATCTTTATGTAATGCGCTGCCACGAAGAGCGGTATTATTGATATTACATAAAGTAAGTGCGCGGTTATTACGAGAGCGCGCGAATTCGTTAATGTGTTGTTGGTTTATGTCATACTCGTCTATTTGCGGTTGTCATCGCACGATGTTTCTTGGAGAGCAAAAATGACGATTTATTATTCGCCTCAAGGCTGCTCGACATAAAGAAAGATATATATTTACACGGATTCACGTGGAAAAGTATTCGTTTTAATCGATTATCACGCACGATATTTCCATGGAAATAATTTAAATCGGAATTAAATAATCGTGATATAATTATAATTGTTTAAACATTTCATAATAATATTATAATCCTGGGTTATTTTTTTCTTTTTAATTGTGTATAGTGCGTATCATCTTTATTTGTTCATCTTTATTTATCATTGCTTGGATAATCTCGAGATATCGTTTCCACCGGAACGAAAATGTTAAAGTATTGAAGAAGATAAAGTTTTATGAATTTGAGAGAAATTTGTCTGCAAAGAAGCTTTACTTGTTCTGAAAATTATCAGAATCCTCTCTTCTATCCAATTCTCTCTCCTCTCTCTCTCTCTCTCTCTCTCTTCTATTCTGCATCTTCTTTCGTCATTATCTTCATTATTGCTTTTTATCGAGTATAAAAGTTTTCCTTTAAACTCGCAAACGATTTCTTTATAATCTTTGCATAACTGAGAGTAGATGGTAAGCTGACAGCTTTCCATCCATCTCCGTGTATACCGCGAACGTCTAATAAGATCGAAGAACCGCCCCCGGAGATTTCTGGAACAAGGTCGTAAATTATCCGAGCGAATAGCGGGAAATATAATCACGAAATGTTTCAAGTTTACGCGTCCATTAAAACCGGATCGGTCGGCGATCCGGGCAGCTTATACTCGATTGCTGCATCGTCGATCCATTAGTTAACTATCGATCAAGTCTGTTAATAGAAATTGAGTGACGGGGTCAATTAGTTACTTTTGTTTGTGAAGATTTTGTTAATTTTTCGCTGCAATTTCACAAATTATAATGATATACTAATGAGATTATAGGTATCTTGTAGTTTTAACGATCTTGATATTTGATATTGAACATCCATACCCATATATAATAAATGGAATATAAAAATTTTGTCCATCATAGAAATATTGAGAAAAATAATAATAAAAAATTGCGTATATTGAAATAGACAATAGTTGTCATTACAATATATTGCATTATTGAAATTATAATACTTATATAATATAATATTAATTATATTATATAAGTATTATAATATAATATTAATTATAATATAACGAACGAAAGTTGATCGATGAACGTTCAAACCGATTCGTGAAATAATCCGATGTTTTAAATATTACGCTCTTACATTTGCTCGATCGCAAAAATTTTTTTTTTTTTTACGGTTGTTTTCATCGCTAGTGTGAAAAAGTGTTCTGTCGCCTTGCGCAATCGAAGTGCGATGACATCGTGCGATTTGCCCGCGAACGACATTTCTCTCTCCGATTCGAAACGGAACGCAGACGCGATCGGAAACCAGCTGGTCGGTTGAAAATTGCAGAGGCCTTGTTCGGGTCTGCCCTGTCATTAGGTAGTTTGCAAATTTAAACAATGGTTTCCTACTACAGCTAACGCGAACCACTATAGTAGTGGAGCGCATAGTTACGGTCGGTGTTACGCAACTAACCGGGGAGGAGGGATCACGTGATGACCCTGATTGGGAGCAAAGCCGGCGGGGAAGGAAGGCGGGGGGAGTGAAATAAAAAAGTCGCAATCGAGCGCATAAATCGATCGCGATCAGATAGCGTACGACTGATTGCGTCGCGAAAGTCATCGAACCGAGACGATTGGCTGTCAGCATAAAGATTCAACGTAATAACAGTCTTATAATCGATTCGTCCGATAGTTTCTGATCGTGAGATAAATCCTTGATAGTAATGTACGATTCGTCTTGAGATGATTACAGCATTTATCATTAATTATCCCGCTGTTTAGTTTAGTTAATGATCCTGTTTTTTTTTTTTCCCTATACGGCCTTGTGCAAGATATATGAAATTTTCCAAATGTTTTTATAATCTATTCTTCTTGTCAAAGGAAATAAGGAAATAAATAGAAAAGTTTATATATATATATATGTGATAATATATAGGTGACTCTATGCAACGGTTTCGATTTTTTCTATTGATATTTCTACAGGTAAAAAATGATAACTTGTGACAAAGTCTTTACAGAAACATATGCTTAATTGAAATTTTTTATTGTTTCAACAAGAACAGTAGAACTTGAAAATATTTAATAATAATTTCCAAATACTTTCGAAAATTTCGTACAATTAGAACATCGCTGTATTGACATTCTTTTATCTCACACATATATACTTTATTGTCTTTATCGTGAATATTTGTTTAACCGCTTTGAAGTCGCCTGTGGACGGTAAAGTTACGCTTTTAAATACTAACCCGAGAATGATTTACAATGTATGACTTTTGACAATCAAAAGTGCATCGAACTTTAGAAACGTTTTTACGAACTCAATTAGCACAATTACCTATCGAGATAAGCGATGACAAATGGATCGTTAAAAAGGATTTTTGTATCTCCGCTTGACGGAAAAACGATCACGTTAATCGGGTGAATGAAGCGTGCGCCACACGGTGACGTCGGTAATTGCCTAATAAAAGGACGTTCCATTTAATGTCCCGTATAATTAATCGGTGAATAAAACATCGTGGCATGAGCGAAGCAATCGCCCGCGATGCCGTATTCTCGATTTTCTGTATTGGCAACGCGAATAGTAATAGAAGTGCGCTTTTTCAAACAGGAAAACCAAGTTAATCTCTCGATTCCTTTATTTAATGCTCAAGGTGCGGATGTTTACCTTGAGCTATTCGCTCGTCAAATATATTAATACTGTATACTCAAGTATTTATTTTACTTATATGGAAGGAAAAATTTATGTTTTTTATTTAATTATAATGACTATATCACTCGATTATATTATGTTTCCTTTTATTAAAATTCTCTAAACATTTAAGTGTCAATTTATTCTTGAAGAAAATTTAATTGCATTTTCATGATTTTTTAAACGTTTAACGTTAAATGCATATATATTTAAATCAGGATATATTTTTTTTAAGTTTTGCTTCAAGAAAAATTATAGCGAGAAACGTAATTAAAATTGTACGAATTGATTAAAATTCCAATAAAATAATTGCGTGCCACGCATTAAAATCAATTTTAATCATTCGGTGCTTTGTAAAATTACTCGAGGAAATAATTATAAGATTGAGAGACACGATTATGATTTATGAATATTTAAGACAACGGATTCGTAAATCGGCGCAAATTCTTTCATTCCCGCGTATCTTGTATAATCGAATGTTCCTGACATCTTCTTAATTGCACTCGAATACGTATCGGGATCGAAGAAAACTCGGTCGTAATGACACTTGGCGATTACGACAACGACAACGACGAACTCGTTCGAACGGACAGGTGTTCTAAATTAAATACGTTTCCGAACGAGCAGAATCGCTTCATCTCTCAAAAGAATCAATCTGCGGCGGCTCATTAGCGTTCAATCGGGAATTGATGATGCTGGTGCGAGAATCGCACACTTCGCCGTCGAAGTTAATTAATGCCTTCCTCCGTAGACGAATTAATTGCTGGACCAAGTCTTTTTGCGAATCTCTCGCGTAACAGTCTCTCGAGCGACAAAAATAGACGAGGAACGGAACGGCTAAGCCTACCGCATGTTGAATCGCACAATGTTTGCCGCTCCAGGGTCGGGGATGATAAAATAACAACAAGATGTGTCTTAATTGACCCGAGGGAATGCGCGAGTATACGTACAATATGCAGCCTGCCGCGCATATGCATATGCGTATATGCATTGTCTCGTCTTCGCGAGAAACACTATACTAGATTAATGACGTCGTTTGCACCGCGAACTAATCATTCTAAGCGAAGGAATGAACGTTTTCGTAATCAGCTTTGATGCATTATTTTTGTCAAACAGAAATCGGAATCTTGATGATATTATGACACCAAAAATGCCGAATTCTTAGAAGAATGCAAATGGCATGTTTTCGTAGAATCTATAATTGAATGTAAATTAAGATATCGGAGATTGAGACGTGATATTAGAAAGACGTAGTAAAAAAAAATCGGAGCTGTTTTAAATGAAGAGACTTAACATCTGGGTGTGATATGTAAGTATATATAAATTACATCTTTAAAATGAATTTTTATATCGCATTATATTAAATAAACTAAATAACTAAATATTATATATGCGATTATTTTCGAAAGATCAATTGTTATATACATTTTGTGACGCGGTAGAAAGTTTTCTAAAATGCGATCAACGCAATATGACTTTTAGCGATCGTACTTTTGAGAGGATGATGCGACTGACGATAATTCGTTTGCGGAACGCATTCGTGCGAATTACGCGAGAAGAAACCGACCGAGGCCGACTCATAAAATTCATTAGTATATTAGAAAAGATACGGAAAATGACGTTAGGTAATTAAAATTATCGGGGGTATACGGCGCAGTTCGCGATATGCGAAGCAGAAGCGAGATTTGAAGCAGGACCGCTGCTCTTGTATTTTCAGGCGCTTAATCGAATGTAATCGTCGGTATTCGCGCAGCGACCCAGAAAGACATAATAATGATAAGAATAAAGATTCTCAAGAGAAAAAACTAGCTGGAGATTCGGATTCTATAAATAAATAACGAGGAATCTTTTATACACTGAATTATCAAAGCTTTTGTACATGAATCATGGGATCATCACACAACTTTTTCAATTCTTAAACTATTAATTTTGCGCGCGCGATAGAGTATTATAATTTACTCTAATTAATTGTCTTAAAATTTGGTTATACAATATATATTAAAAAATGATAGATATTTTAATTTTACCGAAACTAAGATTTAACGGAGATGTAAATTTAAGAATTTAAATATCGATTTATGAATATTGCGATATTTATAATTACATAATAATTAATGAAGTTTTCCATTAGGAACCGAGTGTATTAGCACTCAGTCATGATATGTTCATACTGGTTTAAATCATTACATCGAAAGCATATAGTTATATTCCTCCTCGTTATATCGTCTCTTTCCGGCGGGTATATATTGCGTGATAATGCAGCGAAATTCTCTAAATATTATATATGTGTAGTTGTAATAATATCGTGCAACGAGGAATGAAACAGATAGTGTTTATAATAATCGTCGTGGAAGTATTGTGATTTTCGCGGCACGGGATGCAAATTTATGTGTGTATTTATGTGTGTCCTAGTCGCTCAAACAACCGCACCTTTTTATAAATGCGATCAATGATGAATGCGGGGGATTGTTTTGCTGAAAGAATTACTAGGAACGATACGCGGAGCTAAAAGGAATGAAGCTGTATTTCACTTTTATGAGCGTTTTAACAAGTAAAAGGAATAACATTTTACTGTCGGCCAGAGGAGCCTATACCGTCGGGAAATATCGACCATGAAAAATTTTCGCACATCTCTAAACGTGCGCCTAGTTATTTCTCAGCCCTGTTGACCTATATAATTGATTTTACGATATATTCGAAGGAGTAAAAAAATGAAATATTACTCTCCACGCGCACACGGAGAGAGTGTAGTATGTATAAAATATAAAAAATAACTTGTATATAAGAATTATTATATATTAAATAATCACATACCTTTTTTATTACGCGAAATATTTTATTACTTCTTCTGCGAAATTCTCTCCATTTTCACGAGGGATAAGAGACGAATCTCTCTGAAACACTACTTTTTTTCGAGATTATTTTAAATGGAGAAAAAAAAAATTTAATTTGCAAACATTTTATTAAATCTAAAAAATTAAGGAATTTGTTAAAAAAATTTTAATTTGGGATATTTATTCGAATTGTATCTCTGCATAAAGATTAGATATTTCTCTGACACAATGTATTTCTCAGACTTTACGATATATGCTCAACAAAATATTGAGAACGGCATATTGATTGTCATTGTTTGATTGACTGAAGTCCGGGTGGAATTACTGGTCGGCGTGCATGCATACTCAATTGAAAGCGACACAATATCTTCGCTGTAAATTTCGATGCGTATAAATTTTTTATCCAGCCTCATAATTAAAGATTTAAAATTAAAATTCCATTTAAAATATTGAAAGATCGGTCATTGCACTAAGCGCCATATTTGTAACGAATCAGCATTAAATTCAAATTTAATTCAATTATTAGAATATAATCGAGCATAGCAACGCATTATCGATGGAACTGTTGTCCTCCGACTTTAATCAAATGATTATTCTGAGATCATTCTTACAACTGATACCAGACCAACGGCCGATGTAAACACATAGTTTAACCGGCTCGAGCCGGACTGGCTTGTCCTCCTTCCCTCGTAGTCTTCCTTTCTGTTCTTTCGAGAGAAGAACTATTTTTCTCAGTTTTTATTCCATTAATTTCTAGGACATCGCGGGGCCGCTTTCGCCGAGTCTTAATCTCTTTAACCATGGATAATCCGCTATTCCGCAGATATACGCGACTGAGATGCTCGCGGCGGATCTCTTGCGCTTTCGCCAAAAGTTTCCCCCCTCTCTCTCTCTCTCTCTTCGTTTCTAACCGGCATACAATAGTCCGTTTCTCCGGGATCTCGAATAATCTCGTGGAAGAGAACGGAAGATACCGCGAATTTCTTCTTTGCGCGTTATCCTTGTGAATAGTTGGCGATGAAAGATTCACCGAGAAACGCTAAGGCGAGCTCTATGCCATTTATATGACAAAGCAATCATTTAATGCATAACGAGCGTTTTGCGGTTACGAGCTTTTGCATTATGTAAATTATACAAAACTGCATGCGGTTGCATTATGTTCGGTGTTTAGAATACGAATTTTTATCCCTTATGTCATCCCTTAGGTCACATTCGGCCGCATTGTTCATGGATTGTTTGATCACGCGCGGTTATAAAACTCCATCTTATAGTCCGACTCGGATCCTGAACGATGGCTTCAAAGTTTGATAACGGCGTCAGCGATTCCCTGCTTGTCTCGTGTATAAATTATCTTCATGCCGATAGACGCTACAGACGCTATGACCTTACTACGATCCGGATACAGTGTCCCACGTATATATTCTCTCCTTTCATTTGAATATATAATTTTACACACAGCTTCCTGAATGCGCTTTTTGAATATGTTTTATACGCTGTATACAAATGTAATTATTTACTTCCCGCTAAGTTTCATCTGGCAGACGCACAATTTGATGTTACAAAATCGTGAAATAAATAATGATCGAGAATAATATGCATCTTAATTAGTCGTGAATATTTTATATTTGATTTACTAAATTTATGAAATTTATATTTATATACTAAAACTTCTTTTTAATTTTTAAACGCTAATATAAGAGGATTAAGTGAAAATGCTGCAGCCTCTTTAATATATTCTTACGAGAGAATTGTGTAAATAAAATTTATATCCATGAGAAATCATTAGACTGATATATTAGATTGTGTTTTATTTTAATCCGATGTTAAAAACTCCGTATTGCCTCACTATATTTTTGCTTCGGGAAAGTCTATTGGCCAATATCCAAGCAACTTGTGGTTCGATCGTTGCATTTTGTCGCGATGTTTTTCCTCATTAATGGTACAGAAGGTGTGACGCTGTTGAAGTCAGTCGTTTGGAATGTCGTTTTAATAGCTAATTATTCCCGAAGAGGTCATCATAATGAAAGTCATAATAGACTAAAAGTGGATGATTGCGCAACAATCCGGTATCGTACTGTAATAACGCGAATTGGGCAACAATGCGATCGTTCAGATAACATTAATTGTTCTTTAAATATCGAACTTGACGAGCAAACAAGGTAATATATATTTTTTAATTGGTTTTCACCGAAAGTACGCATAAAATACACATTGTGTATCAAAGCGAACGCGAGCTACGACCGTTTTAACGACTGTTGACTGTTTCTGACGTCGAAAACGTCATCCTTTTTATTTGACGATGCTATAAATAAGTTTTACTTTGAAGCGAAAATAATTGATGCTTCTTTTTATACTTTTACGTTTTTGTTCAAATCAACTTCTGAGGATAGACAATTTATCCGTCGACAATTCAACGTCTGCACAATTGCTACTTAACTACATTTTCTTTCTTTTCTTTTCTTAGTATTTTCAGACAAATGATTAAAGTGAAAAGATATATTTCTGCAATAACTTTAAGATATAAAAAGAAGTAATATAGAGAAAAATAATTCAATGTTCTCTGTATATAAAAATTATGAGCAAGTTTTCTTAGCGTCTCTCTTAAAAGAAAGAAAACTACGTCTCGTAAAATATATACTTTTTTTTCCCATGAATCGAAAAAATGAAAATATTATATATGTGAACATCAGAATATTCGATACCGTGCCCGTAAGTAATAAATCATTCGATTCGAGAGTTCAGTTTTGCATATTATGACATTATCGCCGATAAATCAAGCGCATTTTCTTCGAAAAACCGCGGCTTTTTATACAATTTAACACGACACAAAGAAAAAGGAACATAATATACCGGAGTCAAGTAGCATAGTTTATATTCGCTTTTATGATTTCTCATATTTACTGGAGTTCCCTCTTTTCAAGAGAGAGTCCTCCTGACAAAGGAGGTCCCAATCGTCAAGTTATATTCGCGTCAACAGTTCCGGCTAACAGAGAGTATATGTTTTGTTTCATAAAGGAAACAATTCTATATTTGTTTTGATGTAGGAACAAAAGTTTCCTCGTCGCGCGGCCTTCGCTCTTCGGTCTTCTTTCAGACTACACGTGTGACAATATTTTCGTCTAATTTCGCAATATCTCGCCAGATACTGTCGTATGCATGCATATTATTATGAATATCACGTATCACGCGAGGCAAGCACTCCGTGAATTACGATTTCATGAAACGCGTATGTAAGCGAAGGATAGGGACCGTATATTAGAAAGAAGGGAATTAAATTATCAGCATTGTCTATCGTAAATTTATAATATGCAGCACTAAATGACGTAAATGTTCAATGAAATTTCGATTAAATTGAAAATCGGATTGGAATTATCTCAAAAATATGGCTTTTTTACTGTAATTAAAATTATATTTTTGATATTAAATAATTTTACAATTATCTACATCTTGCTGTTTAGCTTTCTTTTCAATAACTGTAATTGAGAAGGAATACAGCAGTTTTGTATCGGTACTGAATCATCTCTTTTGCCTACATTTTGCTGAAGAGATATGTTTAAACAATCAGGTATAGAAAGTTCGATCGACCAACCTGTATCGATGTCGTATATGTCGTATAATAATGGTCTTTGTTAATTGCTCATGGATGGATCTCCATTAACGCGATATCTATTACGGAGCCATGCGCATGTTCGGGATGTTCGGGATAATGAGCTGCTGACGGAGTGACGTTACGACCAACTATGTGGCACGTGTTATCGGATATTTCAGCTATCATTTATATTCGGGTCTAAAGATCAAAAACCACGAAACAGTCTTCCAATTTTTTTTTGATCTATATTAATGTTTTCTCATCTTTACAAATATTTTATATTAGAGTGGAATTAATGTTTACTATGTTAAATAAGAAAAAGTTATATTTTATATCTTTTATATCGTTTAAGAAGAAACTAAAATTTTGTTATATACACGACAAAGTTTTGATGTCTCAAAATAATACATATATATATATATATATATTTTGAATTTTTAAAAATATATTAGTTGGGATTTTTTTGTGTTCTTGTAAATATATTACAATATCAGAAATACATTTTTATCAAATTTTTTAAAATTATTATTGATACTTGTTAATGAGGGAAAATAGACACATTTAAACAACGGAACTATTAATTCCGTTGCACTCTCTCACTCCGTGTCACATTTGAATAAAGCGTACCTGCCGGACAGATGGAAAGCTTCCATGAATTCTATTATGCAGATATTTGATCTATACAATAACGATCGGAAAATAGAGCGTAGTAGATCGTTGATGATTATTTGCATAATTTAACAGCTAGGATATTAGCGTTATACGTCGTGCGACGCGTTTTGTCGCGGAACCTCCGTGGAAAATATCGTTAGCATTAACGCGGGGGCGCGAATTAAAGTTTCAATGCCCATGAGATTCCCTCGGTCTTGCGGAATCATGGATGACGCTGCGAGGATCCGATGTCCCCCTCGCGCTGCTGGTAATTAGCCAAGATTCCGAACGGAAGCGCCGGGCAATTTCAACCAATTGGACGGCAAACGCCGTCGCGGTCTCGTATAATATTTCGCGCGTTATAGAACGGCGAGCTCAGTGCACTGTGCACGTTTAATATCGGCCATTTGATACAGTCATTTGCAGCATCGCTCGCTCGCTCTCAACCGCGCTGATTCCGTTACGTTAATTCTTTCCGCTATCAGGAAAATTTGTTTTTCTTTTCTTGAGAATTAAAAATCGCTCGTGCCGGGTGTCTGTGGGCAGGGAATAAAATTATGACGATTTTTCCATAAAATACGGGCCCATAAAAAATGAATCTTATATATCACGCGATCGATGTATCTTAAAATAATGAAACGTACACAGAAAAAAATTCTAATTTATCGAGTTTTAATTGTTATTGTTTGAAAGAATAGAGAATTGGAAGATTATATCTAGCACTGTGCAGAAAATGTGAAAAATTTCGAAATTTGATATTTCCGTTACTTAACCATCTGTGTTATTCAGATAAACTTTTACTAACATAATAAAAAGCCGCGAAATATACTTTATTGTAAAATTTTTTATCTCGCTCAACGTAGATTAATAACCAACTTCGCAAGAATTACCGTTAATCGGAGCACCTCCATTTATTATCGTTTAGTAGACAGGTACTCTCGAAGAAGGCTTATTGTCACTCTAATCGATACATTTGTCATTAAACGGACACGTAAAAGACTTGGCGAGCGCGCCAAGATCCTCCGCGAGGAGTCGGTAGTACACATTCGGATGAATTGCGGTTTGCCATCGATAAGGTAACACTAGCGGGAAGCGAAAGGCCTAAAAGAGGCCTTTTCCTGAAGCCGTAAAGACCCGCACTATTTCGTCTCAGGACGAGCACGGTTATCTCGCGGCTGTATGCACATCTGCATGTATATGACTAGATCCGTGATTCTCTTGTGCAGAGCCGTTGAATATTCCGCGCGACCCAGATCGATCGAAGCCGCGAGCGATGTGTGTTAGCTGTTGGTAGACCGCTATAGATCAAACGCGCCCTTTTGCGATCCTCGAAATCTGTCCTGCGACACTCGACGATCCGAACGATGCACGATACGGATACGGCAGATATTTTATTGCGGCACAAAGACGTTAGTTCACTTTGCTTGAAGCCCGGGTCGCAGTCGAGCCGAAAAGTTTCGGGTAAGTCGACACGATTCGGTGATGTATGCTCGTCCATTCAAGTCACTTTGTCATTTATCATTTTCATTGCCACGATATTTCGCGTATATAATATACGGATTTGTATGACAAATTTATTTATAATAACATATATCTTTATACGTTTAACAGCGGTAACTCTAAAAATTAAAATTGTTATCATGATAAATCAGAAATGAATGACATAATTGGAAAATTATTCGCTATAACGATCCGAAAATAAACCGTGTAAAAGACAATTTTTTCGTTTTAATTTCTTTCTTTTTAAGATATCTGCTAATGTAATAAATGCATGTTAAAGATATTTTGACAGTCTGTAAGATAATTCGGTCTTGTGGCAAAAAATATTTTCTGGTTGCCGGTTATTGATATGGACTATTTGAAAAAAATATTTCATGTTTTTCACTTTTGTGCAAAAAAAAAAAATAAATATTTTAAAGTAAACGTTATTATAAGTTTTCTATACTTTGTTAAATTATAATTTTAAGATACACAAGTTATTTATATTTGATTATTTCTCAGCAGAAGCGAATTTTAAGTTTTGTAAGGCACAAATATTACGCAGATATTTTCTCTTTTATAAAGCACACGGGACACGGATCTCGCGCTCGAGTTTATTCAGGCAGACTTACTAGATACGAGGCTACCTGAAACCGGTATTTCTTAGTAGGACGTGTTTTCCAACCGGAACGAATGCGATAGCGCGAAATATTGATGCGGCCTGTTGAATGAGATCAGCTGATATGTAAAGGACTTACCGAAAACTGGAGCAAGGATGGATGACCCAGTGACCTGCGGCTTTTTGCCTGATTCGTTCCTTCATAAGCGCCTTCTTGCTGCCGAAGAGCTTCATGGCCAACTTGTTGTCCGTCGGCTGGAACAGAGCCTGAAGTTGATTCTTCAGGAAACTCTGCTTGACTTCCTGGCCCGGAAGACCCGGGCCCAGCTCCTCCTTCGGGGTGCCATAAAGAGACACATCATCCACCCCGAAGTGAACTTTCCCGCTGCCTTTGTAATTCATCTCGTTGCCTGTAACGCAATGATAATTATGTGAAATCAACGCCGGCGAAAAATGAATACAATATAATCGTTCATCACTCTCTTGACAACTAATTTTATCGCCATCCGAAGCGCCCGTAAAATCTCGTATCGGCCGATAAACCCGGGCCGAATCGTACGATAGATATTGGCACGAGGCACAAATCGCGGATTGTTCACAACCATAATCGCAAACTCGCGATACGATAATGCCGACGCGCTATTGCTTAATGTCGTTGTCCGAAGTATCTTTATTGTTTGTGAACTTGATGCTTTGAGTAAATTTCATGGGAACTTTCTAGAGTTTATAAAAGTGGGGTCGACGAGTCACACGCACCTTCCTCCATACACATATCGATACGCATTAATTTATTTGTTTTCCAAAAAAAAAAAAAAAAAAAAAAACGTTAAATTGTTTATAGCCTGATAATTTCAAAAGATACTTGGTAATTTACGATTAAAATATCCACGTCGTATTTGAAAATCTAACAATCATCTCGTCATATTTTATCAATTTTTTCACATTCTTATTTTAATGTCACATATCTATACTTCTTAGTCTTAAAAAATGGAAATAATTTCGGGAGCCAATTTATTTTATAGATACATCATTAATATGCGAATAATTTTCTCAATTTTGCCTTTACTATGTTAATATTTTAATTAATTTCAATACTATTATCAATTTAACTTTGCAATTACAAATCAATCTCACGTGAATAATGTATGAAATATTTCTACATAAATAATTATATTATGTACATATCTATTATATTTTTGCACGTGAATATATTTATAAAATCCATTGTATTATTAATTCACAATATTATGTGTATTTTGATATATTTATCCGTTTTTATTATTCTTTAATTTTAATTATATTCATGTTTCTCATACGCACTTATTAAAACGTTCGTTTTAAAAGGTTTGAGTAAAAATTCAAGGAATGCTACACATACAATACTTTCGTTCTCTTTTTTTAAAATAGCTACCGGCAAATTCGACGACGATGCGTAAACATTACGTTTTCTCGACACTCACTGGATCTACGCGATTTATAAACGCTCCATAACGTCCAAGTGGAAATGAGCCCCTCGTACGATTTTGTCCACGATACGTTATCTTCCGATTTCAAACCGTTTTGCAACGGATTTGTGCCTTGTTGCAACAATGGCTTAGAAGCGCATCCTCCTTCCTCGATGTGTACTGTCATAATAAGTTCTCGCACAGGAATGTGATGAAACGCGGAGAATCGCGCTGACCCGGTCGAAAGGCAGATACCGCTCAAGAATTACATAGAGCAACTAACGGATCAAGGACGCAAAAGAAGCGCGAGAGAAGACGCGTATCCATCCACTGACCGGTTTTAGCCGGACGGACGAGTACATATGCCCGTTTCTTTTTTCTTTTTTTTTACATATGTTTCTTCCTTTACATATGTTGGTATACGTTAATCCGTGGACGTGCTTTACCATAATCCCTGCCGATACGTATTATATCACAGTGGCGTGAAAAATCCAATATCACGATTTATATTGCGCCCGTTATACTGTATGATATTTGAGACGGATGAAGGGAAAATAGAGTTGTCGCGTTTTAATCATGACTGAGAAAAAGAACGATAAATGTAAAAACGCATCGCGCAGTTGTTATTTGAGAAATTTTATTTGCCGGTATATCCGTGTTACACTTCAAGTTTCAAATCAACGTGATCTCGTGTTTCCGTTGGATTTTTTACGAAATTCCAATGTTTGCGTTTAAAATTTATATCACCGTGTCATGTCTAGTATAAAAATGTATTTTATTTATTATTATTCAGAACATTATAACGCTCTCTCTCAATATTTGTATAATTTTTATAGGTAATATATTTGCAGATTTGTTTCAATATATTTTTAGAATGTCGTAAAGATTCAAGCTCGAAATTATTTAGATTTACATATCGTTGTGGCATGAATATAGCTGCAATCATATTGTATATTACTTTTCTGCGAAATTATTTATATAAAAAAACATATTATCAGTTTCGGAAGAGAACTTGAGAGCGATTGAGGGAAGTTCAATGTTAGAAACATTAGACTTTTATTATATTCCAAGAGATCGGGTTTATCGTCATGTATTTTCCATTTCCGTAGAAGATCCGCTGCGTTTATATCTATAGCGAATATTACATGATGCATTCAAAGATGGAATGCTTATAATAAATTATAATTCTATGCAAGAGACATAATGTCGAACTTGCATTTGTACAAACGAGAAAGATGTCATGAGAGAGAGACAGGGGAGTTTCATATACTATTGACTATGCTATTAATTTATGTGAGAATTAAATTATTATATTTTTATAGTCAGTTATCCGGAAACAACTTCGTGTATGATAATTATCTCTTACGTAATGTATTACGCCGCATCCAACATTTACGAGAAAGGCCCTGGAATATTTAGAAGGACCTGGAATATTTATATATTCCCTCTCACACCTTAGCCGTATTTGCGGTATCGCATCGTGCTATCGATTTTTGTCTCGTTATTATTTGTATCCTGTGTTCGATAATGTTGCTTTGCGTTTCAATTATTTTCATGAATATAAAACTGCGCGATATTTTTTCCATCGCCATTAACCGCATCGAATACAGTTCGTCGCTAAGTATATCACGCTGCTTGTTTTTACATATTGTATGCGGTGGAGAAAATGATCGTTACACATGCATTTGCACGCGTGTCGCGGGGGACTGATGAATGATTTATGAAATTTTACCGCAAACGGCACACAATGCTGCAATCGTACATTTTCGTCTGTTTGCGAGAAACGAATTTAATAACGACGTTTATTAGTATTACGATTCGATCGCGCGACTCAGTGTTTCATTACGCGATATAACGTTACATTAATAAGTATTGTATTATCGATCGTAAATCGTCAAAACTTGACAAATAATTTCACGACCGGAGTTTGGCGAATCGTAATTTAATATGGCTATTATTACATCGGTGTAGTCGATATTACGGTAACGACAACATCGCGATAACTTATTACCACCGTTAAAATTGTGTCGCTGTATCGCAGCGAATCATTAAAGTCGTCTTATTTTTACTCGTACTCCTTATATTCCTTCGAAAATTCTTCACTCGTGTAAGGATCTTAAGCTCTGCTCGAATTTATAACAATTTCTTCAAAACCGTTTCTTTCTATTGTTCATTTGAGCGTAATATTCATGTTCGATATTGACGTTTGTAAATAAGGAATGATGACATTTATACGCTCAAATAGCGTCACTATATTTAAATAGGGATTCCTCTGGATCTTGTGAAGCACGGTGTTAATGCATTCAATCGCGTCATATAAAAATGATACTTTGGGTGCATATAACATTTAACAATTAATCCAAATATTATATTTAATTTCGATATAATCGTCGCAAATGTAAGAGTTCGGCTCGTATTGTGCTCGCGAGAAAAAAATACAGATATTGCAATCATGATTTTTTTTTTCCTAAGAAGAAAATAAATAACTTACCTGTATCGCCCAAGAAATCAGTGATGAGCAAGGTCTCGTCGTCTAGAGCAGTGACGAGGCTGTCTGTGCAAGTGTTGGTGTTCTCGATGCTGATTTTGATGCTGTCATCTTTGTTGAGCCGTGGATGATTATTCGCGGCGGGGTTATTACCGGCTTGGCAGTTGTTGTTGTTGCCGGCCTGCTGCTGGCCGAGCTGGTGATGGGGAGAGCGCACGGACTCGGTGCTGCTGGTATGCAAACTCACCCCGGTGGTCGCCCTTCCGTTCACCAGCCGTAGGCTTGGTGCCCGTCGACCGCCGCCTCCTCCACCGCCGCCACCGGCGCCGGTCACAGAACGACCGCCGCCGCCCTCGCCCTCCCTACAACAGATATCGGTGTGTCGTTCAACAGCCGTTCGAATACTTTCTTAATCAGTTCTCGCAGCTGACACATTTCTATTCTAGATAAAGCTCAAGTTCTTTTCATAATATTATTCCCTTCCTATGTTTTTTTTTTTTTTTTTTTTTTTTTTTTTTTTTTTTTTTTTAACGTGATAAATCATTTTTTCTCTGCCAAAGTTCCATCGAACATCATCTCTTTTTATATTTTTTAAAGAAAGAGATCACGAATATATAGTCGAGGTAACTCTTTGCCGTTCCGTCGAATACATCAAAGCCCGATTTTAGAATTGAAGCAACGACGCGGCGCAGTACCTTGCGACGAAACGGTTCTTGCTATTCGCGTATACATATTATTATGGAAATATTCGCATTTCGTATGTAGCATGGCGATTCGTTGTGATAATGGATGCCGCGGCGCGTGCTTCGGTATATTTTCCAACAGTATTCCGCGAGAATATATTAAAAGAAAAGACTTCAAAGACATAGTTTCACAAAATATATAGACGAATATAAATCATTTTATCTTTTTAATAATTTTAAAAGATTTTAATTTTTTAATCTCTTGCTAGATTTAAGAAATATCAGCCTGTTCGCCAAATATCGTTATATTCTATGAATACAATTCTATAATATTCTATTTTGCGTATAAATTGTTATAAATAAAAATAATATTTCATAACGAACTTAAGATTTTCGTTTTAGGATAAGAAATAAACGTACTAAATCTAACGAAGATCTCATAAAATAGCATATACTTTTTATAATTATACTATATATCTCCAAAAAAGATATTTAAGTTAGGCAAAATATCTATAATGATCAATAACATGTCACGCCGATTTCGTTACTGACATTGACAGCTCGTTTGATATGAAACCTGATATAGTAATGTCGGTAATGCGTTTTCTCACTGTGACATCGAACATATATATTCATGCCATAAAAGATCATGGAATCTCAACACTTCGCGCGATAGTTTAAAATCGAACAGCGAACAGTAATAAATAAATATTGTCTCTTGTGTATAGGAAAATGTAAAATTATTGCATCAACGATAGATTTTCATTCCTAGCGTGTAAAAATTGGCAACGTTCGTTTCTCTCACATACTATCCAGACCATCGATACCGTCAACTCAAACGCGAGCAGGATGTCGAATGAAGCGAAAGTGCAATGTTATCGCTTTCTCACGCTTTACGCGCACGAAATAAATCAAATCCGTGTCCTGCGATGAAATTGTGTTATCTACCGAAATTGTTAGGAACCACGATTGACGGTAGGATAGATGAGGACGATCCATGTAAAGGCAATCGTGTCGATTCTGATCACGTCCCGCAGGCCATACAAAATCATTCAGTCCATCATTAAACGACCATTCATGGACCGATGATCCCCTGGCTTACAAAATTGTCGTGCATTTGAAAAATGTTAGAAATAAATCTGTTTTCTATTTTAAGATAATTTCATAAGTTTACGAAATTATTCGATCGTGAGATTTATATATTATATATAGCAACGCATATCTCTAAAATTATTAAAAGCTGACGCAAAATTGAAAATTTTTAGATTATATCATTAATATTTGTAGATGCGTCTTATTATACCAATTATTATTATTTTATATAAGTTTATTAGTATTGGAAGAATACATCAAATAAAAATCATATAATGGTTAAAACAAATTAGTTCATTAAATTGGGAAGCCATTTAAGAGGACGCGTTGGAAATTTTGTCATTCGTTGATGGACACGAAATGAAATTTTATTATCTGTTGATGGTTTAGGTTGCAATATCGATAAATTATTTCTACCGCAATTATATAGCGATATACAGCTCCCGTGACATATAGGTTTTATCAAACACGCACTCGCGTTTTGTTCCCTCAAGCAATAACCGAAAATAATGCAATTTCTGTCATGGCTCCGCCATGCCACACCAATCACCGCCCGTGCATATTTGATGAAGAAAAACAAATTGTTGGAAATTTTATCACGTCGATCTAAAACGCGGCGGAGTACGGCCGCATATTAAATCGCAAAGCGCGTCCATGATAATTGCAAGTGACGTGACGGGCAAATAAATCAACGAGACATCAAAAATAGCGTCGAAAAGGCATGTAAAAATAACTAACGTCCGGTCTACCTTGAGTACAGTTCGTATTTATAAAGTGAAAGATGTTTCTCGCGTTTCTCCGAAAGGGTAACTCGTGAAGAAAAGCGATAACAATAATCTACCTTTTGACAGACAAAAAGACGACGAGATACATATACCACGATTATAATATACAAAAAGTAATAACTAGACAAACATTGTTCTTTTTTTTTTTTTTTTTTTTTTTTTAAATGTCTTTTCGAGTTCCAATTTTTTTAAAAGATGGCAGACAAGTAAAGATTGTAATGCAAGTGTTAGTAAATAAAATAAGAGAGTTTTTTTTATACACGAATAAATTATAGTGTGGATTCTCCTTCCGTGAATAATAGCTTTTTTTTTTTTTTTTTTTTTTTTAAATATCTCCGTTAAAAATGTTTTTACTAAGCATATTGAAAAAGATTTCCACTATAGTTTTATAAAAAGTAAAAAATTATCTTGTTGTTTATTTTTTTATAAAACTATAATGGAAATTAAATTATAAAATTTGAAATTATATTTTTTAATTTTAAGTCTGTCCAGTAACAGAATATTCTCGACATTTTTCAAGAATCTTGAATTGAATCTTTTTATTTAAAGCGCAACAGATAGTCGAATTTTAATGCAACAATTGCAACGAATTATAACTCATATAATAGATGCGTGTACGTGTTCGGGTTTTATAGAGCTGAATCTTGTTTAGAAAAACCCCTAGCTCGTCGCGATGCCATTGTATGCATCACCCGATATATATATATATATGTATATATGCGTATGTATACGTATGTATACACATATATATATAACTGAACCAACCTCTAGGTAGAACACTGAAATCTATTTTAAGAAACTTCCCCGCTGGATGATGCGGTCGACCGCGGCAAAAAGTATCCGAGTCGAGATGCATGCGTCTTTCGAAAATCCACCATCGTCAGTGAAAAAAGAGCGCCAAGATTTATTTTCGATTACTACAGCTTTTTCAATTTGTCAAATGGCAGACGAGAGAACGACCTGACGGGCTGTTTTTGACAAGGTTGAACGTCGAATGCGTGCTTCCGCACATGTTATCTTACATCGAACGATGTATAACAGTCTCTGCCAGATAACAGATTATGTCAATCTCTCCTTAAAATGTAATATTATTGCTCATATTTGATTTTTAGTTAAATTTCGTCAGAATTTTTTCTCTGTGAAATTAAAATAGTAATATCGGTGAATTACGACTTTTATTCATCATATATAACAGGAAGGGGAGAGGATTGGCAGGGTAAGGAATTTATTTTCTTATAAAACTTTTGTAATATTTATAATATATTAGAAATATTTAAATATTTCTAATATAATAGGAATGATCAATTAGAATATGTATTTGACATAATATATATATATATCTATATATATATAAGTTATTATAAATATTCTAATTTTTATATATTTGAAGGAAAAATTATTTACAATTGATTGATAGAGAAAGAATAAAAATTATATTCAAAATATATCAGAGAATCTGTTTTATATTGTATATGCTCTGTGTAATGATTGTGCCTTTACTGCACGACTTCAATTTATCATGTTCTCTATCGAAAGGCAAATTGAATGGAAGGTAAATCAATATTGACGTTGCATCTTGCCTTGCTGTTGCAGATGAAATTTGCAATATGCAGCAAAATCCTCTAATCGTGAAATAGTCAAATTTAACGAAGGTGACACATATAGGGATAGAGAGCACATAGGCGATATAAACAATTTCGCGGTTATTGATATAGCTAAAGGAGATTGTTGTATATTAATAGCCGCGATGGTGAATTACATACATGTACTTTAAGCAGCGCAATAAAAACAGGACTTTTCCTGTTATGTAAATTATATTTTTATAAATTATAGCTATATAGAAAAGCGGTTTAGATCAGCATCTTTCATCAAGGTTGATTAGAACGCTGCCCGATAACGAGATTGCTACATGATATGTTAAAAAAAGTAGACATATGTATTTTTAAATTTCTTTTACGATATTTTCTCTGCATTTCTAAATTTGATTTTTCTGAACGTTATTATGTAAACGTGATAAACTAGTGAACTACACTGTTTTCTATGCATTTTTTATTTGACTATTCTGAATATCGTTATGTAAATATGATAAACTAGTGAACCGTGTCTATATTTTTAAAGAGTGATATCGCAATTGTTACAATACATTACACATACATTAGAATAAAAAAGATAAAAACATTAATATCAACTAGTGGAAATTTTGAAATAAAGGATTGTTATTTGATATTTGAGAGAGAAACTGATTCGCATATAATTTATATGCGAATTATTCTAATCATTAATATAATTTTGAAACTTTGTACTTTTTATGATATTTTTGTTATAATGGAAGATTTTTAATATGTGTATGTCTGTTAACTTATTCATGAATACAATACGCTAATATATACGCTTTTTCTATGATTACGCTCATAATTATATCTGTCGATTATAATCGTTTATGATTAATATGAGCATTTAATTAATTAGACTATGCGTCAAGCAATGCATCCGACAAGAAACATCAGTCTTTCCTTTCAACGTACATACACGCTAAAAGTATGCACTTAAAACCTACTTCGCAAAATTTTTATATAATTGCGTCTGTATAATATCTTGATGAATGTCTCTTCAATCTTTCGATAATTGCACCTTTTTGCATTTCAAAACTTGTCACATCGTACTAATAATACGTGGTATGATCAAATTTTATTTTCTTGTTACATCCTGGAAATTTAGTTCATTTATTTTTATCCGTTTTTATTACAATTTTTGCGATGTTTCGCTGGATTTAAAAAATTTTTACTATTTCAAATTTTTGATTACCGCAAACAAGTATCGGATATCGGAATTCTCGTGCTTTTTGATACGCGCTTCTCATATAATTTTTTACCATTTCGATCCATGCCCGCGTATTTGTTCGACACGAAAATCAATGCAATTTTGGCACAATAGCTATTCCCAGCATGAATTCGAATATATACCTCAGAATCGCACACAACAAAAAAGCAAAAAACTAAATTAAAAAAACAAAACTATTGTTCATTGTTATTATTATTCCTTAATAACTAAAGGAATATAAATTGTCTCTAATCAACCGCCGTCTAAATGCAGATATCACTTTACACAGATGATGTATTGTATATCTTTATGATTTATATCTTTACATTTTTCTGTCGTTTTATTCTATCGTTTTATCTTTAATTTAATGGATAAAATTGTTCACGCTGCATTTTGAAGCGTTTAGAAATATGATAATCATTTTTACGCGATCGTTCGCAAATTGTGTGCGATGTGACTGTTAAATCACGATGCGTATCTATCAACCGCACAAAAATGGCACATCGTCGGTGATAACTTTTAATTGCCTTCCATTTAAATGCAATTAAGGAACTAAGGAAGGTGATGGTACAATGTACGTCCATTTGCTTCTCTGAAAATTTGTAACATTTTATAACTTTATATGTACACAATATATGCTTACGTATGTACACACTATTCTATTTCTATATTTTATAAGAAAATAAGAAAACAAAACGAATAAATTAATGCACTTTTTGCATATATTATAGTAACAAAATCAAATCTGTTTAAGATAATTTAATTCATGGCCGTTTTTATTATTCTAACGAGTTTAACGAAATTTAAGAATAATCTGGAGATTAATTGCGTATATCTGCGATGTGACACGCTCGCCGAGATTCGAATTTTCTTCGCGTAAAGCCGCATCGCAGGTCGAGCTTGAAAGCTCGAGCTAACGAGTTGAAATGAACAGAACCTTTCACATAGTACGTAAATATGCCTGCCGTGGCTCTCCGGCAATTTATAACTGCGAATTTATGCCGTTGGGACGTACAAACTCCTCGTCATAGCGCATTAAACGTTCCGCATATCAAACGCTCCGCCGCTTATGAGTAACAATATGACCCCAAGTGGTATTAATTATGGAGAAAAAGCATTTAATGCAATCTTTCTTTTAAAACAGTTCTAAAGATAAAATATATTAGCGAAATCTTTCTCGCTGAATAATACAAGATCCATCTTTTAAAGATATAAAACCTAAATTGATATAAAAAAATAAAGAATTTGGAGAGATTATTTGTTAAATGAAAAAAAAGTTATATTTTTTGAGATTATGATGCATATGTTTGAGAAAAATAAATAACAACAAATATTTTGTAATTTGATTTTAACGGAACATGCAAAAAATACTAAATGTAACGTATATTTTTAATTAAAATAATTAAGAAATTTTATATATTATAATTTTATTTTTGCGCGAAACAGGTAACATCAACTCAGAATTATATATAAAATATTAGTTTCTCACAATTTTTATTGTTAATATGCTTTCAAGCACCTGTATACATCAGAGTGTATTTGTATATTATCACTGCATTTATTCACCCCCCCCACACAAAGTCAACTAACAAATTTACTCACAACAACAAAGTGATTAAGTTCGGCTTAGATACATGTTCCGTTCTTCATACTAATTTGATATATATGTGTGCGATTCTTACCTCAGGATAATTTAAAATAATTATACCAAAATAACAAACAAAACTTTACGAACATGTGCCAGCATCACACAACATAATCGGGATTTGTCTAAATTAAGGTATGAATCTCTACGTCTTTATTTATTTTTCTTGGATGAAAGTAGAACATCTCGAATTTTTGAGATGACAATTATGTAAAACAAATCTTGAATAATTAGATACGGCAGAACGATGACATTACATATTGAAACTCGATTTTATAATCTATAAATGTGCTATAGCATAATATTATTGCATTGTAATTTACAATATTTTCAGTAGATAATGAAATATTCCTAAACTGATCTTATGGCCATAATGTAGCGATATTGGAATATTTTGGTAGATTGATTTTATTAATAACGTGTGACATTTCGCACGAATATTGAAAATCATCCTGTTCACACAGCGAGCATATGCCTGACACGTTTCTCATCGATGATGGACACGATATGTTTGCTGATCGAATCATGCATATCAAGATCAAAGTATTACAGCGGTAACGATGGCATAAAGTTTTCTTTATAAATTCGCAGTCTCTCTTGCTGCCAAATTTTAAGCTTCGAGTTCGTCTTGTGGCGAGTCGACGCGCGATTTACTTTCTGTGCAATCCCTCGAGGCTTACTCTCTCGATTGCTCGAAAAAAGCGAGCTTTACTGACCCACTTATTGTACGCGCCAATTCGTTTGGATTAGCACAATACCAAGTTGTGCACTCCATGAAACTCAATTTTTACGCCAGTTTTTCGGCTTTAACGCATTCACGACTATATATTTGCATCGCTGCAAAAATATTTTTGGTACGTTTTCAATGATATATTAGTGAGTTTATAGGTTCTATAAATATACAATTAATAAAGGAAGATTTATGTTCACGTGATATACTTATTTATGATATTTAATTTGATTAATTAAATATTAAAATAATTGAATATGTATGCAGAGATATACAAGAGTTAAAAAGAAGTTTATTATGACAAAAGCATTAATTATTTTATATTAAAATTTTAAAAACTTTGTTTATTAAGTAAAGTTCTCAAATTGAAACCAGAGGATTAAAGTTTAAGTTTGATTTTAAAAAATTTTATTTGATAATTGCATTATTAACAAGATTTAAAAAAAAAAACGTTCCAATAATCACACGATAAGAGAATTATTTGTTATTAAATATGTATATATTGATAAATGTATATTGACTAATAACTTTAACTAATGTATATTGATTTTTTGAAAATATATATATTTTTATTAATCCCTGTGATTGATATCGAGGCTTAATCCTTTGCATCGTGAGAAAAATTATACTTAAGCGATATTTTATTTTATATATATTTACAGATATCTAATAATAGGATACTTATTTTAGGTCTTTGGGCTTTATATTTTAGTGACAAATTATAACAAATTACAATATTTTTGTGTAAAGCGATTTGTTTTAATGATACGTCAGACAGATTGTCAAAGAGATTGATGACGGAAACAGATTTTTAACGTTTTCTCTACCTTGTCCGAGTTTCCTTTTTGATAGATGATTCGTCGATGAGATCACACTTTTTGCAATACTCTATATCAGTTTTTCTAAATTTATATCAGTGCACTGAATTTCTCTGACCGTTTTCAAATGATATATATTCGAGATTTATGGTAAAAATTTATAGTAATATAAAATATGATAAATTATTTTTTTATTTTAATTAATTGTAAAAAAAAACAAGTAAGAAATAATAAATATAGGATATTTTTAATAATAATATTTTTTCTTTGTCTTATATCGCATGCTTGTATATTTTTTCTGTTATGTAAATTTATTTTCTATATTCAGAGCACCATTTTTTCTTGCATATTCATCAATAGTAATGTACACGTACAAAATGTTAGCACATAACACAAGTGAAACTGGGCATAATAATTCTATTAGGATCGTTATGCCGTGCTTAATTGCGTAAGTTATACTGCTGTAAATATTCAAATACCGTACACGATATATGAAGAGAATAATTAACCAAGGAATACTCCGACATATTTTCTCACCGTTAGTATCCGAAAATCGCGGATAATCGTTTAAGATGGACAATTCGTTTGTTACATTTTTCGTAAACGCAGTTTGCGTTGCATCTTAAGCGATTACGTTCTTCTTTGTGTATATCCCGAGCTTAGAATTTGACGGGGAATTTTTTTATGCCGTAATATTATACATCACAATGCGCCGCGCAAAGGTTTTCAACGCGATATGGCCCGTATACGATTTCCTTCGCTCTACGTGGCTTTTTACTCGGCGACACAAATGCGATCTCGATTAAGTCCCCGTGAATCAGATGCTCCGCGATGGCATCCGCGAGCCTCAAATGGCACGCATCGTTATTCTCCGCGAAATGTGCTTTATACATTCGTCCTATTATATGAATTTAATTTTGTTTCATCTTTTGTTTAATCTCATCGTCGTCATATACGAAATTTATATTAGCGTTTTTATTATCGTGTATCAATCAAATTATACGTCGACATTGACGTATATAGCTTTTGCGTGCTACGATATTTAATATATAAATTTATTTTTGTTTTAAATCCTCTTCGATAATGCATTGAATAAAAATTATGATCGTGGAATAATTGAGATAGAAATTATACTTATTGTTAGTGAGTCACATGTGGAAAGAACGTAGCTATGTCATAGCATTTTCCAATGCATGATATAATTCCAAGTTTTTATCGAATGTGACTTTGAATCATTAAATGATAGGTCATCTAAATGTCAATTTATCGTATCGGTCAAATTTCTTTCTCGGGACTTGTTTAGCTTCACGCGCTATGACGAATCGAGTACGTAGTGCATTATATACAGTTTCTAGTTTCATTAAATTATGCATACTCTGATATGTTATGAACGTTTAATAATGTCAATATCGTCTACCGTTAATCAGTTGTCATAAATAAGTAATTTCACGGAATACTGTGTGCACAATATTATATAAATATAATAATGACGTCGATATATTCGAGATTTTGACATACAAAGATCTCAAATTATCAACATCGAAGCTACGTTATGTTTTACAGTTAATAACTTGAAAACCACATTGTAAATATTATTTGATATATAAAAATTTTATTTTTTTAGCTGTGAAGAGAGATAGATAGAGAGAGAGAAACAGAGTGTGTATATTTGAAAATAAATATATGAATAAATATAGAATATTATTTTGCTTTGGTATCTTTTTAGATAAAATATGTAC
Organism: Polyergus mexicanus; assembly: GCF_030449975.1. Taxonomy (NCBI): domain Eukaryota; kingdom Metazoa; phylum Arthropoda; class Insecta; order Hymenoptera; family Formicidae; genus Polyergus; species Polyergus mexicanus. The sequence continues at coordinate 7,892,971 of NW_027223327.1, read as the reverse complement.
AATAAAACTATATGTGCACATTAAAAGAGATTAACATTTACAAAAGACAATAAAAATAATGCATTTTATGACAAACATTTTTTTTAATTGTTCCACGTATATGAGCCTACTAGTAACATTATGCGTATAGTAAATTTTTAGTGGATATTCAATTATTATTAATGATAATAAGACAAATGAGAGAGAGAGAGAGAGAGAGAGAGAGAGAGAGAGAGCCGACTCTAAAGAAACGGTTTTCTTTTTCAATTAAATTATCTGTACGAATTATAAATTCTGGAGAATCCTCGAAAGTATTGGTTTTATCGATCTCACTGCCAATGTATTTGTAATTCCTATATTATTATAAGACTTAATTCTCTAAATTTATTTTATTTTATTTTACTAAGTGCTAACAATAATTTTATTTTTATCAAGGAAACTTATGAATGCTCATTTAATTTATATATCTTCGGAGTTTGCAGAAGTATTTCGTTCTTATGATATAGAAATCGCGAGAATATCCTGGAGAAATATTTATTTATAAAAAGTAATAAAAAAGCTGAAACTATTACGATTTCAGATTTATACGAGGCACTTTCAGCGAAATGTTAAAATTGGATTGTAAAGTTTCCGCGATTCTTTCAATCGTGAAATAAAGTGTGCATAAGTAGCCGCCAATCCACTTTCATCGATTAAATCCCGAGATATTCTCGTCACACCTGTGTCTCTTATTGAAATTCTGTGTCGATGAAGCCTTCCGCTATTTCTCGGCCCTGGTCACCGAAAAGGACACGTGCCGCCGTGCATACATACGCGCACACATGATGATGAAGATATACTTGAATATATCCGGAGACGTGTCGGTCCCAATGTCACAACGCTAATTAAAAGCGAAAACGTCTGAAAACTGAGTAAGCCGCTTTTAGCGCGGAACCTTCTTCCCTTGTTTCTTGATTATGACTGGCCATAATGAACTGTCTTAGATTTAGTTACGATAGAAATTTACATGATACTTTAATATTAACATTTTACTTTTTGCGCTAGTGTTGTCATATATAATAGCAAAATTTTTCATTCTCAAAATGAATTATGTTTTCCTGCATTTCATCATCATCGTACTTTATTAGCATGATCGCGATATCTAGTAAATATAATTAAATATAATTAAAAGATAATTATTTATACGTAAAAAGTGAATGTAAACAATATTAATTAATGAGTTACACTACAACAATCGTAAGAAATACGGCTATCAAATAAGAAAAACAATAAAAACGTAATTGACTAATTTTTTAAACCATACATTACACGCGAATATTAATCACACAGTAGTGCGTTAATCTCCTTAAAGTGCGTTATCTTATCGTTCTTAGCGATTTAATCCACTGCTTGCATCGCAGTCCGAGTTGCACCGGCACGATAGAATCAATATTTGCAATATAGATTAAGTCTGGGGAATGTTTATCGTGTGAATTCGAGAGGAATTTCTATAAAAGTATTTATCATTCATTCTTTCTTTCGCTCGTTGAAACTGCGCCAAAAATGTAAAATAACAATAAAGAGATAGATATTTAGATTTTTTTAATTCTATTTGATTCATTTGATGTTTAAGAGAATAACGAACAATGAATTTTTGAAGAATATTAAAATTAAAGCTTACGAATTTAAAACGTCTTTTCAAAGGCATCTGTTCCTACAGATTTTTCCATTAATTATAAACTTACCAATACAGAGGTAATATAATCTTGTATTATCGTAAAAGCCAAATAATGAACGGAGATTTTTTAAACGACATTCCTCATATCCTTCTCGTATGATTTGTTTGATCCTGACATGAATCCGCGACGCGAATCAACCGGTGCTCCTCTTATCATTGCTCCATTTACTAACGATTGCGTGAACGGATGTGAGACGAAACGTATCGTACTTCCAGCCGCACAGGACGTACAAAACATCAGCTGTATTAAATTCGTCCGGGAAGAACGAGGAGAAGGTCAGATAGACGCCGCATAGGCGGCAACAAATATTTTGCCATAGCGCCCGCGAGACGAAAACAAAAATCCGATTAACCGTTATGTTCAACGAAAGACGGTGACATATCCGGAACGATAATTCGTATGCACATTTAAACACGCGTGCCAAAACGACCGTATGATAATGTACAAGAGAGATGAGAGGTGCTGCTGAGTAATCCTCTGTCATCGTAAAACAGCTATGATAAGTGTTAAAATATCTACGGCAGATTATCGAACGCCACTGTCGTTTCAAAGTGCTCTGAATATCTCAGTTTTTCCGTAAAAGTTTCACGATGAACAGATGTCGAAATCCGAAAATATTTTTCTATAATTTTGAATCTGGATACAACTCTGGAAATATCTTCGTCATTTCTGACATTTTTCCAATGGAGATCTCACATCACCGCAATGTACATATCAACAGTAGAATTGTGACCTGCTCAATCATTATGAATGTAATATAAATTCTATAAATTATACTTATAATTTTGCTACAATTTTTTTGACATCAACAATCGTTCTGATTAACTAAACATATTTTGAGTAATGTATTTTGATATATGTATGTTCAAAAAAAAAAATTTCTATTTAAACTTTTAAGAAATCTATTTAAAAGCAAGATATTGTGAACGGTCATAAAATTCTTGCATTTGATTCTATCCGTATCAAAGCTCAGAAAAGCCGCGTACAAACTTTAGAGGTCCGATAGAAAATTCCTCGGAAATTGAAAAATCCTGAATGTTGGGGAATAGGTCGCGTAGTCATTTTATATAAAGGTTTCTTGTCCTTTCTTCTTAAATCGAAAAAAAAAAAAATCACAAAATGTGATTACTTTAATCGGATCAATCGATAAGAGAAAAAAAGAAAGTATTTATCGTATCGTTTAGGATTTTGCACTTTAGCAAGCACTCAGTTGAAATTAGATTTATTTTCGATCGTATCCGCTCATAGGTCATCGTCAAACCGCTGATTTCGACGGACGCGGCGTGAAAACGAATGCGAGAGGAATGGCATTACTTACTGTACTAATCGTAGATCGATCTAACGCACGTCGTCAGAAAATCGAGCTCACGCTTTTTCTTCTTCCGGCTCGGTCAGTGCTAGTGCGAGATGTAGATCGAATGATTTCTTATAAACTCCGCACTCAATCGATGCGAACAAACGTGCAACTTTTCACTGAATAATCATGTATTCGAAACGATAAGAATTCCTGTCGATGAAAACTGTTGATCGGTCCGAGAAAAAGGTCACATTTGTACGAGCTTCACAATGATAGCGCGCCTCATCGCTCCGAAAAATCCTCGCCCTTCACCGGTTCCCCCCTCTTTCCTCTTCACGACATCAATAGACGTGCGCAAAACTCGCGATAATTCGAGTAGGGGAATGACCAAGCCGTATGATAACGCGACGATGAGCTGGACGTTAGTCGCGTGTCTTTGCACGCGTGCGATGTATAGTTGATATGTGGATATTAAAGATTTGCACGCACGTTTCCATTTAATTCGAATGGAAATGGACAGTTCTGGTGACCGCGCTGACCGACGTATCGAGTTTAAGAACCGTCCCTTGCTCTCATGAAAACCAATGCTTGCGCGTCAGCGTTAATATATGCAGGTTCCGCATCGCTGGTTGATCCGAGTCGCGCGCACGTGTTGGCGGTCGATTGTCAGACTGGCCGGAGCGACGAGCGGCGGCGAACAGCTGATCGGAGCCGATGGGTCGAGAGCGATCGACCGACTTGGCCGGCTCCTGCGAAACGACTAAACAGATACGCTCTCTCTGTTTCTCTCTCTTCTTATCGTCGCTTTCCTCTGACCGCAGCCTCCGGCTCGGCTGCCGCGACTCGTTCCCGCGGGGTGTCCCGGCCGAAATGACGATCAGTACCGGAAGCCGGACCGGCAACGTCAGCAGGATACGCGTGTGTGGCTTAGTGGCGCGCACGTGCTGAATGACGAGAGGCAGGCGACCGATCGTCGAGTCAACCACTTGGCGGCTCTGACTTGCACCAGCTGTGCTTCGACTGCAGCCCGACTAACCGAACTGTGCTGGTCTGACTAAGTGCACAGCTCGAATAGCTCCTCCGTCGCGCCACCGGGGCCTTCACGTTCTCTCTCTCGCTCTGCTCTATATGCCTAGCTTCACAGGACGGCCGACGTTCGAATTGCGCCGAGATACAAGAGTAGGAGAGAGAGAGGAGGTGGCAAGGTGCAGGGCGCAGGGGCATAACGTAAATGGAAAGAGCAGGAGAAACAGAGAGAGAGAGAGAGAGAGAGATTTCTCTCTCTCTCTCTCTCTATTTCTCCTGCTGGAAATGGATGGAAAGAAATAAAAAAGTTTCCTTTGGACTAATTATCTTTGAAGCATTTTTTGTATAGAATACGATTTTTTTTCACTATTGCAGATATTACATAATCAAATTTGCTCTTTAAACATTTTCAGTATTTCCTATGATATTTATTCTGAACACGATTCAGTCTTCATGGGAATATTACGTAAGAGGATGGTACATTATCTTGAATATATTTCTATAAATATACGCGATGATATAAATTTCGTAATAAAGTATGATGATGAAAACGAACATAGAATGCTTTTCTAATTTCTCCATATCGAAACGCATTGTACAGGTATCGGATTCAAGTATATACATATACAGAAATTATAAAGATTATATAAAAAAATAAATTGAAAATATATATAGATAGAGAAACAGAAAAAGAGATCACGTGCTCTTTAAAGTAAAATAAATCGTGGGAGATTTTATAACTATGTGCATCTTTATCTCAATATAGATATTCCTGAATGAATAATAACGGATTCTTCCAATAAAGATTTTGCAGCAATTTTATACTATAATTGTAATCCGAAAACTGTATTATTTTTCGCTGTCAGTGTCTGTCGTAATGTATCAGTATAGAGCAGGTCGTGGATCGCGGGTCGTCGCTTTGCGGAAACGTCTCGCGGTGACGAGATAAAATCATCCGTCGTCGCGAAATACGAAAATGCGAATTTCCAAAGGCAATCGCGAGAATTGGAGCTGCGCGAAGGATTTTCCAAGGAGAATTATCTAATTATCGCGCGTGCTGTCGACCCGAACAAGTTATCGGTTCTCATTTTACATCGTCATTTTAATGCGCGCGCATTCGATATTTTTTTCAGAATCTCTACGATTCAATGCAGACCTCACCGTATACAACATTACAAATGCATTATATTCAGTTATATTTTCATTTCATGCACCAAATTATATTACCATCGCGTTTTTTAACAATTTTTTTAAATAACAATAGAGCATATAAATGGCGTATCTCGTATCTTGCTTAATGCACATATGCGCATAAGTCGTAAATAAAATCCCGGACTCGGGCTAATTCGCATATGACTAATTGATTATTGAACCCGTTACAGCGTTATTATGCGCTTTCTCATATGCGCGCATGCGTGTGCGTGGGTATGCACGTATATATATATATATATATTACGAAAAATATTGAGGGCGAGTAAATTCGAAATATTCGACCAATATATAACGTAGTGACGGCGCGGAACAGATTTGACAGCTCGTCGATACTCTCTCGGAGATTCTGTGACGCCACAAAATTCGTAGATACATAACATTAAAATGTAATTAATCCCATGCTGTAACGCGTCTCATTTAATGTTACCTCGGTTAATTCGACACAGCCAGGATTGCACCTGCTTCCGAGGAAAGAATGCCCATTATTCAACGGTTCATTGCTAAATTGCGCCTGTTTGCTATCTACCGAAAGGAACGAATATCCTTCTATGTTGCTTGAGACGCGAACGAAAGAACAAGCGAAATAAGGAAATAGGATTTCACGCGCGAATGAATTCCTTGCGCGTAGATAAATATGTCAACGGCATTCGACTAGTCGATACCAAATGTTTCTTCGCAAACATTTGAAAATCTTGCACACAGTGATTCTCTCTCTCTCTCTCTCACTGCGAGTAAACGCGCTCGGGCACAAAAGAAACGTCTCTGAAAATGTCAGAAATTCTTATTTACATATTGCACGCCTTGCATTTGCAGACGGTGCGCGGTCGTCGAAGATTGCAACCGCAGCGAAATAGTCAACTTTTACGGATCGATAACGATGATTCGGCTATAACGCTTCCGCGGTATTGGATAACGATACGTTATAATTATAATGGGTGATTGAACCGTAAAATAGCGGAATGGATTGTGTAATTAGTACGTCCGCTGTGAATACAAATTATAAATTATTATCACGTCGTATTCCACTTTCATATATTTCCGATCACGGTGATAATAAACGAGCGAGAGACGAACAATTTATGTGGATTTAAACAGATCGTGCGAATAATCATTGGTATTATTGGCGGAATTATCATACAAGGTGTCTCATATCGATCGGATATTTTCTGAATGATAGGCATTACACTTGAAAGTAAAGAAAATACAATTCTATCAATGAGCTGATGCATTAATAGTTACAGATTTTTTTTTTTTAACATTTAAAAGTTTGTGTCTTTAATCTTAAAGATGCTTAATAAATTAAACTTTAAGAGTGTAAATATATATTTTTTAAGAAGTCTCTGTGACTCTTCAGAATTAATTTTAATTAGACTTGGCTCGAACAGAAATTTAAGATTTAATTGCAAAAACATAATATAAATTATAAAAAACTTGTCATATATGTATAAATTAAATTTTATTTATAAAGGAAAATGTTTATTTTCAATTTATCATGTAATAAAAGAAAATTATATAGTCTTGAGATTCTATATAGAAGTATTAACCAGAGAAAACAGCACGTCATTCCAAACACATCGATTAATCGTAATTGTTGAATCAATGATATTTTCGCGAAATCTTTTGACGTATATTTGTATGATATATGTCTCTGATTTCCAAGAACTTTCGAGACCCGATGTTAAATTTTACTTCCATATTTTAGTCCCGACTTTCTGTTCAATTAAAACAATTAATTTAAATGGTTGGTCTCGATGCAACCCTATTCGGTTGGACTCAATTTGCTTAAAGATGCGTTTTATCTACCGGTTAATCAGGATCAAACGGTCCTATATAAATAATTTCAGCATCATGTGCTCGACACGACCGCGCCAATAATAATCCGTCACACTCAACATATCGTAAGACGTACAAGTTTTTATATTAGCAAATCGTATGAATTATCGTTACAGCTGTATATAGGATCGCTGCTGAAAAAAAATAGCAAATACGCGCACGTATTTATTTTGTCGATCTTTCCTTAACGCATAAATTCTCTCCACGCGCCTATCATCGATCGACGAGTCTCAACCGTAGATAGGTATTGCTGCAAAACCGTTTCAGGTATCTATTAGCAGGTGGTATAACAGAGAAGTTCTCTGCATAACAGAGAAGCTCTCTGCCTTACCGTCCTATCAACAATATATATATTACATATATGTAAGTTGAAAACTGTATAAAGTATAAATCTATTTTTCCCTATACATATATAAAAGGTATACCAGAATAGATTCATAACAAGAATAAATTTGTAGCAATCTTATCGTTTATTTTATTATTATTTTTTTTATGAGAAAAATTGTCATTGGAGATATAAAAGAAATATCGCTGCGTTTAAAATTAATTGCATTCTCGAGTAATAAGATTATAACCGTTGGACGAATTTGTGATTTTGAAAATATTAATTCATTTTTTAATGAAATAATTAGAGCAACGTTTAAGATCGAATTAATTTAATTATAAATCTATCACATTGCTTTTAAATGGTCTGTAGTCTGTCCGATGAAATATTGTATATAAAATGATTAGTAACGATCGTCTGTGAACTTAATATAATATGATGATGTATTAGTAAAAATGAAATTAAAGCAGGATCGTTGTATACTTGGGTATGATATAATACTTGGCATTATAATATAATGTCGAGGTTTCACCGTGAAAATGCAGCTGTAAAATATACAGGCAACCCTTCGGGAACTTGTCCCGTAAAAAGATATTAATGCATGAGGAAACTGTTATCCGAGATACTTTACACCGCGAGTTTCGATACCATCGATACCGTTTTAACGATCAACGCGAGAATAAATTGAATAAGAGCTCCGAGATCGATCCTATGTTCTCATAACTAGATTAAAACCTTCATAATTATTGGAAACTACGAGAATTATTGGAAAGCGATTTGCCGCTCCATTATAAATTGACAAGAGAAATTAAATAATATTAAATTCGATAAAATCATCAAAATATCGTTGTGTTTGGGTCTCTTAGTTTTATTTTAATTTTATTTAAATTATTTTAGTTTTTGTATTAATTATGTTATTGATTAAATCTTATAATTATTAGATGTTTATATATATTACATATAGGATTAGATATTTTCACAATTCATTTGTATTGCGATCGATCGTGTCAATCAATTGTTGTGAACTCTCCCGCGATTAAATCACATCGCTGTCTAGAGAACAATGATAGTACGATGCAATCTTATCACGCTGTGTAAATGTAGTTTGCGATTATATAAAGTTTGTATGTGTGCTTACGTGTATAGACGATATGATAGAAGATTACGATGCAACGTGCCTTATACATGATCATCCCCTGTATACGTAATCACGCGCGCGAAAATTCTTAAAAATAACTTCTACCGGAAAAATTTATATCGATCTTTGCGAGGAATCGAGATCTCAGTGTACTTTTTAAACGGGGCGACGATGTTATACAATGGAAAGGCGGTGAGTTCGGGAAATTAATATATGATGCGCGTTACACGAATCTCCCACGAATGTGTCCGTTGCACACACATACCATATGCATCCGATCGTCGGGCTTGCGGCGGGGTCACCCTCTGTGAAATTATAGCGTTTCATACACGTTGCGCACAGGCCTATAAAATCTAGTAGGTTATCGATTAGGCTCTCCTACTCTCTCCCCCCTGATACTGCGAATCTGGATGTGCCGGCCCCCCATTCACCTGAATACCCCCCCGCACGACTACGATGACGACGGTGGCGACGTGGCGTGCGATTTAGGTCAGTGGATCGTATACAACCGTACCTTTTTCATAACTCTCTTTTTCAATTAGACATTACCGGATTCGCGGTTTTCGGTTGGACATGTATCCTCCATTTCTCCAAACCGGCCCAATTGGCATCGTATTATGATATTTGTCTCCGAGACCCTCCTCTTTAGCATCGAAAATGTATCTCATTAATTTTTCCTTAACACTTAATAAATTATGAACAAAAATGTGACTGATAAAGCTTTTCGAGAAATTGAAGAAAATGAAAATATCGGGAATGTAACTGAATATTTATTGAACAATTTTTGGAATTCTTTTGTATAAAACTTTTGTCAAAATATATTGCTGTTTGAATTATTAATTAATTGATATTTTAATTTCAATTTTCTACGTCATTCGTGATATTTATTTCTTCTCGCATTATAATTTTTATATTATTATTACTCGAGACCGCTAAACATTCCGCGTATAATTATTAATTTTGATATTTATTAAATTTAGAACCGCCTAAAAAAAGCATACAAAAATATACATTATATAAATTTATTGATTTTGTGTACGCGCGCGCATGTATGTGTATGCGTGTATAGTGTAATTTATCTTAACTCTCGCCTACGTGTTTTCCAAAAAAAGAATAATCTTTTTCTAAAAACACGTCCGCCATCAATCAGCGAAACAGCGTGTGCGTTTACGAAAGTACAGTTATGAAATACAGTATTTTAAGTCGATTACGTAAATCGCCACCACTTTCACCCTCTCGTGCTTCGAATCTTACGTGACCCGCGATATTAATCGCGCACTCTCAAGGGTAAGGTCGTATATTAGACGCGACGAAACTCACGCTCACGGATCATGCTCTCCGCTGGAAACTTTGACGCAAACCATGGCTATGGTTGTCACACGAAGAAGGAATCTTTTTTCCCTTTAAACTTGTCGATACTACCACTATTCCTTCTCCGCGGACTATGCACACTTAAATATTGCCCGCACATGTTCAGACCTGAATAAATGCCCACGCTTTTGCGGCCATGACCGGCATACTTAGGTGGTGGCCGTACACGCATCCCTTATGCCATAACTGTTAACGATACAATGACAAATGACATCGTGCTCTGTGATGACGTAATGATGCGTGCTAGTGATATCGCGCGTTAATTTCGGAAGCCGCGCCTAATTACCGCGTTATGTCGCCGAATCTGTTTAGGATCGATCTCAAGATGCGCTGTAAGTAATCTTCTAATGCAGTTTTCGATAGACGTCGATGAGGCGACGTTTAATCGGATTTTCGCAACGATAAACGATATCGATTACCTGGCAAAAAATTAAATTAGACTTGTGCTATTTATTGATTGATCATATTACTATGTAACAATTTTGATTTTTTTAATTTTGTTTAAATAATTTTTAAGAAAATAGACGATTTAGGGAAATGTATATTTGATTTTTCATCAAGGAAGTGTGTTTTACAGAATTTTTCAATAACTCTTGAAATTATATATATTCAAAAATTATTTACATTGACTGATTTTATTTTGAATAGACATTTGATTCAAATTTATAATAACTACATGCATATATGTAGTTATGATTATGTAACGATTATATAGAATTATATTCTTCATTAAAGATTCTTTTCTCTATGTATTGGTGAGAAAAATAATCTTTCTAGAATTAATAACAAATATTTTCGGATTTTTAAGTATACGATCAAATTAATTGAATACGATATTGAAATATCAACTCGCTATTTCTATCGATTGATGTCCGCTGTACGTCGATCTAACATATTCGAATCCGTCAGCAGGATGCCGTATAAAGTAATATGAACTATAACTGACTGAAATTGACTTTTATGTTTTTCAGCACACTATAACATCGGCAATAGTTCCGGTTGAATGAAAAAAATTCCGTTACCAACGTTATGTAACTAGCATATGTGCAATTTTCTGCCTGTACTATTTTGGCGGTGTATAAATTTATTTATTAAATTTATATAAGGTATAGCACATTACTGTCGCTTGTCACGCATCGACATTTAAACAAATATTCAATCATATGCAAGTGGTTTACATCAGTATGGAAGAAATTTTTAATATTTTCGAAAATGGCGAAGAATAAATTGTGATCTTGTTACATTTTTGAAATGTCGTTCTCTGCCATTGTTTGTATACCAGATAGTTCGAAAATAGTATTTGTCCGTTCTATTCTTGAACTTAATCTATTCTTGAATCTTGAAAACTTAAAATCATTTTGCGCGCGAATTATTAGACAGATATAATAACTATATAAATTCAGTTGAACAAATTAGAGGATTGCTAAAGATAGCTCTCTGTGTTGCAACGAATATTTTCCTCTATCGAAAAAATATCGTATCTTTTTCCAATATCGATACTTTGATTTTTAAAATAAACGCGTTCGACACAACAAAGCGGTCGCGTCGCGTGCGATAAAACATACGTGACATATACAGCACGCTTTCGCGTAAAATGTCAGATTTCCCTTCGGGCGAGAAAGATGTCAAATAACGCGATATCTACCATCGCATATTGCACAGGGTCCAGGTATTACGATTAGGTTTTTTTTTTGCGATTACAGATTTCTTGATAAATTTGCTCGATCTTCTTTTAAGGAAAATCTAGTTATATGTATCATTTTTCTTCTTGGTTTTATAAAGATATATTTTAATATTGATAAAATTTATGAATATATAATCTTCTTGAATCAAAAATCAATTCCTGTCGATTCTATGTATGACAATCGGATTTTAAAAATATTATACAATATAAAAATTGTTCTCTTTATCTCTTGTTTCTGCTCTGTCTAACAATGAAATAAAGATAAAGTTCCATGTTCTAGTTACACGTTTAATGTTTGATTCTTAGTCCGATCGTTTGATTCTTGCAATTACTTTATTCATGGATTCAAGCATCACGAAAATATATCTTTTCTTATTCGATTCAAGCAGATTAGTTATATTTTTCGAATATGTCTTTTAAAAAATTATCTGTTTGGTTTATTTATATGCTTTATTATAAATGCAAACACTATCCTATTTAAGTTCTCTTTACTCTTTCTCTGTACTCATTTCAATTCTGAAACTGTTATTTATATAGCACATTACAATAGATGAAAAATTTTTTCCTACATTTAGCATTAAGTACGATGCTAAATATAGGCGAGGATACGGGGCAAAATATCCGTTAACCGAGTTGTTTTGTACGTCGTTTTATACGCCGATGTCGTTGACGGCGAACATTTGGGCGATTACGCGCTAAAACCGTAGTACATATGCAGGATTAGACGGACGTTTATTGTTAGACCATGATGCCATTATACGGTTAAGGCGGGTGGATGGGGAGGAGGGTTTATGATACATCTATGTGCCCACAAAATCCATCGTGGGCGAGGACGACGAGTAGGTGCAGAATTGCTTGCGTGGGAAGAGAGAGAGAGAGAGAGAGAGAAGAACCGTGGAATGCGGAGTAAAGGCAGATCAATACCGGCAAAAGCGTGACACGATCGCGAACCCGCGTAACACACGGAATTGACAAAAAAGTACGGACAGATCGGAGCAGGCGTCGTCGTGACTGCTGCCGCCCACACGTGTTACTATAATTCGCACGAGAAGTCGAAATTTTGAAACGTGTCCCGTATATCTTCGTTTATCCCGCTTTCGCGTATTCTCTATCCATTAAGGGAGATTTACGCAATCACCGTTGTGCGCATTGAACTTGATGCGAATGTACAATATAAATTTTTTTAATCGGCTTTTCTTTTTTTGAACGAAATCGATTCATTATTATAATTCCGGGATTCCCTTTCTGCCTATTGTTTTCACTCTGGAAATTAATATTATTGAATATTATTCCGCGAAATATTTCAAGTTCTCGAATAAACTTCGAACTTTGACGAATTTTTACTACATTTCCTTTTTTTTTTTTTTTGGCTTCACGCAACGATCGATGTTCGTTTCATCGAATATCGATACCATCGCTTTGCAGACTTGCATAATTTTTTAGCATGTTTTTTTTTATTTCCCGCAACTATCATGTAACACTGCGGTGAGATACATAAATATGTAACATTTTGTGTCTGCACTTTAGCGTGCTAAGACTATTCTGACGCAAGTTGAGCCGTAAATGCACTCGCTTCTGTCATGATTAAATAATGTAAATGCGGTTTAGTGTGTATGAGCGAATCGACACTTCGATCTCACTATACTACGTAATGCTACGTCAATGTAACGTAATTTTGTGTAATAATATAATTATTGTGAATATAATTATTTTTTTGAATAGTATAAATGACGAGTGAAAATGACAAATTTTAATATTATTTAGAATAAGAATATTTATAAATTATATAGTAAAATTAATTGCAATTTGTAATAATTAATTTGTAATGTGTATCCATGGCGTATATTCATTATAATTAAAATACATTTATACTTGAATAAATGTACTTTGATGAATATTATTAATGATTAATTATAACATAAATACGTATATTTCTCCACGAAAAAAATTATTTTTACAGAAAGTATAAAATAAGTATTTTAAAAAATTTTTTTTATTAAAGTAAAAATATCTTTTATAAATATTTTCCGATATTGTTTGCATAAATTTATAACATTTTAATAATATAATCAAATATGTTTTTTTTTTCTATTATTTAACGTAATTATATTTAGGGAAGAATAAAATCTTAATCAGAATTTCTTCAATGTAATAAATTTACGTAATTGTCTCATTTGAATAAAAAATTCATCTCGGATACACCTCAGGTTTACGTGTGCGAACGAATTCAATGTTTCGACCTCGACTATTTTACGTCACGCCAATCGAAACTTTACGTAGCAGTCTGGAATAAAGAAGTACGGTCGCTAGATGTAATTCACGAGCTTAGCAAAAACTCGTAATCGAGATGCAATGCGATTGTGTAAGTCGATATCTGGCCGTGAACGCATTTCTTTGCTCTCTGTGCATAATGTACGCCGCGCATCAACATTCCAATAGCACATCAACATTTTAATCTCGATGATTATTACATCACGATCAAAACTCGATTAAAACTTCATATAGTAGTTTAGAATAAGGAAGTCGGTTTATTAAGAAAGCGGAGAGAGAGAGAGAGAGAGAGAGAGAGAGAGAGAGAGAGAGAGAGAGAGAACGAGAGAACGAGAGAGACTCTCGGTAATCGATCGGCCGTTGATTACTTCGGGCATGCTCTGCTTCGAACTTCCGAGCAAGTACAATATATTTTACACAAAAGGGAACGATAGCTCCGCGACCTTTACTCGCTCGAGATTCGCCGAGGGAAAATATATTGGGGGCAGTTCGGAGGACGAAATGATCGTGAGACAAATCGAATTAAGTGCTCGATTCAATCGCGATTCCTTATTTTGCCGTCTCTCTGTTTGGTTCCGGCGATCAACATCCGTATTTCCGAAATATCTATTTCGGATACGCCGCAGCTGCGCACCAACCGGTATACCAATACCATCGTAAGATCGCCTACTGGTATTAATCGCTCACCTATTAATCGTGTACTTTGTTGGATAATTTCGCGAGCACCGTTTATAGTATCATTTCTCTTTCTCTCTCTGTCTCTCTCTCCCTCGTGCGACGTATGGTATACATAAATATTTATTGATCTATATTAGAGCTTGCAATCTTGCCTGCGACTCATTTCTTGGATTGCACCGAGTTCTCTCTCGATGGCGCAATTTTCTTGATCGATCTTTTATTTTTATCGCCGGTCGATCCCGCTGGCGTGGCATAGATTGGAGAACAACCGATGAGAGATTGTGTATTGAATCCGTAATGTTTAATTTGAGCGAGAATTCGGAATTCTGCTATTTGGCCTCGCGGATTATTTTGGATTTATATATTGACAACTCTATATTGGTTTACATCAATATTACTTGCCACATTTTTACAATTATCGATAATCTGCATAATTTTATCGCGCGAGATTTATGCTACGAATTATTTTTTTACGAAGCTACTAATATGTATGAGTTATATTACACAGAATTTATGACATCAATAACTTTTTGCATAGAAACTATCGGTGCAATTCACAATCAGATTTACTCGTTTCCAATATCCTGTAACGATATATTTCGTGCTTGACTTCGCTTGCGCTGTCAGATGGCATTGTAAGAATAGCGACAAAATTGATCACATGTTCAGAATTGCCGCCACGATTTACTAATCAGATACCGTAACGACAAGCAATATTTATCTCGACGTAAAACGAATGTCCGCAAGCTATGTAATCAATGTGACTTTCTGACAATCGAATCGCACATACCATCGTTCATTTATCTGATAAATGACTTCGTCGCGATTTATTGTGTTATTTTATCACGTTACTGTTTCAAAAAGAACATGCGGTCAACGCGGGAGGTCACGTAAAATATGACGTATGAACTGATTTATTTATGGTACTAAACTAATTAATTTTCTAGCATAAATCTACCGAATGTCTCTTTATCTTAGGAGAAATGAGAATCCTCCATTCTGTATGCTATAAAAATATATAATAGCACTTCGATATAATTTTAGAATTATAAATTATTGTACATTGGTCTCTCTTATTTTATGAAGACTGTTGGAATTCTGACATTATCGGGTAAAAGCTAAGTTCATCGATGTCAATTAAATCTTATTATTAGTTTCATTGACTCTTCATTCTTTCTTAAAAATAGGAGAAGACAAGCGGAAAGTTCAATTAGAGTTAAAGTTAACTAACATCGGGGTGAAATGGACCATGAACAACCATTGGGAAAATTGGGGCGTAATAATTTCGTTGTATGATCGATTTTTATTTTTTTTGTAGCGAGGAAGGGTAGGTTTTTTCTCTAATAAATATTAAGGCACGTTTTTTAAAACACGGAAAAATTAAAGGAGAAATTCTTGTATATTACGATGAGCGTAGTTAATGTGTACTTTACATTATACGTTCACGGCAATGCGGCGCTTCTCGTACGAGCTTTCAAGCTCGCCTCTTTTTTCAACGCCGAGCACACATAAAGCCAGAAATACGAAGCGCTGGTTGTGGTTTGCGGGAGAGATAAAAATGTGCTAAAGGAAGATACACGACGAAAACAAAAAAAGGCGTGGATAAATCTGTGAGCAAGCCAAGTGAAGCATAAGGGAGGGAATTATAATATGGTGGCAGTGTGTACACATCGATACATTTATTAAATACGACTAATATAAAAGTGGATATTGCTCTTGGATATTGTACGAACGCAGCGCATATTATCGTGGACATTTTTGGTCTCGTTGTTCGAGATCAAAGTCCAGCAACGGCAACATCCAAAGCGCACACAGCATATCAGAGCGAAATAACATTGTTTATTTGTATAAAAAAAAAATACATATACATGATACACCGAAAATCGCGCGCTTTCTCATGGCGCGCACATTTCATTAACATATATTCAGTTTTATAATTCCCTTTTGAAATTTTATATATTCGGCACGCTTTGAATTATATTATTCTTCTATTAAATTCAAATATGTTTAAGATTAATCGAATAATTTTTTTTTTTCTCTATTCGAACCTCTCTTGGATAATTCACTAAAAAATAATATAAAATAAAATATTAAAGTAATAATAATATTAAAAATAAATTTTTAATATATTAAATAATTGTAACTTTCTTTTCGTTAAATTTTTACTCAAACATACAAATCTCATATCTAAAGTATCTCGTTATATAATCGAACAGGAAAGCGCGCAATCTCCGATACACCCTGTATATACACACACATATATATATATATATATATATATATATATATATATATATATGTATATATATCAGAGTGCAGAGTACAGAGTACAATAATGGCATACATCAGAGGGTTGTTTTCCTGGTTGTTCGGCGGTTGAGAGGTCACGGAACGCCTCGGCCGCCATAGAGCTAGCCTGGCGAAGCCGTACTTGGTCATGGCTGTGCAGAAGATTCGCCCTCGATTGACTCCGGTTTCTTCGAGTCCGTCGGCACAATCAACCCGTAGCCGAAATCCAAAAGCGT
Organism: Polyergus mexicanus; assembly: GCF_030449975.1. Classification (NCBI taxonomy): domain Eukaryota; kingdom Metazoa; phylum Arthropoda; class Insecta; order Hymenoptera; family Formicidae; genus Polyergus; species Polyergus mexicanus. Next base: position 7,875,914 of record NW_027223327.1, on the reverse strand, counting down.
CGAATCAGCTTCGACATCGCTTAAACGCGCGCGCCGATATTCCGCTTTCGCGACGATCCGCAATAAGAATCTCGACTATCATCCGTACGGCGTCGATTCATCTCTTGAGCGCGTGAATGATGATACGGCGCGTTTTCTCGATGCACTTTCGCAGGATATGACGAAACGACATGATCGAATTGTATCTGCGAGCGGCGTGTACGTGTCAACGGCAGACTATCGACGAAATAACTTTGAGCGTGAATAATGATTGCGTTAATATCGCCGAGGAACATTGAGCCTCCATCTCTTAAATTGTACTATTTTCTGTGAGCTCCTGCCGTACCAGTAAGCAAAGACTTTCTTACACGTTCTAGACACATTCTTACGAATATTATGTACTTGCGCATGCAAGTGGCTGAAACGATTACTATCGAGAAACGAATACAGTCTCGATCTCGTGCTCAAGCTTCCCCAATCTCGCGAGCAAGATTTAGAGTTGTTTTCTCACGACGATGCTCTCTCCTCCGCGGAGCCTGAAGACGAACAGGCAATCGTTCGCGGCGACGAGAGATTCTTCGTCTCCGGTGTACGGGCGATCGATCCCGCAATGTAGTTCCGCAGGAACGCGAGTTTCTCGTTGCTCGACGATTTATGGGACAAAGTTGCGCGAGCGAGCGCATAAATTTCCACAAGCAGGCGTCGATGTTTCGGCCGATTCGGCACGACGGCAGTCGACGATCGGACGGGGGAGGACGGGTGGGATCGCTAATTGCAGTCCAATTTAGCGGAACCGATTAATTGATTCGGTGCTATTCGCGACGGACGGTCGCCGTAAACAGGCGATTACATAAAACGTAGCAAAAATATCGAGATGTGTCTTCTCTCTTTCTTCTTTCTCCCCTCAACCGGAGTCCCGAAGCGAGCGACAACTATTACGAACGAACACTAAACGGTAACACCCTAAGTGTGTTAAGCTCTGATCAAGTAACAGCACAGCCGATTTCGAGCGATAATAAAAATTCGACGCGAAGCGCGCTCGCGCGTGCGTTAAGCTCTGTGATTAAATATAGCGCAGCACAGCCGATTTTTCCTTTATATTATAATAAAAAAGCGGCCACGATTTTCAAGCCTTCTCATACGCCGTTACATGCGCGTAAATTTCTTTCGTTTCCTCCGCGCAAAGATGGATCTTTCAGTTTTCTTTTCTCGCGCACTTTTCAGCTTTGATTTTTCTTATTTTCGTACACTGGATTCCCCCGATCTTTCTCGCAGCGATATCTTCGGCCGAAGCGCGCGCGGCGACTTTATCGTCAACACGCGGCAAAACTTTGATATGTGTGTCGCTTTCCCGAGTGCTTCGCGACGCCGATGAAGATATAGGCGTCCCGGTAGTCAAGGCACTGGACATGCGCATCGAACACGAGAGACTCGTACTCTTGTTGGGCTTGTAAGGATTTGGCGAACGGCGCGTGGATAATCTCGAAGTAGTTGGTGTTTTCGCGCAGGATATCTGGGAAGACTCTCGCTTTCGCGATCCGATATCGGATTGCTCTCTTATCCCGAAAGTGTATTTCGTTGTATCTCTTCGATTATCGGCTATTCGTCTTCTTTAGAGAGATTCGTATCGTTGGCGCCATTTTATTTTTCTCGTTTAAAAAGAGTTGCAAAAATGAACGGCCGTCGATATCGTGTTTCTTGATACGCTCGTCAATGATCGTATCATACTCGGATCTTCTCGTGCAAGATGTTTATTCCCAAGAATAAAGCGCGTTTAAATTCATTTACAATCTTGTAATATTTGTTACAACTCTAGAAATGAACTACTATCGCTGTCTATTTTTCGCTGTCAGATTTCTTTCGTCTTTTTAATTTTTCTTCCTTCCGACATTACTTTCTTTGCTAGCGATATAATAAGTAGAAGGTGAGGCAATCAAAGTTTTTCAACTGGCGAATTAAAATACATAATAATCTCGTGCAACTCCTTGCGGTTCTCGCGATAGCGATCAATGCTAATACTTTGTAATTGCGTGCATTAAAGTCTCGGTTGCGTACGTCACGTCTCTATCCACTCTCTATATCGCCCGAGATCTCGCTCCGAATACAAAATACCCCTTTCGTAGAAAAGTTGGCTCGGGAGTCGATCGAAATCCTCTATATCGCCCGCGCACAATCCGTCCCGCTCAATTAGCATAAAATCGAGAAGCTCGATCTAGAGCGAAAAGAATTCTGTTCGCGTGGGCGATGTGTCGCCGTAGTCTACAAACAATATACCCGTTGTGCCATATGTCGCTAGCGACGCGCGCTTATGTACGGACGTATAAACTGCCCTTATTACGTCGAGCGACGCGTTTCGGGGAGCGGAATTTTCTACGTCGGGCGATGTATCGATCGGACGGCACGAGCGACGACGAATCGAGCGGAAAACGCGAGTCCTCGCCAGTGCGATCGCCATCTGCGCGCCATGTTACATCGCGATAAAATTAGAAAGCCAGCGTCCATTGACTGGCGGTATCGAGCCGCGTCGACATCGTTCGGTAGTACCAATCACTAGCGCGACTCGTACCGACTCGAGAAATCGCGGGAGCGAGTCAGAGCCGGTCGGAAATAGACGCAACCCCCGGGCATCGCCGCGCGGATCAAGGACGGAGCCTCTTTTCGCTTCCTTCGCTTCGCGGAATATCTCGACGTGGATTTTCTTTAAGCCTCGAATCCCTCGCGTACACGGCGGCGGCTGCTGCTCGTATCATCGACTTTCGGTCGGTACGGCGCACGTGACTCTCGAAGGTCGTGCTCCCTCGCGAATCGATCGCGACGCCCTACACCCCCCGATGTTCCGGGGTGGCCGCCGCCGCCAGTATGTCGGTACCGACGATCGGTCAGCCTCCTCTTTCGAATCGATGACGCGTCCGACGTCGGCGGAATCGCCAACGCCAACGTCGACGCCGAGTGTCCCCTTGACCGCACGACGTAGGGCTGAACGATCGAACGGCGAAATCCGATCTCGCCGCACCTCTCACAAGTCCTCCATCTCATGTTACAGGAGAGATACCGCGCAGCTTCAGTAGAGGACACTGTCGTTCATCCGCATTACCTTGTCCGCGTCGTGCATATCCTTGACTCCCTTTGCGACTTCCCGTTCAGCGTCCAACTACGTAGATTTACATGTAGACCGTGTTATACTCGTCTTACGAGTGATATTAGCGTCCGTAAAATTATCGTGATCCCCTGCTGACAAACGATACGAGTAAACTCGTTTCCTGGTACATTTAGCATCCGCTATCTACCGTCGTACTCGTATTATCGTACAATCGCAAAACTCTTGACTAAAACGCCGTTCCTCTATCGTTCTCGTGCTTAGGGATGCTTCAAAAACGGACGATACGATTAGCTTTTATACCTCTGAGACTCTCTCCGTGAACGATAAAAGCTCGAGATCCTCACAATCCTCTCGACGACGATACTAAGGCTCTCTCGCAGTCCTTTCTACAGTCTCTCGCTTACCGAGATATTCTTATGGTTCTTCCGCTAGCTCACAAGGCTCACTGATTTTCAGACCGAACTCGGAGAAACGTTTATATTGTACGAATCGATCACTCCCGAATCCTTGTCTTTTCCAAGATGATACCATCCTCTCTGGATCAGAAGGACGTCCCCTGTTCCACCGTACACGCGTTTTCCTCCCGCTAACCTTTGACGAATCCCCTGATGTATACACACGAAGGTATACACACGCTCGTCGAGAGCTCGTCGCTCTCCTCCGCGCTTCCCTTCATTATCGAATGGCCGCGTCACCGCGCAAACTCCGTCCCCGTTCAACCCTCGTTCGCCACTACCGACTCCCCCGTCGCGCGCATCCAACCTCCACGTTCTCTCTCTCTCTCTCTCTCTCTCTCTCTCTCTCTCTCTCTCTCTCTCTCTCTCTCTCTTTCTTTCTACGATCTTTATTATATATAGCTCTTTGTGTCCATTTACGGACGAGGAAGAAAAAAATGGCCGTCGCGAAAATAAACCGCGACACGCGCATCCTTATTGAGTGGGAGGATCGAAACAGGATGCTGTCCGCGTCGATAACGTTGTCGTCGTTATCGAGAATTTAAGCCGATCTCACGTGACACGCAGATTATTATTAGACGTTTTCTCGTACGTGACTGATTGACTTTTAATTGCATGGCAATGCTCTTGTTTTGTTTATGTTTCTCCGTCTGAACATATGACCATGTTTTGTACACTGTGCGATATTGTCGCATGTCAACGTCATCTTACTGCAATCGCTACTTTGCATGCAGCATGTACTTCAAGTTTCACGCGAAGCGTAAACAATCGAATGCTAAGAAGTTATACAAATCGTTCAAATATATTGATCTATATCTTGATCTTGATAGAAATATTTCCATCGAAACATTGCTATAGTTGGGTGTTTTTAATTCTTACGGGAGGCATCTATATGCATCCGACATCTTTGCCTGAATTTATCGCGCATTTTTGCCCTCGGTGATGAGGGCGTCTCGTACACCCCTGAGACATGTCGGAAAATCACACACGTGAATTTTCATCGGTACGATATTTCTCCAACTCCGGCGTAAGTTTGCCAGACATCTTGTCGGCGGGACGCGTCGGCGCGTCGCGATACCATCGTCACCGGAGAACACCCGCAACCGATTTTCTCATCCCGTAAAAATAGCAAATTGCATGTTGCTTAAAAATTTAAGCCGAGTCTAAATTATCCGAGTTATCTTACACGATTAGTATTATCTCCTATTCGAAAAAGTATCATAAATGTTTCGAAAGTGTTTCGCGTCTATTCTGAATAGATCGCAATGCGTTCTCTTAAATGCGTTTTGATTCGACGATTGTGAATTGTGTTTGCTACGAGTAAATTTGGCCGAATAAATATCTGATGACGTCAGTATTCGAATTTCGCCTAAAAACCGAAATGAAACCGAGGAGCAACGCGAAATATTCATCGTGCCTGACGATTGATGGATGATCGTCAATAAACTAGAGTTTTTCAACGCGCAGTATTCGTGTTAAGATAATAGAAACCAGAATTTTGTTACATCAATGCGTAAAAAAATGTTGGAAAGTTGATTTTTGTACGGATCTTTGTGTAAAACGTAAAATAACAGACAAATCGGATATACATTTGCGCGGTGAACATTCCTGGAATTTCTGCGCGAAATTCTCAGCGTATATTTAAAATTAGATTTCAGGAACTTCAAGACGGTGGATTCTCTGACAAATCTTATTCTTAAGTATATTTTTTTTCAGCAAGAACATTATTTGTTGCAACTTTTTCACACTGCCATTAGATATCTACCTAATTGATCTCGTAGTAAAATTCGGACAAAGTAAAGTTCAATATACTTAAATGAAAAAGAAAGTTTAACTGTTACATCTCAAGAATAAAGTTCATGGAAAGCTTTTCGTCTTCAATCGCACGACGTTCGGGATTATCGGCGTCTCGATGTTCACGTCAAAAATTTATTCCAAACTGATCAAAGATTCTCCCGAGATACCCTGTATATAGGGCTACGTTATCAGATCCTCCCGGCGGCTATTTCGGGATATCGATCAATCAGTGTTAAGGTCGGGCGCGCCCATGATAACTCGAGGACTACCGAAATTCATCCGGCTTGATCCTTGACTTACTTCTTATTCGCGCCAACACAACTGATGGACGTTATCGGTCGTGTTTAAAAAACACGTGTAATTAAACATGATGATGGGAAAAGATGGGGAAGGGGAAGAAACAGAGAGAGAGAGAGAGAGAGAGGGGGGTGGGGGGGGGCGGTACCTCGAACAAAACATAATTTAATCGCGTATCGCAATCGTCCATCGTTAATTGCTCATGCATATGCAGCGACGTGTAAAACATGAAATTAAAGAACCGCCAAAAGAAACTGCGACATTTGTGAAAATGGAGTGTTCGAGTTGAACTCGACGCTGAAATAAAACAATTACGCGAATCGTCGTAACGCAACCTCCCACGCGACCGCGTGGTCCATACGCGACGGCCGCTTTGACCGCTTTTCATATTTTCTTATCCCTGATCATCTTTCGTTACATTTTTGTTGCAATGCAAAAACGCAATATCCATTATTCGCGTTTTTTAATTATTCGCGTGAAATAAATAGTTTGTTGTTCAAATTAATGGCGAAGAGATGTCTCCCATAAATACGCATACTTAGCAATTTTGTTTTACATTATCAAAAATTTTTGCAAATTATATTAATAAGTATAACTTAATTTTTTTCACACAGGGAAAAATCTTGAGAAAACATCACGACAAAAATTAAATTACTTTCTTATGTTAATTCGATGTTAATGGTAATAATAATTATTTTGTTGAATTAATAAACATAAATATGCTTCTAATACTATATGGTAATTATTAATTCTTTCATATTTCATATCTTGATTGTTTTGATATGCATGTGAAATACAATACATCGTTTTTAATTTTTTAGAAATTTGCACAGTCTGTATTAAGACCATTTCTCACAATTACATCACGCGTTTTGCGAATGAATATCCATCGCTTTGTGCAATATATACGTATCAGCTTTGAGCAAGACACGCAAGAATTTATTACAATGACATAATCGCAAAGTATCGATTATTAAGGTGTAAATTATTTCGCCGAATGGCAGAATTTATTCAAAATTTATTTCTTCACTGCCGTTTAATAATTTATGCTGCGTAATTTAGTAGAGATAAACGCATTATGTCGCATGAGGCAATATGTATGTGAAGTAAAGTTTATTTTTTTTTGTTTGTTTATTATTTCTTATTATTTTAATTTTCTTTAAAAACTATTTGAGCATTATTATTTTCAAAAATATGAAAAATAATTACCGCGTTACGTAACGTTTTTCACAAGTGTTCTTCACGAATGTGTATGAGTTTATATATTATTTCGTTGCATTCGGTCTTATGACATTTAATTTATTTTGTGTATTTTTTATTTTTTTATGAGTATTCTATTATATATTTAACGCACCTTAAGGCCGAATAAATCTTTTAATTATTAGTGAAATATCAATAAAAATTGCGACATGTTAAATAAAAAATTAATAAATGCGTTTCTCTTTCTCCTAAAGTTAGAAAGCTCGATGTGGCGCTATCACACGGTACGTGTAGCAAGTTTTAGAACAAGATCATGCCCGGGTAGAACGTGCCATCTAGTCGTACCGAAAGGCGGGAGATTATTGATCGTAAAAATGGCGCCAACGCAAAGTTGTGTAAGGAGGATATCAAGTCATAAGTTACGGTAGCTTTGTCAGCTCGGATCAATTCCTAAGTGTCCCTTGCTTTTTATCTATTAAAATAATGAGGTTCTTATTGTAACATTGATGTCAACTCTACGCGGATGAATGCCTCAACGATTCTCATATACGCGAAAGAAAATCTGCTATTGTCCTCAAAATCGTCATTAAAAATTTGAAGTAGTCTATCTCTTGTTAAAAAGTTTATTGTTAAAAGTTTATTGCATTATGATTTAACAGCCGAGCTTTTAATTTTAAACTGATTGAACTGCATCTTAAGAATTTAAATATAATTTAAATACCTAGTTACTATTATTTAAATAGGTACGAGGTCTTTAAAATACAAGAACCTAACTAGGTAATGTTGTAATGGTAATGTTACAAAGAAAAGAATTTTACATATCTCTATTTACGATACTTTTGATAAATTAACCGAACAAATTAATTAAGACTTTTGGACAAATATAATATAAATCAAAATTTTTAATTAATAATTATTTTAATGTTTTTATAATGATATCAAATGTGAATATTCTTTCACAATTTTGTAATAGCCATCAATTTCATCATTGAAAATCTATTATTATTTCATTACAGACCAATGATTTCAATTATCCGAATTAATGTGATTTAAGCGAAACCGTGGAAAAGAGAAATTAGAGAAAAATCGAATATACGATCCACATTCTTACGCAATCGACAAAATAAACGACGAGATATCGATAAAGCAAGTTACATATGATTGTTCTAACCAGCGAAACGAAGCTAGTACAGAATAGCACATTCGTTTTTACGTATATTTCCGGGGCGAAAACTCCCGGAGATATAGATATAGATATAGATTCGCACAATCGCACAAAATTGAAAATGGACTTACAAGGAAAACGGCCAGGATGTCTCGAGCTTCTGCGATGAACGTTTTTCGTGCTTCGCGACATGCCGGTTCTCGATTCCGTGGCAACTGTGTAGGGAAAAAAAAATAAAGAGAAAAATTAGAATTATAATTTCAATTCTTGTACGTATTGCGTACTTTGCAGGGACTCGTGATGATGTTTTGCTGTCGTTTTTGGCTCTCTGTCGTCGCAACTCTTAACAATAAATGACTTGCGCTATATATATAATAATGGCCGGAACAGAAACAAGAGTGCAACATCGGAATAAGCGTACGCTCTAATAAATATCCGAGCCGGCAACGAAACTTTGATGTTGTATGACCGAGGTGTGTAAGTATGCGAATTTAAAATACGTGGTTTCATGCATCATATCAGGAAACACCAGAGCGTGAGAGTTAAAGGCAGAAAGAGGAGAGAGAGTAAAAGAAAGATAGAAATATATACATATATACAAATACAAAAATTTATCGGCGAATAAATTACTTGTAAAGAATTCAGGATTATTGCGCGACGAGCGATCAAATAAACTGTGTACGTGATTATGCGAAAAGAAAAATGGAATTCATATGATTGCATTTAAAGCAATATTGTAAATATCTTATTTTTAATATTCTATAACATTAGTTTTTAAAATTATTCAAGCTAATCAAAATAAAGAGGTTGAATACAAGCTTTTTAATCAATAAAATTTTTAGTTAATAAAAAATCTTGCTTATATACAAAGTGTTGACATTTTTGTTGAGAAAAGGTTTCGATTCTATCGAGGAGCCTTTTTAAACGGAACCTTTCTTTCGTTTCCTCGTAATAATATGCATTTTTATCTAAAGTGCATGTCGATTACCAGACATTTGGTGTAGCGCATTAGATTACATAAGTCCAACCTCGATTCAGTGAAATAGCGCACAGTGGAGCACGTGTGTTCTAAACAAACGTTGGAGATAAAATAGATTGGTAGTGAAATTAAATCCCGTGTTATTCTCGCTTGAGTGGAGGAGCGGGTACAAGGGATCACAGTGACGTAACGTCCTTTAAATATTTTATTCTCTCTTGTCTGAATCCGAAAGAATGAGACGTTACGAACGATTCATACACGTTTGAAAGAAGGTTCTTTACGTAACAAAAATGAAATCACGATTCTTTATTAAGTACGCTTTTCATATAAAACCGCATTTTCGAAAATATTTTTAATTTTTCGACGCGACGCTCAGACAATCGAATAAGATTTTTAAGATTCTCGAAACAGAAAATTTTACGTGTTAAATGTTTGAATATATTATGTTATAGAAAAACATGATATAAGATAATTTATATAGATTAAAAGCATACATTTTAAAGATATTCGCGATTTAATGGACATTGGAAGCCAATATCTCTAAAATGTCCATAAATTTTCACGAATTGTCCAATAACCTGCATTTTGTCCCTAGAACAAGAACAATTGCGTTGAGTGATTTAAATTAATCAATATCGACAGAATTCTTTCGTTCTTAAAGGCCACTCGGCTGCCGCAATTGTTGTATATACCGACGAGTTTTCACAAATGGCACTCGGAACGCGAGACTCACATTTACAGGGAGGATCAAACCATATTACGCAAAATTGCAGAGTCAATAGTATCAGAAGTCAATTCTATTACTTAACATCCCTAGCGTCATTCACGAAAGATCCTCCCACGCGCATTCGTACCGAGAAAGGTATCGCGGCCAAGATTCCGCACGGCTCGATCGCTGCAATATTTCGGCTGTCGGTGGCAACGCTGGCAGGTAACATACACACGCGGTCGGTCGATACGAAACGCCGGTGTGACCTACAGGATACACCGTGGTGATACAGCACCGCTCTTGCAACACACACGGTATATCCATCCCTGAGGCCTTCGCTCGCCTCCTCCCCCCTTCACCCCTCTTTCGTCTCTCCCACACACGTGCTTGACGTGCCTATACGCGAAACTCAAAGTGCTTGTCATTGTCTAGTGCGGAGGGCGCTTGACCTTCCGCAACGTATCGAGCACTTCCCCGATTTCCTTTCAGCCGGTCCTGTAAAGGAGAGGCGCGGCTATATTGGAGGAAGAGGAAAAAACCCTGCGCTTACAATACGCGCGAGATACATCCGGGATATTTCGTGTCCTTTGTTGGCTGCGGTGTCGCTCCAATTCATCCGGATCCGTTCGTGCGTGTATATGCTCGAAGGAAAGGGGAGAAAGAGAGAGAGAGAGAGAGAGAGAGAGAGAGAGAGATTGAGATTGACCTCCGTCAGCCACTACCCTCTTGCTTCATCGCGATTTCTGATACAACCATCCCCCTCTCCCCTCATCCTCTCCCGTCTCGCGAGGTCGAGCGCCCTTTCGAAATTTGCCGATGGTCAAAGAATGCCCCCGAGGAGTGTGCGCTCGCTTGGCCTCGAATCCGAGATTCTTATCTTTTAACTTTTAACTGAAAGCCTGCGGAAAAGAGGTGTTATCGAACGACATTACTACTTTGTACAAACGTCGTCTGCAAATACTGCGAGGTTACGAACCGTATATGTACTTGACGGCTTAGGAATATATTATATTTACGACGAAATTTTTTACTTTTTTAACTTTTCTCGCTCTCGTTCTCTCTCTCTCTCTCTCTCTCTCTCTTTCCCTTTTTTTCTTTTAGTCTTTATAGCTTTAAGATATACATATATATATACATATATATACATATACATATACGTTTGCTTGGCGTGTAAATATTTAAAAACTTGTAACACTTTCAGCGCGCATTAATTTTTTTTATGGAAGGATAAATTTGCGCTTTTTTAATGTTTGCTACGTCATTGCGATGGAAATTTTTAATTCTTGCAAAATTTTTCGTTAATTGTCGAAATTTAGATTTCATTAATCATGAATGTAATAATTAAAACTGATTTTCACATTAATATTACTCTTTAAATATCACAGAAAAATTTATATTTTTTTCTATAATTTATAATAACTGTTCTGATAAATTTGCTAGTTTTATTTATATATAACAATCTGTTTATAAATTTTTTCATTAAATAATTTCAAGCTTTGTCTATGTGAAGATTATTATAAAGAGAAGTTTTTTAAAACGTTACTTTTTTAAGTAGAGAATTAATTTAGGATAAATATAATCATAATAAAGTAAAATAAACGGGTTAAATATGAAAATATAGGACAAATATAAGTCAATAAGAAGCTTTAGATGCACCGATCTTTGCGTGTCCGATCATGCAATGCAGTCATTGCGGAATTTCTTATGGCATATAATATTGCACGATATGGTCTACAAATTATACTAAATAACTTCATGTGGAAAAAATTAACGGAAGGTTTTCAGCGATAGAAGGCCTGATGCCAAAAATAGGACAGATTTTTTTACAATCGATACCTCAGGGCATACCTTTGTCCGTGTCTATGCCCCCCCCCCCCCACTGGGAATTGCGAAAATAGCAGAAGTTATAATATATTTTTGTTTGATGCGGACCTTCTAACGTGACAACTAATCCATATATGTTGCTTCCCATCGGGAATATCTCATTTACATAATCAAGAATTATATAGCTAACTCAGTTCGTGTCCTTCTACTATCGCATTGTCGTAACTATCTGTCTGATAAAATGAAAACATGACTATTGATATTCTGCTAAACGCCAATGCTCATGCGGAACATTGTATTCCCGATAGTGCAATTAATCTTCAATTGCTGTCATTAAATTTGTATGGTTTAATTAGGGTTGTCATTTTAAACCCAATAACAAAGATAAAGTTGTACTATATTAAAAATTTGTAAGAGAAAAGCAATCGATATTTTTCGCAGTTTATTTTAATGATAAAAAATTGAATATAAAACAAAATAAATATTAATTATTTATTCTTAAGAATAATTATTGATTTTTAATTTGTTTGCGCAAAGAAATAATAATATTTTTACTTTTAAAGCATGGGTAGAATATGTTTGTGCCTTTTCATTAGTATATTTTATCACGCGACTCGGATATTAAGATAAATATTTATTAATATCATTTTTCTACAATTATGGCTTATATAGCCAAACATGAATTTATATGCGTCGCGTGATGACTGATCACATTTTAATTGTAATTTTAATTTACAATTATTGATTAACGTTATTAAAATGCAATCTGAATGTGTTTTTTTTTTTTGGATATTTGTTTCACATTTATTAGAGTAAAGATTATTTATGCAATTATACAAAAAAATATTAGAGTTGAAATAAATTCATTATGACACACAATTTCTTTATCTTTCTCTTCTTGTTGTCTAATTACGGTTTTTACCAATGATAAACCGACAATAATGATTTTTATAAAAAATTTATCCAGGTTTTCTTTACAGAATACAGAAAACATTATATTTTTTACATAATTGAATGATAATTGTAGTATTCGCAAAAAAGAAAAAAAAACGATTTAAAATCAAAGCACACATGTGTTACGTAAAAAGAATAAAGATACAGTCGTTAAATATAAATCGGTGTAGATATAGTGAGTGAGCAAATAATAAAATTAGTTAGAAATTAAAAAATTTCTACAAGTTTTCACACTTTTTACATTTTTCGCAGTTTCGCGGTTTTCGCAATTAAAAACTTCACCTATATAAACAGAATGAAAAAGATATATGGATGGATGGCCGAGATATATTCAGAGAAAAATAGATTTAAATGTTTAAAAATTTTTTTAAACCACTTTATACAATATATGCAACATATATCGAATAACCCTCTTCGCGAAAATGAAGCCAAAGAAATAAAAAGCGAAAGTGGTCAATTCGCATTTTTTATATTTTCTTTTTGTCAAACAAAAACGACAGCTTACGACATTCTCTCAGCATCGCGTATTTAAATCGCTTAAGTTCATCTCGCGTTATAATATATAGGTATTCGGCCGATAATTGCGTTTATTCAAAACTGCGACGCATAATTTCGAGCCGCTCTTTTCCTATTCATGTCTCAGAGAATCTCTCTCCGCTAATCGCGCATTTTATCGCGACGTTTCTATGCTCTAAATACGCACAAATGTAGAATGCGATTACTCCCTATACATCTCTTCTGATGCATCGAAACGCTAGAGCGACTCAACATCATAGATACGTTGGCAAACGTCCGGATGCTATCGCGATTCCCGTGTGCATGTACCGTATGCAGCTGCGTGTGCATATGGAGCGATGCATCCGTGTACGTGAATAACATCACTCGTTATCGTCGAGCTGACTCGAGAGAAAGAGAAAAAGAGAATCTCTACGTGAGCTTTCATACGCGGCTCGAAAAGACCATCCCGACTATTCGCGCACGGTCGGTCCAGCGCGCGCGCGCGCACCGCGAGCAATTTAAAGCCGAAAGGAGCAAAAGAGGGTCTTTACACTGCCGCTGCTTCAATCTCGCAATTTCCATTGTCCTCCCCGCGTTAGCCCGCCCGCGCTGCTACCACGACCAACAATCAACTCGAACGTTAAGGGTGAGTCCACAATTAGGGCGGGTTCGATTTCGCGTTCTTTCATGTCGACATGCGGACCGATAATTGTTATCTTGGAAAATGTCTGTCCAATGTCGATCCAAGTGCTTTTTATCAATTAACGCACGGTTGATTCGGCGAGATTAAAGATACTCGAGGCATCTTTTAAGAGGTGACTTGATGAGAGACTGATGTTTGTCAAAAGAAAGACTTTTTGTCACGCTATGGTAAATCACTGCAAGGTAATCGGCAAAGTTATCATAGATGATAAATTATAGTGAACTTAATTTACTGTATACATTTAATGTAATAATTAAAGATACGTTTATGGGAGAGAAATGAAACGCAGCAGAAAACGATACTTTCCTATTATGCATATAAATATTAAGGAATTTGATATATATATATATATATATATATTTTTTTTTTTTTTGACATAATAAAATATTTTGAAATTAAGCTCATCAAATTAATTAAATTCAATGTTTAAGATATTCATTAGATATCATTGTTGGATTATTGATAAATGATAATATAAATCAGTATCAAAAGATTTCCATGTTATCGGATCTATATCTACCTTGCCAGAACAATACTTTAAATTGCATCAGTAGCGGAAATCTGTCGTCTGTTGCTGCAGAGATGCAACTCTAATGTGAGTGCGCCATAACGAGGCGACACTTCTTGGCTGCTTATGCGCTATGTTTAATCGCGGAGTCTTTCAATTTTTTTCGAAAGTCTTTTTCTCGCAAGTGTTTCCGCTTCTTCGACACATTGCACCGAATATATATAACTCAATGCACATCGTATATTTTTACAGATAGTATCACTCAAACTGCTCATACAATATACGATCTGAAAATTATGTTCATTATATTAATGATCATTATTCAGATCACGACTGTCAATAATCAATTAATAATCTAAAGTAATCGTAGCTAATCAATTTTTGTATGAATATAATAAAAGATCATTGAGACATAAAATATTTTTTATTATTTTTAAATAATTGCTTATGAGTTTTGTGTGCTAATTTTTATTTGTTATTAATGTGTTTGCAAGCTAATTGCAAAATGTACAAAAAATTGATTAGCTAAATAAGAGAAAAAAAATTTTGGAATTTTTTGTGTTATATTTAAGAGAAATAATTTTTTATTATTTCTTTATTTATTTTATCGAATCTTTCGTTATGCATATTGATCGTTTTTTATTATCCGCATTTCTATTCCGAGATTAATGAAAGTTATAATAGGAATTGCATATTGAAAATAAATATTCGCCGATTGGATCGTTGAATATCCACTGTATTTCAGTCTGCTATTAAAATTAGCTTCGTTTGTTGAATGTTGTTTACTTCGAGTTATAAGCGCGTTTATCGAATATATCAAGAGTGTGTGCGTCTAATTTCAACTCGACAAAACTTGATGCAACGAAGTTAATCATCGTTATTGTACGATACGAAGAGTAACATTGGGTCGGCCTTGTTCTCGACCCTTAACGGAGAACAAATGTACAGATTGCCTCCGGCCATCACAGTCTGCTCGTGCAGAAAGGAATTCACTGATGACGAGTTTTATACGCGTTTCCGCATAAACAAAGGTTGTACGACTGTTACGCATTGCATTGAAATTATAAAGCGTATAAACGTACTTTTTAATCTCTCGACATGCTTTTAAATTGTATAAACCAATATATTTAACAAATATTTTTTTTTTGTTCATTAAATATTACACTAATTAAAACGTCGAAAAATGTGTGTATGTGTATGAGGAGAGAAGTTTTAACAGAAAAAAAAATTTTTATTATTTACAACTGCTTGATTTTTTATTTGCTCACGCTATTATGTAACAATATAGAGGTAATTACATAAATGTTTATTACTTGTGAATAAGAGCTATTTGTATAGTATCTCAAATATGCAGAAAGCAGGATACTATGTTTCAATGATATCCACAAGTTTATAAATGATATTTATGTTCTTTCGACTGGCTTTTCAATTAAAATAAAAAAATAGATTTTTATACAAAAATATTTCTGGTAAAAAGTTTCAAAGCTAAAAAATATCTTTATGAAATATCAAAACTGAAACGCGAAAACTTACACTTTGTGAATTTTTAAATTAGAAAAATTATAAAGAAGGGGTTCAAGATTGGACAAAACAAAGATAATCTAAATATAAATATAATTATTTTTTTTATACATTTAATTAATAAAAATGCGATTAACGAATAAAGTGTATAAAATGATTATAAAATAATTATGTAATTTCATTCGAGTATTTCTGCTTGCATTTCTGTACATAAAAGTATAATATAAAATTTATTTAATTATATAGAATATAATTACAATAAATACCAGATGGAAAATACGCGAATTAAATAACTGAAGTTAAAAAGTAAAAAGTACAGAAGAAATTGCAAAGAATATGACTCATTTATTTTTGCCAGGATTGATCGGCATAATGATCGAGTAGTTCATAAGATGAACGTCTCTGAATAGAACAGATTCTTTTCAACTCTCCAATGAGAAGGAAATATGTCGTGAAAAAGCAATGAGTAAGAAAGGAAGAAATTAGTGTATAATAACAACTGGTATTTCAAAAATCTGGGAATTATAATGACTATCATATGTTATCTGTCACGTTAAGCCGAACTCTTAATTTTGTTAACTTGCGGTACTTTTATTTGATACTATATCGTTGAAGTTGGATTTTTTAGATTCATTATTAGAAATATAATATTTCAATGTAAGTGATAAAAAATTTGGATCATGATCTTTAAAATTAACAAAATACATATTTCGATTTTTTTCGAGATTAATACTTTCATTTTAACTCTAATGAATCCGAACGAATTTACACTATAGTCTTGTATGTAATGTATTTTTTATCTGATTTTTCTGGAATTAAAATAGTGATTAATGATTTTCAAATTACGATCGATTAAAAAGTAGTTTGCAATGTACGATTCCAAAAAATAAAGAATCTCTTGAAATTTTTTATTATCATTATAGATATTATATAATAAATCTATTATAAGAAATAGAATAAACATGCTTTTTTACAACTACATTAAAGTAAAAAAAAAAATCAAAAATAATTCTTCTATTTATAAGTAAAAAAGGAGAAAATGATAAAATTTTAAATTTTAAACATGGATTTTTTGTCATAGTGTTATTTAGCATTAATATTGTTATTTTTGAAGATTAACAGTAATATACGTCAGTAATAAGCTTTTGGTATATTGCGTGTGAAAATATGTTGCTTGCCTCGGAAAGATATTGCATTGCCGAGAGTGTACTAATGGTAGCTCGAGTTAAGTACAGTGCTTTTACCCGCATTAATATGCAAATGCAAGTTCGGATATAAATCTCAAGAACATCACAAACGTCTAAGTACTTTAATTTTTCATTCAGAAAGCGCGCCGAGATATAAATTACTCGTTTGTTCGTGCTACTTTCATACGTCACACGTACTTATATTTCTAGAGTAGTCGATTATATTTCCAGGAGCATTTTTCGCAAATTGAGGAATTGTACGTGCTCGCAAGGATATTTTCGCCGCCGAACATTTATCTTTAATATTGTGTTATTAAACTTTTTAGCCGCAGGATATATATTGCAGATTAGATAGAAGAAGCGGAGAAAAAAATTTGGAAAAGCCAGAGAAGCCGCACAAACACTAATTATTATGAAACTTACCTTTGCAATTTTTTCACATTCACACACACACACACACGCACGTTTAAGAAAAAATATAATTAAAGATAAATAAGAATAAAATGATTTAAGAGATCTTATTGATTGTCAGTGATATTACTTTCGCTGCGCATGCATTACGGGGCAAATGAAAACACGAGGTGCGTCTCATAATTTCATACGCTACCAATATGATGCACTATGTTTCGTGTAACGTCTCATAGGAAAAAATTAGTGAAGTCGAAAAAAGAATAAATAACAATGGTCAGGGAAACGGAAGGCGAAAAATTTCGAGACATGCGTGATTATATGAAAATTTAAGATGCCATATTACTCTTAGAAAAAGATAGAAGAAAAGAGAGATAATAGGTAAAATGGTGATAACGGCGAATTGATATGTATTATATAAATGATCTGCTAAAAGATATGAAAAAAGTAGTAGTATATAATATAGAAGTAGAAGAAAAATTCGAGCGTAAGGAATAAAATATGAAGGCAAAAAAATAAGATAAGAGAGTCAATGTACCCTATTGTTCATAGGTCTGCGATGGTGATCGCCCGGCAGTCCCGACAATAGTCCAATCCCTACCAACACAATAATATAATAATCAGTGAGCTTCAATATGATTGCCGCACTATGTTAAGCAGCATTAATAACAATATCAGTACGCGAGATTGTATCGAATAAATATTCGGATCTCGAAAAAAAATTGTAAGAATTTTTCAATCTTTTAAGAAGATGAAAGAAAAAGGAGAAAAACTGCTGGTGTAACGATCTTCATAGTATCACGCATACCTTTACCTTCTATTCTCTGCAAAATATATGATTTATAGGCAAATATAACAGAGTCTGCTTCACTCATAGAGATAACTTTTTTATTTGTGCTGATTCAGTTAACATTTTGCTCAAGATGTAGCTTATGACGAATTTTCTCGGCCAACATATAACAATTTCGTACTTAACTACCGAGCGAGTTCAAACGTGCGATTTAAAGCACGATATTAGATACTGTAGAGTCCTCGAGGGCTGCGAGATGCGAACCTCGACAGAGATTGCACAGATACGAGTCGCCGCTATTTTCTAAGCACTTTCGTTCACCCCCTGGCGCCGGTGGCGGCTCTTAGGCCTCTCAGATCTCTCTCTCTCTCTCTCTCTCTCTCTCTCCTCCATCCCTTCATACTTCACGCGGTTGACACCCGTTTTCAGGCCCACTCGAAAAACGCCTTCAACCACCTATTTACAAGACGCGGATAACTCACGGTCACAAGAAGATCTGGGTCACCGATTCGAAACTGGCTGGCGAGAAAAAGAAAGACGATACTCGTTCGATACGATTGGACGGTTATTATAATTATTCTTCGTCCTATAAATTTCTCTGTCGTACGTACCATATAGTTGCCCTAGCAGCGCGGATATGTGCTGATCGAATTGTTCAGTATCGAATGCTACGTCGAACGATATAATACGACACGACATAGCATGTATCTGAAGCTTGCTACTATTCCGGAAAATCGCGAAAACCAGGACAAATCGGAAAATTCTACAATTCTATATACATTATGTAGAAAAAATTGTGGAAAATAAAAGTTAATTTTTGGAGACATATTATAATTAATTTAATGTTTCTTATCTTATTCTCTATTTTCTTCAGTACAGTATTTTTATGATATAAAAAAAAAGAAAGAAAAAGATAAAGTATATTTTGATAGTAACGAGATTATTATCGCGTATAGGACATTTTTTAAATTTCAATTAAGTGAAGGATAACTGAAAATATCGAATTAATTTTGATATACTTAAATTATGTTAATTATATTTAACATCATGGAGTTGACAATTTTTCATTTAAAAACAAGTATTTTCAAAAATCAATTTGGTTGTAAATTAGACTATTTTTCAACACAAAATAACTGAAGAATGTAAGCAAGATTTAAAAATTATATTTTGGATTATAAAAGAAATTAACATTTCAAATATCGCACATATAAAAAAATATTAATTTAGTAAATTTAGTAAATTTCAAGCAATTTAAAAGCTTTAGTTAATAATCCCACTTTGCTACAATTATTATCAGAAAAATATTTTTATGTTGCATACGAAGAATCATTTTCGTGTTCAAATGAAATTTAACTTTTATATTGTAATATATTTTTGGAAGACCGTATTAATCTTGGAAATTGTAAAATAAGAGACAGAAATTTGTATGTGATATTTTTGCTAATAAAAATTGGCTATAAATTCTTGAAGTATTTTTTCTATAAGATTTGCACGCATTGACTCTTTTTTATTTATCATTACGCGTGTAAAAATTAGAAATACACAATCTATAGCGACAATTTTAAAGTAAAATTATTTATATTTTGCATATTGCGAATAAAGAGAAGTGCATATGTAAATTTTGGAAAGATAAAGATGCGTGATTCGGCAACTGTAACAAAATATCCGAACTGAAAGGCATTGGTACAAGGCAGTAATCACGAACGAAGGATGAGAAAACGCAAGGGTTAAGAAAGGAGAAAGCAGAAAGAGAAAGAGGGAGAAAGCGGTTAAGGAGGAAGAAAGAGACTTCGCCCATAAGGAGAATGGCGAAGAGAGGAGATAGATGAGAACGAGAGAGGGAGAGAGGAAAACGAGGACTACAATATGGGTCAGTTATTGATTGCTCCCTAGTCGACTCTCTGTAACGCCTACCGTATACCTTCGTCGTTTCTATCTTGTTATCTTAGATACCGAAATGTAGCCACCACTTACCGCCCTTTAACGTCGTCTCAATCCCTTTATTGCTACATAGGATAGGCCGTTATGGGCAAGTTCATACAACCGGAACGATGTTTTTGCATAACCAACGACCGACTTTATGCGCTCGCGTTAAACTTTCGTTGCGTGGGAATACGGTAAAACATATGATATTGCGTATGCTCGATATCTTCCCGATTCCCACGTGTCGCAGGGTTTAAGTCATAGTACATCAGACGTGCGACGACTGTGGAAGTTTGGGCGGACGTTTTTTCGTAACTTTCCAGCTGTCAAATCCCGAGCAAACTGTATATCGATAATGCAGCGCAGCATATCTCGCGGCATATGTCCATGATAAAATATCTTTTTCGTCTCTTTCCATGCAAAGTAATATCGTATCTGTTTATCAAAACGAGAAAATATATTTTTTAAACAATTAGATAAGAAACCATAAATACACAGAAAATCTAGATCAATTCAAGCTGACCGGAGTATACTTTAGATCCTTCGGGAACTTTAAAATTTGAATTTCATTATAAAAGAAAATCTCTTGTCCAATTTCATTATTTACTGCAACTTCTTAACGTTTAGCCATAAATATGTAAATTGTACAAATAAGAGTTATAATCCGATATCTGAGCGAACAGAAGAAGGGACAAAAGATTGAGAGATACTTCTTACTTTGCCCTTAATATCGTGCTTGCGTTCGCAAAAAGACTTCACAACGTACGATTCTTTCTATTTTTTCATAAGTTGCCATACTATTAACTGAATAAACGAAAAAATATATTCTTTTAATATCACACACATAGAAAAATTTGATCGCTGAGTGTATCGAATGACATTAATGCTCCCGATTGTACGCGTTTTTACTATTAAATCATGCTGCTCCGGAAAATGTATATGGATTTTCGGAACAAGTACGCGCAAAATTATAAATATATATATACATTTATAATTTTGCTATACTATTAACCGTATATAAGCAGAAAGATAGATTTATATCCTTAAATATTACATACAGAAAAATTTGATGGCTGAATGTAAGCGTATTAGATGGTATCAATACTCTCGATTGTACACGCGAAGTATCTGCTTCAACTACTGACTCATACTACTCCGGAAAACGTATATGGATTCTCGGAGCCGATAGAATCCATACGGCCGACAACAAAAACACAAGCTTCACTAAAGGAAGAACGCGTGATAATATTAGCGGACGAAAGACGCCTTATAATAAAAAATCATTATATAATTTAGTAACCGAAGAATGAAAATATTGTTCGACAAACCTCTTATCAAAAGTCTGATCTCTCCTTTATCGCAGATAAACTTAAAGTTCTCCTTGCTAATTGATTTGACACGATGCTCCGTCTGTTTACAATTGACTACTGTCTCGATATCCCTATCCCTACTGCTCGTCTTTCACGATATATTTCCCCACTCCCGTTTTACTTTTTTCAAAACATTGTGTTGCGAACGCGAAAAGAAACAAAAGAATGTTTTGATTTTATCTTATATGTTTCCCTCTCTTTTCAAAACTCTACATATATGTATAATGAAACAAGGAAAAATTATTTCAATTATCGTACAATTTGTTATTAAATAAAATTGAATTTAAAAATCTGTAAAAGTAGAATTTTTCAAGCGTAGAATCAAATTTTGCTATTTTATTGAAATTTTAAGCTTACGAAATTTTTTTTATCTTCGATCGCTTATAATACAAAAATTCATAATATTGTATTTTAATACAGAAATGTTAACATTAGCATCAATGACCATAGATTTTATCGTTAAATAATATCATTGTAATAAGCCGCGAAGAATAAAGAGCGTATCTATGATTTACGAGTATTAATAACAGCAGTGATTCCAAATTGCTCTAACCATCGTTAAATAAATCCTTTATGCTTATTGAAAGAAAAAGTATTCAAAATTGAACAGCGTAGAAAAAATTATGCAAGAATATTTTTGACTAAAAGAGTATTTCAGCATCAGGCGCACAATGAATTGAGAAAAAGAAACGTATAAGAAGATTAAACGTATCAAATAGCGACAATGAACGAGCAAGATAACTGAATATATTGTAGTTTCTGATCGCGATAACATCGTCGACGGCAAATTCCGCGTTAAAGAGGTAAAAAAAGATTCATGATAAAACTGATATATAATATCATTCGCGTTTGCATCATTTTGCATCATAGCAATTACGTGATTTATTGTTGATGTAGAACAATGAGATTTCATTGTTTTATTATTCAATGGAGTTTTATGATAATCTCGTGTTGAAGTTATAGCCTGCTTTTAATTTTATGTTAAACTTATTGTTAGCCCCTTGCTATCTTTTGTGAAAATAAAATATTAGTGTTTTATGATGACTAAAAAAAAAAAAAAATTTAGAAGTAAAGAGAAAAAAAGAAAGAAGGAAAGCGGATATACATATATGTTGCTATATTATCAGAGAAAGAGTATGAATATAATATCTTTAAAAAATTATTTTTTTTTATTATTTATTAGAGATAGAAACTTTCACACAAGTTACTTTTGTTAATATAGCTAAACAGAGGCAATAACATAATCTTACGCGATAAGTGTTCACATGAATTTTTCCATGGTTTGAAAATTTTAATTCTCGATATTATAATATTCTGTAATATTCTCAGTTATATTAACGACTGAGATTTTCTTTTTTTTTTTTATTTACTCGACAAATTCATGGTGTTAGTACCTAATTCTGAAAGATGGGCATGTTGCCTCGAAAGTCGCACATTTCTATCAAAGATACAGAACCTTGTACATTTTCGTTGGAAGTCAGGATATACATATCCTTAACGCTACTCTCGATAGATAAAGATTTACAACGTGTGAGATTATTCGAAGAATTTCGTATGTTGCGTTGTACAAGGATCGCCTCGCCGTGCGAGAATAAAACAGGGTCGACGAACAAAGCAAACGATGACAGTTCAACAGCTGTGAGATTTGAATCAGCCTCAAGGGTGCGATATATTGAAATGGCGAACAATCGTTCGCAGCATAAAGAAAAACGTAGAGATTTTTTACGGATCGCAAAGCTTTGCTCGTCGACATTATTGTTATGAATCAAAGCTGCGAATATATTCAAATAGTCGTACTATTCGAATAATCCTGACAAAGTTAATTCGAAAATATACGATTCGTAATTGGGATTATTTTAATATTCCAAATATTGAATTAAAATATGAAGAAGAAATATGAGAATATAAAAAGTCTGATGCAAAATATTTGAATATTTCACATTCGAATTTTCTCGAATCGTCAATGATAATATAATCAACGATAATGATCGTAATGTTGATTCATCTAATAACATGAATTGATAATTATTACACGATATTGTACGGGTTAGAAAATCGATCAGAGAAGAAACGTCGTTTGTGTTACAATAATCGGTTACAATATTAATTTATCTCATTACAATCGCAGTTACGTTGCTTTCCGATATTAAGGGACATTCGATTGACCGCGCGCGATATATCGACTGTCAATCGTTGTAAGATTTATTTGCGTGTGGGACTGCGGGACGGCAAATGACTCCGGCTGTGGACATGGTCACGAATTAATTGATTTTCTCTGACAAAGTTACGTCACAGGCAGAAACAATAGTTGACGATTCGCAACTTTGAAACCGATTTACAGATATATATATATATATATATATATATATATATATATATATATATACCTGTTCTCTTCCGCTTTACTGTGGGATACACGAACATTGCATCGTCGTAATACCCACTACACATGGTCGACGTTGCATATCGATCTCTATGAGCAGATTTGCAAAAAAGAGGAAAAAGAGCTCTTTCAAAGTGCGTTGAAGCATATTCTCGTGTCACGTACGGTCAATCGCGACAGATGAGCGCGATAAAAATTGTTTAATAGTAACATTGATATAGTCATCGTTAGTTAACGACTTGATACAGTTATAGATAAGTATCAATGTGTTTTATATAGCTTATTACGTGGTGATTGGCAAATATCTAGTGCTATATAAGCTTATAATCATACATAGCGCTTTATATGGTATATAGAGTACTTTATATAGTCGTAAATAGGTCTAAGTAGCATGTGCTAGATAAATAGTAAATCAAGCGTCGGCGTCAATCGTTGTTAAATATAACGTCAGAAACGAATAAAATCATATGGATACGTTTCTTGCGACTTCACATAAATGGTTTTCTGTTGAAAAAGTCGCTTTAGTTCGATAAAACTTTCGTTATATCGCGACCCGACATATCGGCTCGACAGAATAATTTCCGACACCGATTGTAGCTCTTCTAAGTTTCGAGTCATTTTGACAGCTGTCTTGTTTTTAATCATTTTACTTCTTTTTTACGTTATATGACAGACTTTTATATGCTAGGAAATTGCATGAATCGTCGATTTTTCTCCGCTTTGATGTCTGAAAGTTCAAAGAATTATGGATTCTTGACAGTCGTAACTTTTTCTCACGATTTTACGATAACTCTTGATTTTATCGTTGAAAACTATTGCATTGTCATATACATCGTATCTACGATTAATCCGTTACGCGAATCACTTTACGTTTTTATTCGACTCTCCACAAGTACGTCCTTCAATTCAGGCACGGTTGATTCAACGAAAGTAGTCTGAGTAGATCACTCTCCTCTAACAACTCCAAGGTGTTATCCGAGCTAAGAAATGCGAGAACTTTCAGATCATTAACGACAGTTTTGAAATATGTATTAAGAACACGATACAGAGTCTGAAAGTTCTTGCAAAGTATTAAGTAGTATGATTCTGTTTAACTCTTCTATTCTGCGACGTCATGAATTAGAATCGAGAGATTAAGACTGACTCACAGGCGTTTGAGATAATAATAGTATCGCGTATTGATTCGACAAATATCTACAACGATTCTCCGTCCTAACGTTTTTTCCCGTTAATCTCTAAAGTTAGAAACGAGCGCCGTGAGTAGTTAAAACATATTTAACGTGCTCCATATTCTCCATATTGCCGAGTTTTAATTTCGTTCATTAAACTACTTTCTTGTATATATGTATACTCTTACTAACATCCATATCCCGCAACGTAATAACATTCACCGAGATATTTCCCGATGGTACGTTAAGCTTAGGAATGAATATAATAAACTTGAAAGAGAAAGGATTGACAATGTATATTTAAAAATAAACAAGCGTCTCTTCGCATTATAGGAAGATTAATGGAAAAATTTGAGTTTAAGACAAATAATAAATATATTTACGACTCATGCGAAGTAAATTGACAATTGAAACAATGAAAATTTCTTTTCATATAACTAGTCGTTTCTCGATGACTCTGATATTCCCATATTAAATGATACTATGCGCATCTTTTGCGTGAATTCATAGTTTATTAATTGAACATGTAAATATATTATGCTAAGTAAGTGAATAAATAAATAATTAAATAATTCGCAACAAAATAAGCGCGATGAGTTTCTTATTCGTGTAATATTATCGTTGAAAATAAATTTTTAACGGCTATTTATATAGAAATATGAAGAAAAACTTTTATGGCGAGTATCAAGAATGCGAATCTCTCGCGTGAAATATTTCGGACGTTCTTATTTTACGATACAAGTTATGTGCAAGATGGGATCTCAGTTCGTAGATCCGAAGTTTCTCAATTGCGCGCAGATATTGGAATCTTGTGTTTTACTGCTGGTCATGAGCGAAGCTAAGTTTAGCGATACGAGCACCGCATAAAAGCTTTCGAAGCGACTTGATTTTCGATAACAGAAGTGACGTCATTTGCTCGCAAGTCTCAATAGGATAGAAAGATGCATTTTACTGCGTTCTTTGGAGGCTTAGATCGCTGCGTTTCCAACGATACTGTCTCATCAATGTTATTATCTCGCGACAATTGAAATAATTTTACGTCTACATCCTAAATTGGAGTATTTTCGAAAAGTTTTGTGTGCAATGTATAAGATTCGAGTATTGTATCGTAGAAGTCATGTGACTATTTCGTTATATTTATATGCTAATCTAAAAATCCTGCATAATATTCGCATTTGCGAATCACTACACATTCTTGATGTTAACCTTTTGTAGTTTCGTCTTTATATAGTAGAGAAATCAATTTACTAATAGTATTGAAGAAACAACGAGTTTTATCATTTATGAAACTCCATTATTTCGTAAAATTACTGACTGTTAATTGATCTCGCACGAAATAGTCTCTATCATTAGGTATTATCTTAATCCGTTATAAGCGGATCGTGTTGGAAGCTTGGTCATGCTAAGCTCTCCCAGCAATATGTCATCAAATAAAATATATACGCTAGAAGGAAAATTGATCGATAATTTTATTTTTTATAAATTTAAACCTCTTCACAAAAACCTCGAAAGCCTGGAAATTCGCTTACGATCATAACCGTCATATAATTCTTTAATCGTGTCATAAATCATCTGCCCTATATCCTTTCGAATTCAGTTCTCTCCCTCTCTTGTCAAATCATTGAAGCCGCAAAAAATCAACGTCACGCGAACCATGCAAATCCCTATTAGAAATCATAATTGTTCCATCTACAATCCAGATCGCTCCTCGTTTTCATTATACGATCCGAACTAAGAACTAAAACATGCTTATTTCAACTCTTTCGGTATGGAAACAATAATTAATATCATTTATTAATTATTAGAAAAGGCAAATAAAAGATACTTAAAGAATATTAAGAAATATATCTCCTTCGATAAAGAATATCTCAAATTAAGAATCATAAATAAAGCGTTGTCCTCGGATAAGGAAAGCAATAACATCGAAATTTTTGAACAAAGAGATGAGAAATAATAAATAAAAAGCGTTAGTGAAATGAATTTAACTCAGACTTGGCGCATATCAGAAAATACAATAAATAAAAGCTGCAGGAACAATAGAAGTAGGTTTTAAACTTTAAAATATCTTGTTTGTACAAAAAGAGAAATAAATAAAAAAAAACTAACGAATAATAAATAACATAGAGGAATCAAAAAAGATAATTTGATTCCCGTTTATATTGCATTTCATAAAAGACATTTTAAATATTATTAAATATCTTATACTAATATATTTTATGCTATATAAATTAATTAGAGCCCTTCCAGAACTTTAAAAAATAAAATAATAAAATAAAATTTTCACCCATTTCTTGTCACGAAGAAACTATTTTCTTGTTCTAAAATTTTTAATCATTTTTCTAAATACTGTCATATATATCTTACGCATATTATCCCGCGTATGTATATATTGTATAATAATATTATTTAGACTGTAATTGTTATTCACAACAAAAGAGTCAACTTCGCCGATTACTGAAGATCAACTACTAGCGATCTCGCTCACTTTCCTCAGCCTAACGACGAGTAAGGTAAAACGCACGTGAGCAGATTAGTAGATAATATAGAAACAGAACTGATGCGATAATCCGGGGCGTGCCCCAGGTCTCGCCCGCTTCGTAACGATAAATGTGTGGACCATAACTTACGGATGAGAGACGCGCCGATGCAGACTTCTCATGGACATGGCTCTATTCTTGCTGCGACTCGTGGTGGTAGTCGTGGTGGTGATGCTCGTAGCGGTGGTGGTGATAGTAGTGGTGCTGGTTGTCGTTGTTGTCGTCGTCGTCGTCGTCGTCGTCGTCGTCGTCGTCGTCGTCGTCGTCCTTGCTGCCGCCACCGCCGCCGCCGCCGTCGCCGTCGTCGTCGTCGTCGAGATGCCCGTGAAGCCCGTAATCGTGGCCGAGCCCGAAATCGGGCTGGCACTTCCGTTCGGCGTGGCGCGGCGTGGCGCAGCTGCTGGGGGAGCGTGGGGCTCCCCCTGGGCCGCCACGACCACTGCCGCCGACGTGAGGCCCGCCGAGGTCGCCAGGCCGGTACGCCGGAAGGGGCCCGAGGTAGCCGCTAATCGACGTGCTAATCTGCGGGCGAGCCGACGGGCCAGGCGCGCCCCTGCGGCACCGGCACCCACGCTGACGGCGTTTCTGTGCCACCCCCTGTGTCCAGGGGATGGTACACACACTGGGCTCGGTTACCGCACCTTACCACTACGTTCCTCTCGCACTTCCTCACCTCCACACGTGACTCTTCTCGGCCCCTTCCCCCTCGCTTGCGTACGCGTCTTTGCCGCGCGCTGTCTTATTCTCTTCTCTTTTTCGTTAATAATTGTTAATTATTCACACACCTCCCCTCCCGCCAAGTATGTTTCGACCACGATTTCATCAATGTTCGCTCTTGGACTAGTCGTCAGTCGAACTCTTCTTCTTCCTTCAGCGAACGCGTTCGTTCTCGAGTCGCGCGTACGTGCGTGCCTGCGTGCGTGCGTACGTACTGCTGGAACACAGAAAATGGAAAGCTATAATAATAGATGATACGGAAATGAAGAGGATGGAAAATTTATTATACTCGGGAATGAAATTAGAAATGGTAGCTTAGCACGTATATGATTTAAGATTATATTTTTCTGATTTATTATATCAAATTATTCAATATACAGTGCAAGTTATTTCATTAGAATGAATGCTATTTGCATGCCTTTCAATTTTTCAATAATACTTAATAGTTAAAATCTGTTAAGAGTTTTTTAAATCTACATACTCTCTTTTTAATTATTATTAACGATGCAATTTGCATTAAAGAAAAAAAAAAGTAAATGCTTTTAAAAAATAATTTTGTTTAATATATCTACTTTTTCGAGTATGAAGTTTAGGGTCGTGATTATACTAATTGAATGTTACTGATAACATACTGCATATCACCAACGAAGAATGAGTAAAACATAAAATATGAAGTATTTACGAATCGAAAGCGATATCTGAACGTGCAACACCGAATATGACGTTACAAAATTCATCGAGTTAACGAATGTTTACTGTACTTTGTCGATTTAACGATAACGTGTTGGAAAACCGATCGAGCCGGTCGTATAGTCGACCGAAGCCACTTTGCGAAATAAGCAATAAATATGTACGCGTTGAATTTTAATGCGCGACAAACTTGACAAAGGAGTTTGTCGAAGGTACGCCACTTGTTTACTTCTATCGATACGAGAATCGTTACCGGATCAGCTCGTATGGAAATGTTACGATATTCCTTCTCTGATGTGTAATCAAAACGAGTGCATTGAGAGCAAGGAAGGATATTATTTCGATCGGTTTATGTAGGATTTACTATCCGACCATTTTCTTGATTAATGCGGCAAGTAAATCGAGAGAGAAGGATCTCGTATAGTGTCGCTACCCTCCTGATATTGGACGAAAAGAAGCATATGAAACGATGGTACTCTCTCTTTCTCTCTCTTTCTCTATCTCTTTTGCTTTTTCTCTTCGATAGAAATTTCAATTCTCGTATTAAAGATGGTGGGCCGTGGCCCTCGTTAAACTTTAAATTGAAATACCGTTGGGTATATCGCGTTATTGGAAAATTCCCTCCGCGCTCACCTGGAAACTTTTATCTTCGCGGTATGTTTTGCGCCGCGAGACAAAAATCAAATTTTAAAATATTCTGCATCTAGGCTACAACCTACGCGTATATCGGATTTCGCGCGTTGAATATCGGATCAACTATAATAATCACATGTAAAGTATTGAGCTGTCGCAGAGTGCGATGAGGCCGCACTACTACATTCGCTTTCGATTAACGATTACAGTATCATGAAAATGATAACAAAATCGGGGCTTGCATTTTATTTGAATTTTTCTGAGAATATCAAAAGTTTGAAATATTTATCATATTTATCTTTATTCATAAAAAAATTATTTATTATAATTATATATTTATAGCACTTCTTGCGTAACTATATATGTATTGTATATATAGAAATTGCTACAATTGACTCTAGGTTACGCAACTTTTTAATTGAAACTTTCTTCTTGCATTCTTGAAAAGTGGTATCGTTTCAGGATACGCATTCACTTTCGAGAAATCCGGAGAGTCTCGGATAATCATTTAAGAATTATATAAGCAGGTGGAAGTAAATTTTATTCTCTCCTTTTACGTTGCTTTTGTATACAATATTTATTTAATATTCTGAAATCTCTAGTATTCAGTGCCAATAGCCATGATAAAAGTACTTACAAATTTGCGATTCCAATGTTTAACACATCTCGTACATGTTTAAATAAATATTTTGAAAATATTAATATCAGATTAGTTGAGATTACGCACGATTTAATTGATTGAAAAAATAATGAGCTTTGTTTAGAATAATTAATAAAGTAAAAATATCTTTTTTTTTTTTATGCGAGCATAAATTGGTAATAAATAAATGCGAGCATAAATGTGGTAATAAATTTAGAAACAGATTTTCATATAATTGAAATGTAGCCAATATATATCTCTTCCCACTAGTTATTAAAATAATATTTTCAGTTATATAGGATATAACTACATCGCCAATGTAAATATAACTTCTATCAGAATTTTCCTGCTGAATTAATTTAGAAAAATAAGTCAACTTGCATTAAATTTTCTTCAAACTATTGAATGAAGCTGGTATTTTGCTGGTACAATCTTTTGTAAAACCAGCGTATATAAACTCTGTATTTTAATGAAATAGAGAATGGTTGATCGTGGATAATGTATAGTGCGATGTCTTTTATTAAACTCGCTTCATGTAATTTTTAAGCAAATTATTTAAATATTAAAATATATATGAATATAAAATATATATCCACAAAAATAGACATAACATTTATTTAAATTTTAATAAAGGAGAATTTATATTGCGCAAATTTATTGTTAATATAATGTTCTCTGGCGGAGAAATTAAAATTAATTTTTATAAGATTTATTATTAATAATTTCTGTATTTTCATGAGTTGATTAATACTTTGATGTTTATATCCTTCAAAATTTTCTTCTTTCTGAAAGTCTTTTGTGGATTTTTTTCGAACTCTCTTGGTCATTTTTGATTGCTTAATGTTTGTATCGCGTTATTTTTTGCTCATCAAAAACACCTATTACCGAACATTCTGTATTTTTCATTGAATGAATACGTACCTGACGATTTATCACGATACAGTGGCAAACGAAATCCCGTCTCGATCTGTCTTTCTCTCTCTCTCTTTCTCGTTTCTGCGCACCTTGTGCAGGCGCAATTAAGTCGGCGCCCTCTCGATGAGTCGTTGATGGGATCGAATAACGAGTCTTAGATTGTATTAGTGTATCACAGGCCGCGGATCTGACGCGCGAACACCGCGATCAACCATTATTATCCCGATCGAATTCACTCGCGTCGCGTGCCGCGCTCCTCGCCATCGCGTCTCGCATCGCGGCGCGATTCATTCATTCATGCTTGTAGCAGCAGCCCGTTGACAGTTCCCCGTGAGAGCGCACGTGGGTGCTTATCCACCCCTCTATCCGCGTACCCTCGTTTATATATCATAATATCACAATGGACGATTTTTCTTGTTTCTGTTTGTTGATATCTCCTGACGATTTTTTTTTTTTTTTTACGATACGTGTGGTAATAATCTTAAGCTTAGAAATCACAGTCGCGAATTGATAACGGGTCCTCGCGCGTGCCTTCATGCGCGATGTTTCCTCGCGACGTCTTCGCCGTGTTCTCGTTGTACACCGAACGTACTTCCATCTTCGATGGTTTTCTCCTCGAAGAAAGAGAAGCCAGCCCGCGCTGTCTCTTCGTCCTCTTCTCTCGATCTCTCTATTACGCTCTTTATTACGACGACGTTTGCGGAGTCGATCAAAGTCTACGGCGTCGACTGCGACGACGACGATGTGAACGTGTCGAATCGCGCTGTTTATTCTCTTCTCCTGCTGCTATTACTGCGGACGGATTGCTGCGCCTTTCTCTTCTAACAAACCAGATCGTCGATTCCGACCTCCGACACGGCGACAACGTTATCGATCATCCTCGCTCGTGTGTTTCCCGATCCTCTCCTGCAGAAATTTTCCTTCCGATACGATGATTCTGCTCGATGTACACGCGGGGTTTCTCTCACTCCTCTTTCTAGCTCTCTCTCTATCTTCTTTCGTCCTCGACTTCTCGTTCGAGACAAAAGGAGGACTACCATTCGACGATGTCGGGCCGCCAAACGACGCGACTATTGAATCGCGGAAAATGTCGTACGACGGTAACCACCGATCCCCTTGCTACGTCGTTAGCAACTGTCCGTTTCCTTTCGTACTCGATCACTGCTGCTGCTGATTCCAGACGACAACGGCTCGTACTTCTGTCCGCGTTGTGGCGCGAGTCCGTGCGCGAGCTCTTCCGCGGCGATGTCGGCTTCCTGGGGGAGCGCGCGGCGCGCGATGCCATCGTCCTCCCTGCGTCCGTGCCGATCGCCGACTGTGTGCCGGCACACAAGACCGCCTCGTCTCTCAACGACGAGGACCGCTGGAGCGCACGCTCTCAGTTAGTCGCTTGGTGCCGCGACGAGGCGACGCGACCGGCGACTTTCACGCAGATCCTATCCCCGAATCCTATCAATCGACTGCCGTCCACCTCTTCCTCGCGCCTGTAATACCTTCTCGCTGAACTTTGAGGTTCTTCATAACTCTCTCGTTGCCGATGATGATACATCGATGGAGCATCGATAGATAGATAAATTAATCACCGCTCTGATAAATTAATAAGATAGCGTTCTGCGCGTATAATTATGTTATCCGAGAAAGGAAATAAAGGATGTTCGAAAGGAAGGGGATCTTCCTGGTGTTTCGCAACGAATTTCTCGCGCATTCGGTGACGTCGATATCGAGAATCTTCTCGAGTTCTTAAAATATAAACCACGAGTTTTTACGCGGTAACACGTTCATCTCCGATCACGATGTTACGCTTCCAATCGCGTTGCGTTGTTCTTCCGTTGCACTCTCACTCGATCGCGACAACTCATCTTCGTCGTGACGGATGCGACCGCGTCATCGCGCTTTATCCGACGTCGCACTCTCACCACGAGGTGAACATGAATCCATTCAGTGACTGTGATACTATCGCCGTCGTCATCGTCGTCGTCGTCGTCGTCGTCGTCGTCATCGTCGTCGTCGTCGTCGTCGTCGTCGTCGCGAGGACTCTCGTGTCGTCTTTGGTAGACAGGCGCCGTTGTCTGGGGATGTGTACGATTCGATTTGAACGAAGCCCGATGGACAGGAGAGGATGGACAGCGAGAGAATTTTATCGGGTGACAGCTGCGATTCTCAATGAGGGAGGATGTGGCCTATCGAGAGTGCGTCTCGCCGACAGCGATGATGACGACTCCGTGAATCGAGCGCGGGCGGAAACTGGCTGTGCACGACGTCGATCCCCAGCTGGCGAATACCATACTCTGAACGCCACATTCGGCACGGTCGGTCCTCTCCTCCACGTTCCTTCGCCTCTCGCGCAAGCTCTTTTCTCTCTCTCTCTCTCTCTCTCTCACTCACTCACTTACTCTATCCTTCTTCCTTGATTTTCGTCAAGCTTTCTGTCTCTTTTTCCTCCTCACCACCCACGTTTTTACCAGCCTTTCTTTTCTTTTCTTCTTTTTCCTCTATCTTATTCGATGCTCCTTCATAGATCTTTTTCCCTTCTTGCTTACTTATGGCACATTTTATTTTTCTCACATTTTACTATTTCTATCTTTATCTAGATCTCTTCTCACTTCCTTTTCTCCCTCCTCTCATTTCTTTTTCGCTTTCTTCCTCGCTCGCCTCGCCCAATCGCACCTTCTTTCTATCGTCCTCAATCGCGTGCCATTTCCTCGCACTCCTTGCAGAATCGGAATTTCTAGTTATTTTTTAATCTCATCGCGGGACGCCAAGCAACTCTCCTTTTTTTATTATTACTATCGTAAAATAATCGGTAACATAATTATTACTACTGTAAAATAATCGGTGACGTGCACACGAGCCCTTCGTTCGCCCTTATCGATTACGACGCATACTGCGCGGAGGTTTCGCGAAGGGTCTTATCCTTTTCAATTCCCATCAGATACGAAAAGAAGTTTCACCATTTCCTTTTGCCCGTTACTCGTTTTTCCATGTGTGAACACGATGGAATATACAGTGATAATCCGCGTAGGAAACGGGGAAACGCGCAGTGTTATATAACGCCTATCTGTCTGCTTGTCTGTCTATCTGTCTGTCTGTCTGTCTGTCTGTCTGTCTGTCAGTCTGTCCATCTGTCTAGATGTGCTTGCTTGCGTGTTTGTACGTGCGTTCGCAGCAGCCGTGTTACGTATACAAATGTAACCCCGACACGACGATGTTGGGCGGCTGATAGCCGGCCTCGCACTGCTCCTTCGGTATGACTACACGCCGTACAACGGCAGCGGCCTGGCCGTGCGTTCTCCACTCCTCTCGAATCACCCCCCCCCCCCGTCGCTTTGCTCCCGGTCCGGAGCAAAAAAAAAATCACCACCCTCTCATCGCGACGATCCAGGCGCCGCGTCACGACGCTATCTGCAAGCGATTTAACCCCGGCTCCCTGGTACTCCTCTATCAAGGAGGATTGTCCACGATCACGAATTTCTTCTTCCTTTGAATTTTTTAAATATTTTTATATTCTTCTCGATCGAAAAAATATATAATACGTCATAAATTTTTTATTTGCATAAAATATATGAAAAGTAGATTATTAGAGGCTTTTCATTTATAAGTAAATGTTATAAGCGCAATATATATACAATATATAACTTGTAGGAATAATGCAATGCTGATATGCTTGATTACATATGTGGATTTCTATTATGATGGAATTAAAGATAATCATATTTTTCATGAATGATAAATTTTGATTTTTTTTGGCAACGCACAATGCACAATGCGATTCTATGGATAGAAAGTAATACCATCTTCTATTTTAAATGTTATTTTCTTCCTTCTGCAGCTAACAAGTGTAAGAATATTGACATTATATACATCACAATCCACTTAACTTAATCGGTTTGGAAATATAATCTATTATTATTGTATACCTAATTTTATTTGAAATCGTTCTAATATAATCATTTCTGCTTCATTTATATTATACTTACTATTCTAATCGTATTTGATAGTATAATATATATTTGCGAAGAATGCTCGTATTAACATATCATGAATATATTATTCTAAATGATAAATTTTATATTAGATAATAAGAACATATTGCAAATATTTAACAATCTTGAAGTATCTCCAAAGTAATGTAACGTCAGAGCGCTAAAGGCAAACAATTTTAAATATCTTAATAATGATAATTATAATAATGAATACAAATAAATGTTTGAAATATCACATAAAACATGTCTATAATGGATTTTTCATTTATATAATTTATTAATTATATTTATTAATAATAATTTTATTTGTTTATTTATCATAGATATATTTGTACATGGCCTTATCTCTCTCAACTTGAAATTCTTTCAACACGTGAATAAATCATATTTCTAATATAAAAGACTGAAATATCAAACTGTCCATAATTATCTTCTAAGAAATCTTAATTTAATTTGAAACATGTTTATCGGATTCAAACAAGAATATTTAACATCTTATATTTGTTAATGAAAGAGAGAGACAGAGACAGACAGACAGACAGAGAGAGAGAGAGAGAGAAACGGAAATTATAAATTGTTTTTATAACGATACACTATATTTATTTTTTCGGGCCAATGTTTCGCATTCTATCAATTAATATTGGAGTAGATGTAAATTTTGTTTCATGTTCAACAATATTTTAGGATAAATTATGAAATTATAGTGTCGTTTATTATGATATTAAAATTCATCGAGTAGAAATGCCGAGAATGACGCTCTTATTTATTTGCGTTGACATCTAAATACTTCTTTACCTGGATCTATTGTCATCTCTAGCGTTGCTGATAAGTCTTGCATTAAGGATGATGATTGAACGCAATAATGTAAATTACTCACGTTATATTTTTGAAGAAATTCCAATACAATGCTATACTGTCGAGAGATTTATCGTGCGATGATTTTGAAAATGATCGTTACAATCGAAGAAGATAATACTCGACGCGACATCCCGTGAATCTTGCTTGTACTAATATGACGATTTCCCGCCATTTTGGACGAATGCGATATCGCGATTACTTACGGGAGATACATAAAGTGACTGTAAATTATAGCGATTATATTCCGTTCTAATTCTTTTGTGAAAAATATGATCTTAAGTATCTTTCACATATTAAAAATTGTATCAATATTTTCTATATAGACATGTAACATATTTGATTTCGCATATATTTTTATTATATATAATAAAATAAATTGTTTTTATAACAATAGACTTATTTTTTTTCGGCAATGTTTCATATTCTCTCAATTAATATTGGAGTAGATGTAAATTTCCCACGCTCAAATAATATTTTGGGATAAATATTGTGAGATTATAGTGTCGTTTATTATGTTATTAAAATTCATCGAGTAGAAATGCCGAGAATGACGCTCTTATTTATTTGCGTTGACATCTAAATACTTCTTTACCTGGATCTATTGTCATCTCTAGCGTTGCTGATAAGTCTTGCATTAAGGATGATGATTGAACGCAATAATGTAAATTACTCACGTTATATTTTTGAAGAAATTCCAATACAATGCGATACTGTCGAGAGATTTATCGTGCGATGATTTTGAAAATGATCGTTACAATCGAAGAAGATAATACTCGACGCGACATCCCGTGAATCTTGCTTGTACTAATATGACGATTTCCCGCCATTTTGGACGAATGCGATATCGCGATTACTTACGGGAGATACATAAAGTGACTGTAAATTATAGCGATTATATTCCGTTCTAATTCTTTTGTGGAAAATATGATCTCAAGTGTGTTTCACATATTAAAAATTGTATCATTATTTTCTATATAGATATGTAACATATTTGATTTCGCATATATTTTTATTATATATAATAAAATTAATTGTTTTTACAACAATAGACTTATTTTTTTTCGACAATGTTTCATATTCTCTCAATTAATATTGGAGTAGATGTAAATTTCCCACGCTCAAATACTATTTTGGGATAAATATTGTGAGATTATAGTGTCGTTTATTATGTTATTAAAATGCATCGAGTAGAAATGTCGAGAATGCCGCCGAGAATGAATCTTATTTATTCGCGATAACATCTAAACACAGCTTACCTGAAACTATTGTCATCTCTAGCGTTACCGATAAGTCTTGCACTAAGGATGTTACACGATTGAGCACAATTAATGTAATTACTCGCGTTATTTTTTGAAGAATATATGCGATATAATACGATACTGTCGAGAGGTTTACCGCGTAATGACTTTGAAAATGGTCGTTACAATCGAAGAAGATGATACTCTGCGCGACATCTCGTGAGTCTTAGTCGTACTAATAGAACGCATATATGACGCTTATGCCTGTGATTGATACATTCTTGTAGATGCACCACCTGTTGAACGTCGAAAGCACCGTCCTAGGTGTGTTCGAAAATTACTCTTACCCCAACAATTTCTAACTCTGACAATTCGACACTGTCATAAATGTTTTATATTATAGATAAAAATCCTCAACTCATGTGTAACATTAAATTAATCGATATAAAGTTTGAAATAGTTTGATTAGACGATGGTAACGATATGAGAATATATCTAAATGTGATGTGTTTTCAAGAAAATATGCCTCGTTTTAGGCGAAAAAACATACATGGCGTGTATGAGCTAAAATACGCTTTTATTGTCACAGCTGATTTGAGCTGATATGAATATTCGCGAAATTTTTTCCGCGTCTGTTACATATGAATACCAGGAGGGAGCACCGTCTCTTTTTCCCGCCGTGTTCGCGATCTCGATGGATCGACAGATCGTTCGGTGGTATCGATTAGCGTGCATCGGGTGCAGTCTGTCTGTCATGATATTTATGAGCTTCCGCGCGCGCTCCCATACTACATACTTTCTCGGAATCTCAGCTCCTCCCGAGTGATGTCGATGAGATTTCTGTGTCGCCGTCTTGTACATATAGCAACACGTACATATGTCAATTGCTCCGCTTGCCTCGATTTTATTGTCGTAACGTCGTACACCCGCAGCTCTCTCTCGTAGACTACTTCCCCGATTTTCTCTCCCTCTTCTCTCCCTCCCCTTTTCACGATTTACAACACCTCGGGCTCGGGCCATTTTTCTATCTTCTTGATCCCAAAACAAAGTACTTCTCGCGAGCTGCAATGACCGAGACAAATGGGGCCGCGAATCTGAATACGAAGAATGGAAATTTCATCTGCGGTGTGGTGGAAGGTATACAGACACATTGCAAAATGGTTTAAAAATACTCGTAATATTTTTGTGGAAATGCTTGATTGGGCACGATCGGGCTATGACGAGCAGAGAACTCTGCGCATCTTATAATATGACGTTTTCAATCCTTTGCTAAATACATATTTTCTTGTTTTCCAGGTTTTTATGGTCGACCATGGACTACTGAGCAACGAAAAGATCTCTTTCAAAAGTAAGTCTTAGGAATAAGTTTATGCTGAAAGAGAATTAATGGAAATGAGATATTCATCAAGAGAGCATAGTAATTGGAATATTTCTTTCACTGGCCTTAATTTTAATTATAAAAGTTTTTCAATCATTATTTAGATATATTTCATGGGATATGTCTTAAAATTTCACAAGTAGTTTTACAATAGAAAGCAGTTTCTGTGTTTTTCATATATTATTTAAAAAAAAATGAGAAGAAACACAATTGTTATTAATTATATAATGAAAATGTTAATATTTTTGTATTAATAGTCAAAGAAATGTGATATTATATTATCTTTTAATAAGAAATTCATTATTTATTTTTGCATAGATTGCAGATATGCACTATAGCTTTTCTGTTGCCTTCTAAGTGCATTAGTTTTATTTCATTTTTCTTATTTGAGCATTATATCAATATATTTCTTATATATTAGTAATATCATATATCGATATCAACTTAATTATATATATCATACTGGATTATATAGATTGAAAAAATGGGGAATGGATTCTTACTTGTATGCGCCGAAAGATGATTACAAACATCGTGCTTATTGGAGAGATTTGTACACAGTCGAGGAAGCAGAGCATTTGACTGGTCTGATCACAGCTGCTAGAGAATATGGAATAACTTTTTATTACGCATTATCCCCAGGATTAGATATCACATATTCCAGTTCAAAGGAAGTAACTGCCTTGAAAAGAAAACTGGAACAAGTTAGTCAGTTTGGTTGTACAGCATTTGCATTGTTATTTGACGATATAGAACCAGAAATGAGCGAAGCTGACAAAGAAGTGTTTCAGTCATTTGCACAAGCTCAAGTACGTATACAGTATTTAAGCAGTTTAATGTTAGTAAATAGCAAGTTTAATGTTAGTAAATTAATACTTTTATATGTTCCTTACATTTATATTTTTAATGTTTTATAACAATTTATATTGTTTTTTTTTTTTTTTTTTTATTGTTTATAGGTTTCTGTTACAAATGATATTTTTCAACATCTCGGCCAGCCTCGTTTCCTTTTGTGCCCTACGCAATATTGTGCGACCCGTGCAATGCCAAATGTTGCGTCTTCGGAATATCTCAACACTCTCGGAAGTAAATTAGCTCAGGAAATTGATATAATGTGGACTGGACCTAAAGTCATATCAAGACTTTTAACTGTGGAGTCCATCCAAGAAATCACAGAAGTACTCAGGAGGCCACCTGTTATATGGGATAATTTACATGCTAATGATTATGATCAGAAAAGAGTGTTTCTCGGACCATATTCTGGTCGTTCTCCTGATCTTATACCCAAACTTAGAGGAGTTTTAACTAATCCTAATTGCGAATATGGAGCGAACTTCATAGCAATTCATACATTGGCTCAGTGGAGCAGATGCAATGTGGATGGAAAGAGAGACCTAAGTTTAAGTATGTTTTTTTTTATATTATGTTTTATTTTGTAGAGCTTTTTTTCTCTGGACAATAAATTTTTAAACAAGAAGAATATCGGCCAAAGATTTATAGGACAAGAATCGAATATTTTGCTTTTTAGATAACTGATATA
Source organism: Polyergus mexicanus (assembly GCF_030449975.1). Lineage (NCBI taxonomy): Eukaryota > Metazoa > Arthropoda > Insecta > Hymenoptera > Formicidae > Polyergus > Polyergus mexicanus. Next base: position 7,835,866 of record NW_027223327.1, on the reverse strand, counting down.
AACAATTGTCATGTTTTTTTATGTATTATGTCTAAAAATATATAAAAAAGGCAAACAATATAGAATTTAACAATCATGTATTAATAATAAATATATAGAAACTGATGAAAATTATATTGCAGATGATACTGTATCGGCGGATATTAAATTAGAAACCGAAACAGAGGATGGCGTTCTTGGTGAAGATGTTCCATCGACATTATCACCGAATATGTACCATCCTCGACACGCTCTGAAAAATGCAATAAGCGAATGGCTATTGGAATTCAACAAAAAGAAGGCGGCCTGGGGTGTAATAGCCAAACCGCAACCGTGTGTCGCGCCTACGATACCCATTCCAATAATACCCTCTGTCAACACATGTATGAGTCTCACATCGACGACAACAACCACAGTTCCTGCCACATCTACGGCTGGGGCGAATTCTAATCATCTTCAAGCGTTGGCGGAAGTTTGCTCAACTGTAACATGTAGCGATAGCTTTGCGCAACCTTCGTCTGGACCTGTGATGAATTCTCTAGTATCGGATATAAAGGTGGTCAGTGAACCCATTTTGACTACATTATCCATTATGAGCGGTGATCCACCGTTAACAGGGTTATCTTCTATAGAACCTATGGATTGTAATACAACTCCAAGTAATTCGCCGGCGCATATAACAAAAATTCAAACGGAAGATGATGCTATGGTAGATAATATTTCTGTAAGTTATTACAATTTTTGAAAATTTAATTATGCATGTACAATCGTGTAACCTTTATTTGTCAGACATGCAGTGAAGCTTCCGGAAGCATGCAAGTGGAAGTAGATGGTACCTCTCCTACAGTTAACGGTACACAAATGATCATAGAAAATGATAGCGAAAATCATGAAAATTCCGATAATGTAGATGTGATACCTCAAGAACTTGTGGATATTGACAAGCAACTTACGCCCGAGGATTTATCACTTTTATGCGATCTATTTTATTTACCATTTGAACATGGCGGTCAAGGAATTCAACTATTGCAAGAATTTAATTGGTTGAAAAGTAACGCATATCTTGTTATGAAAAAATCTAAAGACGAAGAACCAACGTCTGAATCAGATGTGAGTTACATTGCGAGCAAAGTCAATTACCTTTTTATTTATTATTCACATTATATAATTTTGATACTTTTTTTTTGCTTAATCTTTCAGATTGAAGAATGGCATCTTCGTGCAACTAGATTAAATGACATGTGTAATGCAGTAAATAGATTATTCCAAAGGCTCACATATTGTAATAATCGCGAGTTGCTATATGATCTGTATGCGTACGTATGGGATATGAGGGGAGTTGTGTCTCTCCTAAATAGTTATGTGAAATGGCTGGGTAAGTTGTTTTGTATATTGATTTATATATAAAATATCTGATATATTGACGATACTAAAAATTATATTGCATTAAATATTCTTCCTAAGTTTTTTTTTTTTTTTTTTTTTTTTTAAGGAAAAAGCAAATAAAATTACATTATATTGAAGATAATTATGGCATGAGACAATTTGCGAAAATTATTGATAATTATTATTATAACTTTTAGAAAATTTAAATACTTATGATTAAATTTAAATTTGCCTTATTAAAATAATTTTTTCAATTTTGCAACATTTTATATTAATTACTGTCTTATACACATGCGCAATATACATATTAAATCTTGTCAGATATCAGAATTCTATATGAATCAAAATAAGAATTGATAAACGCGTATATATAGTTTTGCTATTATTTTTATTCTCCATAAAGAAAGTCAATTTGAGATGCTAGTATGCTGGTACAAAAGTATGCACGTGCAAGTCTATGATATTATTAGTTTTACTAGTTTCAAATATATGTACTTGTTATATGCTCTCGTAACGATTTTATTATAAAATTGTTATTTATCTTGTAAAAATTAGTTTTTCCGATTTGAATTTTGACCGAAGTTTTATCCATTGTACTGCAGACAAGTGCTGTTGTTTCGACTTTTTTTAGAAATATTATGATTTATTATCTATACTTATATATTTCAGAACAAAAGTGTCTTGAGTATTGGTAAGTGAACGTTATCTTATTTTTTGTTATATAACTTTATCTTTTTACAAGGATAATATTTTTTAATGATTTGATCTTAAAGTTGAGATGGTTATAATAATATTCTGTATGACGCTTGTTTTGTTATCTAAAAGAATACAATTGATCGTTTAATATTATCGTTTTACATAAAATTTAAACTAAAATTTTGCAATGTTAAGCACAATATATAAAAATTATTTATTATAAGTTTAATATATTGAATATTAAATTAAGGATCATTTATATGATATCGGTATTATTATAATATTTATATTACAAAATTAATATAATAATTGAGTTATTTCCTTGTAAATTGATATATTGTGCTGCGAAACGTTGCTATACATAGATACTTTTTAATGTCCGTAAATTACTGATCGTTTGATACATGATGCTCTATATAATTTTCTGCTTTTTTTCTAATATATTTGAATCATATATATATATATACTACTAAAGAAAAAAGAAAATTTATATACTTTCAGTTTAAAAGGTAATATTGTTTTAGAGGCAATATCTAATATTTTTCAAACTCGTAACTCTTTCTAAAAAAAAAAAAAAAAAAAAAAAAAAAAAAAAAAAAGATGAAATAACAGAGTGAATTTTTTTTGCTTATTTATTGTATTTATAATACAATATTCTTTTGTAATTTGCATAGTAACTAGTAACACTACTATCAGTAATATTCGGAAATGCACATATTCCAATCTGCATATTCGTGAAACTCGTAATATGCATTTGTTTCTGCGCATTAGAGATAAATGCATTATATCTCGCGAAGGAAAAAATTTTGCTGTAAGTCAGAATTACACACTTAATATACATAATTTTATACTAATACACATTACATATTTTTTGAGAGAGAATGCGTGAATAGACAGGAATTTATTGAAATCTATTATGTTATAAATATGCACGCACAATGTTGCTACTTGTCTGAAAAATGTTGATGTTTGTTAGCCATTTTTCATTTCTAACACTTTTGTACCATTTTAAAAACGATTCTGACTAATGGCCACTGATTCATTTTGACAATTATCAAATAGGCAAGCCACAACATTTATTCTTCTGATTTAAAAATTTCTGATTTTGAAATTTACACTTTATACAATTAGTGAAACATGTTTTACATTTTGAAATGTTTTATATCTATGTTCCAAATTTCTTGATCTAAATTTAACTCACAAGTGATATATATGTCTAATTGAAAATATGAAATGAATTGATGTGGCTTTCCCACACATAGCGAAAAGATCAGTTGTAGCAATGGCGAATACGGTGATTTTTATGAGATGACATTCAAGCATATTCAAGCATAGCATCTTTAAGGAGCTGAACAAAAAAATGCTGAATTTAAAAAAGTATTTAAACCAGCTATTAACATATCAATCGACTTTCTTTGCAGATAACACAAAGCAGGAATATGTTTATGTATGCGTTCCTCTTCTTATATAATCATTTTCAATATTAAAATTATTGAAATTGGAAATTGATTTGCTTTAAATGTTTATTATTTTGTAATAAATATGATATTTCTTTATTTACCAAATTATTTATTACAAAATTGAGATGAATTAAAATCTAAATCTTAAAACAGTTTATTTTATAGTGAACATCCTCCTGCAGAATATAAATGATCAAGATCAGTACAGCTTAAATTTATTCACTAACTTGCATTTCTGTGTTTTTTTGTCTTGTTGATAGCGTTTGGCAGATTTCCATCGACGATGACAACGTTTACCCAGGGCAGCTATACATGTATGCGGTTCAGTCTTTGAGTAACATAGCAGAAAGCGCGCGAAATAATAAAGTTCCAAACATTGCAATGATATAGTTGTATTTTTAAAACTTTGTTTGGGATTTTATAAAAGATCACCTCGTTTAATAAGTTGAGCGAGAAATATGCGCGTAGAAGCGGCGTTATAATAGCTCGAAAAATCAATGTATATAAAGCACATTCATTTTCGTGTTAATAGACGATGGACGTACTTCTCATGATAATTTCATTAGTAATATTTTATTTTTTACACATTTATATATAATTCAAATCAATTTATATGAATATATAAAATTTTTTAATTTTAAAATATTAAATTTTCGAAATTTATATTTTTAAAACAGAATATATAGTTGAATTAATAATATTCGACATAATGGTTTTAATAATTTTGCGTCTTTGAATTAGGTCCATCAAAAAATTATGTAGAATTGGCACAGTTTAGTAAACAAAAACGTATAAGCTCTTGAACATGTCCCATCTATAAATCTTTGGTCATTTGTGATAAAAGATATTCTTCCAATTCTTTTAATATATCTTTTTAATATATGATAATGTTTATGGATTGCAAACAATAGTATTGCAGTAAAAGTATTTATTCTTTTTTTTTATCTTAAATGATCAACTATTACTTGTCTTTTGCCAACTGGCCTGCACTAATTTATTTTTTACTTAGTTTCAGAAGCTATGTTCTTTTCAGGCGTGATAAAAATTTTATTTCAGGCGCATATTGGCAAACTGGACTATTATTCCAATTTTCCTATATCCTAATCCAATGCTTCAAGAGTTTAGCATTGCGCGAGCTTTGGTGCAGCATGTGACATCTGTAATTCTTTTCCTCTATTTATCAATGTTAATTTTTTTTAATCAAACAATATATTTAGATAATTGTAACTAAAACTTCTTGAAACTTGACATTATACAATTTTTTCAACTTCATATTCTATTATATTATTCATACTATATGTTGGCGAATATTTCTATAAAATTTTTATTTTTCTCTATCCAATCTTTTCTTTCAAATCTATAAAACTTGTTGCACCTCAGTTGTCTGATTGGATGGATCATTCTTTCTCTCATGCTTTAATTGACATGAGAAACAGAAAGGCATTCCAAGATAAACGGGAGAAAGAAACACGAGACAACTCCAATCGAATTGTATCTTTGCATATTAAAGATTTAAGCAAAATTGATGCTCAAGCAGTGGAAGCCAATTGAAATTAAATTTTACGCATAACGCGCGAATATTTAACTCAAGTGTTTTGTGATTAATTAAAAATGATTTTATGTTTTGGGCTGTAGGGTTTTCAAATGGTTGGAAAGAAACATTTATGAGTGGAGACCAAGAGCCATGGGTTTTCCGCGGTGGACTTACAGCTGATTTACAAGTGCGTTTAATTCTCTTATTGTTCAGCTAATCATAAGAATGATGAGATACATTGAAGAATATATCACTTGTATGTTTAGAGATTAATTCCAGTGGATAGTGGCAACGACTTATTTGTCTATAAAGCACCAGAAGTGCCCAATAGTAAAATATATACAATTCGGCCATATTTACCTAGTGACGAAGAAGCAGTCTATGCAGTTTGCAATCAAATTAATAATTGTACAACTTCATCAGCTGTTGCAGATAGGTATAACATCAACACATGATATATTAATGCAGAAGAGAATACATATTAATTTCTCTTTTCCAAGAATTTTCCGCTTCTTCAGCCAAAGTTTATCGAAATTCTATTTCATATAATCTATTTTTCGCCTAAAAAAGAAAATTATTTTAATAGATATTCTTTTTATAATCTAGATTTGTTGGAGGATATCTAACCTTGAGTTCAGAATTATGTATGGTTGTTGAGGATGAAAACGGTATAGTGGGTTATGCAATGGCTGCGCTAAATGTAAAATCACACAACCAGAAAATGGCTGTTTCTTGGATCCCTGAATTGCGAATGAAATATCCTTTAGATAATAGCATTAACGAATTACCACAAAATGTTCAGGTATCAATGATTTTTTATATACATTTGTATTTTTGTTCTTCGTAGGATTTTTGTACTGACGATTTCTAAATTAAAATTTGTGCAGGATGCCATACAATATTTCCATTCATTTATTCCGGATGTGACAGAACAATTATGCAGGCAACATCCATCGAGACTTATATGTGCTGTATTATCAAGTGTAACAGATCAATCTATTTGTAAACGTTTAATAACTTGTATTCTTGCGGCTTTAAGAGCGAATGGTACGAGTTCATTACTGAAACATAATAAAATTTATAATAGAAAATTCGATCTTTAGTAAAAATCGAAATTTCATATTTTTTTCATTATATGATTAGATGTTTTTGAGTGTTATATTTTGATATTTTTGAATACTATATATGATTATATGGGATATGTTTCAGGTTCTTTCGGAGTACATACGACACTATCGTCAACGGATAAAGAATCCCATGAGCTTTATGGTAAGCTGGGTTTTGTTGATTTGAATCCGGCACATGAGGAATATCCTGGAATTAAGACTATGTGTAGAAGTTTCTAACAAAGAATCAGTGCTCCGGTGATCTTCATCAACAAGGTATATTTACTTGGACCATCTTCTAAAAAAACGATGTTTTCTTAGGGAAATAATTAATAGTCTAAGAGACTATTAATAAAATTGAGCGCCTTTATTTAAATTGTAAGCACGCTAACGCGATAGGTTAAAAAAATAAGTGTACTTCTTTCAGAGGTATGTTGTGCAACCGCATATCAGTAATATTCTGATATGTAATTTTTCTTATAGTATCAAACTCTTCAGAAACCTTTGTTTGATACAAGTATACATATATGTACATATGGTATAATTGATGCTAATTAATATCATATTTTAATATCAATGATATTTCATTAACTATAACAATATGTCAAAAAACACATTAGGAAGAATTAATAAGAGTACATAGTGCAATAACTAGATTTGTTTTTAACATAATATGTGAATTCGATTCTTTACTTTATCAATAGTCATATCTATATATTACAAGATTATGACAATTCATCTTATTGGTTTTAATAATATGTATATGTATAAAATTTTTGAATAGAGAAAAAAAGAAACGAAGAAGGAGAGTGTATGTGTGTGTATATGTTATGCGAAATGCCAGTATGTGTGTTCATTAATAAGTTGTCTGAATTTTCTAATTAATTGAAAATTATTTTCTTATCAAAATCATGTATAAAAATAATCGAATATAATTTTAAAACACATCTTCTTTCAAATGTTTATAATATATATTATATACCAGATATTACACACATAAAAAATATATTGCTTTCGATTTTAAATATATAATTCTAATCTAATGCATATAATCCAAAAATATTTTTTGTAGTGTTTATTGCTCAGCCATAAACATAATATACATTGGCATTTTTAGTGAGAAAGCTTTTTAGGTTTTATATATAATTTTTCATTTTATAGTTTTTATTATGGATATTTCGATCGGCTCTACAATTGCGTGTGCAATACATATGTATATATGCCACTACAAAATGTGTGATGAGATATATAAGACACTTACATAAAAGGTATCATTCCTTTATCATAATCAATTATTATTGGACATATGAGCAAAATATTGTAGATGTTATCTTCTATACTAAAGTCATATATTCGGCATTATAAATATCCAGGCATTATATATGTATATTGTTTTAACTTATTTTAATCGCTTTGTGAAAGCACATTATTAATTAAATATATTAATCATAAGAAGAAAGATTTTTTTATATCACAAGTAACACCACAAGCAAATGCAAGATAGTAATATTATATTGAAAACAATAACGCACGTTATATAAATATATATATATAATTCATTTTTTATCATGTCTTTATTAAGATATTAATAAGTTGATTTTTTTTTATATCTCTCTGTGCAAGCTAAATTAGAGTGTACGAAATGTACAGAATTAAAAAAAAACTAATCACAACAGATATAGATTATTTGCCTCCATTGATGGTACTGATTATAGTAATAATTTACTGTGTTATTTTTCAAGAGAATTCTATATAATACATACCTCCAAACTTTGTTACGAAGCTTGATTAAGTGCCATGTACAAAAAGAAAAAAGAACATTTGTGATTATCGCACATATATCTGCATATATATGGTGAAAGAGATTATGGCTTTAGGATTTTTATACTGATAACAATAATAGAGCAAAAAGAATCGAATGCACTAGCGAGGAGATTGGAAAGAACGCGTGCGAATTCTCTCATAAATCATTTTAATAATTTTTGTGAGTACTTTCCAAATACACACACATGGAATATTCACTTTTATTCACATCTTTTTACCATATGAACATTGATAGTAGATATGATATGTTTGTAGAATATAATGCAAAATTTCAGTTTTCTTATATATAAGAAGTTCGTTTCATACAGTATAACAAAAATATGTCTGTCCAATTGCCTCGACAAGTGCTACCGAAACTGAGCATGAAATTGATATTGTAATATACGTGTGTGATTAATACTGTTTTATTTAAATAAATACCTCAAGACTGATACTGAGCTTGGAATTTTCTATAAATAGTAATAGATACAAAAGTATAAAATCTCCGAATAAAAATCAGAAAAAAACATTGAGATTAACTGTTTGGAGAATTCATTGGAGCTGTTACAATTTCGTTGAATCTTCTTAGATTTTGAACTTCCTTTTGAAATTGTGAGAGCTATGAAATAAATCAAATTAGTAATTATTTTCTTAATAAATTTTAACTACAAAACACGTGCGATATAATAACACATGTACCTTTTTAATCTCGGTTTGCAGATATTTTTGTTTAGATTTAGGTGTCAATATTTCTGAAGATTTCGTAATTTCAAACTCTTGTAAAGATCCTAGTAATTCTTGAATCTTATTATTTATATTTCTAAAATATAATATTTAAAGTTATACTGAAGAATGACTGAAAATGTATAATATTTATTCGACTTACACTGGTGCAGCATATCTTAATTTTCCATGTGTCTGATTATTCGCATTTTCTTTCTAGATCGGATAATAGAAAATTTGTTCTTATTAAATTTTTAATTTATTATTTTTTTCTCAGATAAAATATATATATAAAATTATTATACCGCTTTTTGTGGTTGTTTTTGTATCGCAGGATAATCTTTGATGTCGATTGCGAAAGGAATATCGTCTAATACATAAATATATATATATATATATATTATGAGTTATAATACGATTGTGCAAATATTTTCGTTTTTCTGTATTCGTGTTCGGAGGAGTAAAGAATGAAAATTATAGATTCTGCTTTCTCTTTCTATCATATAAGAAAAGTATTGTTGTATACCTTCATTTCTTCTCCATACTTTCTCCATACTTTTACTAAAACTTCGTTTATCACGTCTCCATTCTTTTATAGCGTCCGAATCTCTATATATAATACAATTTATCTATATGTGTACTATTTGCAATTATTGAGAGCAAGTTAGATCGATATCTTACTTAATTTTTTGAATTGTTGCCGATTGTGTACTGAATAAATCTCTCGCTTTAGACATCCATTGCAGTTGTTGTTCCATAGCAATATTGGTCCCTTTATTCTCGCATCTAAATGCAGAAAATGCCCATTGGATATTTTTTACATGTAATAATAAAACAGTAATTGCGTAGAATAATTCTTTATATATTTTTTACGAAAAATTTCGAAGAGATTTGCCGTGTATAGATGAATTTTTGCAACATTTTATCTTTAAATTTTGTTAACTCCTGCTATTATATTATAATATATTAATATTTAATTATCTAAATATATTAATGTTTTATTATTATTAGTGAAAATATAATTAATGTAGATATTGATATATAGATATAGATATTGATTAAAAGTTATAGAGATATCTTATCGGTTTTGATATCAAAATAATTCTCCAAACACGATAATATGCAGCGCGAATCTTTCAGTTGCATCGGGCGCAGTTGCATTCTTTGCATATCTTTCGTGACAATATCGAAAATTAATTCCACGTGTTCGGTGTTTCTGCATTTCTTTTTCTCCTCGTTGAATACTTCGGGATTATGCGATTTTGCAAGCGTAATGTGTTTAGTTTCATTACTGATCGTTTTAATTCTACATTCCTTTCCAGAATAATGTTCATATGTTATCAACCCCGTAACATTTTGTCTAACGTAACATGATCTAGGTGATGGTCCGATTAGATGCAAGATTTTCGCATCCGCTTCGGCGATCTCTCTTCTGATGCAAGTTTTGCTGACATCGTGACACGAAGTTATCATTTTTAAAAATACGTGTTGGTTGCATTTTTTATCTTGATAATTATCACTTTTATTTTCCTTCATATTATTCTCATTCTTGTATCGGATGTCAGCAAGATTTCGTGCACATGACGTGCAAAGAGAACTCGTTGCATCATCGATACATGTATCCTTTATTGGATCCTCCAGGAAAGTATTAATTTGCGAATTGATGTACCTGTTACTGGGTTTGTAAGCTCTACTCCTTTTCCTAACCGAAATGCCCTTGAACGAACCGATATCATTGATGCTTTTCGATGCTCGCTGCGAAATTTTTGATAATTTTCGTCGCTTTTCGTGAGGAGATTGATAACACAAAATTGTTGATAATTTTGGTTCAATTTTTTCTAAAAGCAATTTGTTTTAATTGTAATTTATATATTGGCGATTATATTGATTTAGCAGTTTATTTCATTCAAATAATCGTTAATAAATCGTTAATTAATCGTTAATTAATTTAAATTGATATATATGTTTAATAATATATGTTTATATTATGATGGAAAATTAGAATAAATTTGATATTCTTACGCTCTACAGATATTGCAGGATCATCCGGATGTAATTTATTCCATTCAGTTCGGAGATAGTTGAGAATACCCGAACATCCAAGAGCTATAACATCCTTTGGAGGTGTAATAATAGGATTATGTGCTATATTGAGTATTTTAAGTTTTGGCACCAGGCCTACGAAATAATATCTTAATTATTATTTTAAAAGTAAATAAAACGGATGTCAAAGAAGATAGAAACACGATTGATAAAATAATTGTTACTTATTGATAAGAAAATAATTATTATACATATATCCATTTACTTACACAGTTCTAATGGCAATTTCTCGAACTTATTTCCTTGTAGTAGGATGCTTTCCAGCGAAGAATGCGATCGAATATTCGTAGGTAAATTTGTCAATTGATTATTTCTAACGTCTAGCCATTGCAAATGTGGCAAAGAAACGAAAAGCTCTTTAGGAAGTTCGGAGAGATTATTATTTTCTAAATATAGCATCTGAAAATGAATAGAATAGAATGTCTTAATCGATGTAATCAGAGTCACTTTTTAAACACCCAGAATAAACTTTTACGTACATTTCTAATTCTAAAAATTAGTATAAATCGTATTGTATTCGTACTTGTATTGTAGAATATTTTTCGATCACTTCAATGGGAAATGATGTAAGACCAGCACTCGTTAAATCTACAAAGTTCTCGTTATATATTTGAGATTTATTTGGCGGTGGCGTCGAGGGTGAGATATATATATTTGGAGACTTCTTCGTTTTTTTCTCCCCTGCTATCGAGGAAACGTCTGAAGCGCTATCCGGCAATGCATCTTCGTTAAGTAAGAGATATGAATCGTTCCCTTCGTTGTCTTCCGGATCTTTTTACGTATCATAGTAAAAAGATGATATTAAAATATATTCGATAAGAGAGAAATTTGTAACGTAATTTTTCGCGTACCTAAAGTGATGGTTTTGGCGTTGTGTAAGACAAGATCTTGTGTCTCTTTGCCAGAAGAAGCGCTTGTATTCTCATATAAATTGCTCGCTGTATTTTCTTCGAAAATAATATCGAATCCAGATGACGTTTTTTCATTGTCTTCTAATGCTTCCCATTCTAATGCTCGAGATGATCTCGTCTGAATGTCAGTTTCGGAATTTTTTTCCTCATTCTCAACGTCGTTTTCCTACAAACATATAATATAAAGATATTGTTAGTTTACTTCATTAATCGATTTATATTCAAAAGGCAAATTGTATTAAATTTCACACCTGTTCTTCCGTTTCCCTGGACGTGTCATTGTCGTTCGCCGTATCCACTGTCGATTGTTCGCCAATCAATTTGTCTACGTTCTCCACATTACTCATACATTCATGAATTGATATAAATTTTTCAGTTTCCGATTTCTTGGACAATCCATAATACTGTGCAAGAAGATTTTCCGCAATATCGGACATGTTAAAATTAAAGCCAGGTTTACGTGAATGTATTCGAAAAATATATAGTAAAATACTCAACCTGTTGTTTATTTGTTACCTAGGCGATTTTCCAGCATTTGAAAGATCCATCTTTCACAAATTTTCTTTTCTTTTAGTTATTCTTAGTTTTCAGCTTTATATAATACGGAAATGAATTCTTTGTTTATACTTATATAAGCCTATTTTTTTTTAAGACATAATAGAAAATTTTGAAATGCTGGCTATAAATAAATTTATCATCCTATTATTCTTTTCTCTCTATTATATTCTTTTATGATAAAATGCGAATATTGAATTCATATATCTGATGAAATTGCAAATATAAAATTCAGATATATATATATATATATATATATATATATATATATATATATATATATATATATATATATAATAAAATTGAAAGAAAACAGCATATAGAATTTCAAAAAAAACTATTCTAAGTAAAATTCTATTGAAGTAATCCTGTTGGAGATAACATATAATACATTTTCGGGTCGGTACGTACATGACATTCATGAATAATGACAATTAAACAGCTGTCTCAAGCTGTTTGTTGAAAATTCATAAATATCATAATCATAATGCATGAATATCTAGATGCGAAGCGTTTGAATCAAAAGAAATACTTCTTATCCTCTGAGTAACATCTCCTTTAGAGTTGTAGAAATTTTCGTTAGAAGCGCCACTTTACTTGTACCACTCTAAACTCCATATTATTCATTCCAATCTTATTCGGAAATTTGTTTTGTGTTTTTAGAGAATACGTTTCTCTAAACTACATCATTTATATTTTCGAAAGCAAACAATCTCGAAATGTCGGATTCAGAAGGTAATAATTAACAACAAAAGTGATAATAGCACGATAGTATCAGTTTTTGATGTGAAAATTGTATAATAAAACTTGGCAGGTGCAAGCGATGCTGGAAGTCGTTCGCGAAGTTCGGGATCCAGGAGTCCGTCCAGGTCTCGTTCACGTTCTCGATCACCATCTGGGTAAGTCAAAATTGCAATTCTCGAATTATTTGCATACATATGTAATATATATTTTATATATGCATAGAATTCTTAATATCTCTTAAATATATTCGTATTAGCTTATCTTATTCTAAGTGTATGCTATATATTATATATAGCACATACACATATACATACATACATACATCATATATATATATATATATATATATATATATATATATATATATA